>NW_028270185.1:2585994-2912493 GCF_037043375.1 Chiloscyllium plagiosum | reverse complement strand
GTGGGGGAGACGGGGGGGGAGAAGGAGTGGGGAGACTGGGGGGGAGAAGGAGTGGGGAGACGGGGGGGGGGAAGAAGAGGGGAGACAGGGGGGGACGGGGGAAGAAGAGGTGAGACGGGGGGGGGAGAAGGGGGGGGTAGAAGGGGGGGGTACGGGGTGGGAGAAGGAGTGGGAGACGGGGGGGGAGAAGGAGTGGGGAGACGGGGGGGGGAGAAGGAGTGGGGAGACGGGGGGGGGGGGAAGAAGAGGGGAGACAGGGGGGGACGGGGGGAAGAAGAGGTGAGACGGGGGGGGGAGAAGGGGGGGGTAGAAGGGGGGGTACGGGGTGGGAGAAGGAGTGGGGAGACGGGGGGGGAGAAGGAGTGGGAGACGGGGGGGGAGAAGGAGTGGGGAGACGGGGGGGGGAAGAAGAGGGGAGACGGGGGGGACGGGGGAAGGAGTGGGGAGACGGGGGGGGGGGAGAAGGAGTGGGAGACGGGGGGGGGGGGAGAAGGAGCGGGGAGACGGGGGGGGGGGAGAAGGAGTGGGGAGACGGGGGGGGGGAAAGAGGCGAGATGGGGTGGGCAGGAATAGGGGAGACGGCGGGAGGGGGGAGGGGGAGACGAGAGAACGGGGGACGGAGGGGGAGGACGAGAGAACGGGGGACGGAGGGGAGGGGGAGAGAACGGGGGACGGAGGGGGAGGACGAGAGACGGGGGACGGAGGGGAGGACGAGAGACGGGGGACGGAGGGGGAGGGGGAGAGAACGGGGGACGGAGGGGGAGGGGGAGAGAACGGGGGACGGAGGGGGAGGGGGAGAGAACGGGGGACGGAGGGGGAGGGGGAGAGAACGGGGGACGGAGGGGGAGGGGGAGAGAACGGGGGACGGAGGGGGAGGGGGAGAGACGGGGGACGGAGGGGGAGAGAACGGGGGACGGAGGGGGGAGAGAACGGGGGACGGAGGGGGAGGGGGAGAGAACGGGGACGGAGGGGGAGGGGGAGAGAACGGGGGACGGAGGGGGAGGGGGAGAGAACGGGGGACGGAGGGGGAGGGGGAGAGAACGGGGGACGGAGGGGGAGGGGGAGAGAACGGGGGACGGAGGGGGAGGGGGAGAGAACGGGGACGGAGGGGAGGGGAGAGAACGGGGGACGGAGGGGGAGGGGGAGAGAACGGGGGACGGAGGGGGAGGGGGAGAGAACGGGGGACGGAGGGGGAGGGGGAGAGAACGGGGGACGGAGGGGGAGGGGGAGAGAACGGGGGACGGAGGGGGAGGGGGAGAGAACGGGGGACGGAGGGGGAGGGGAGAGAACGGGGGACGGAGGGGGAGGGGGAGAGAACGGGGACGGAGGGGGAGGGGGAGAGAACGGGGGACGGAGGGGGAGGGGGAGAGAACGGGGGACGGAGGGGGAGGGGAGAGAACGGGGGACGGAGGGGGAGGGGGAGAGAACGGGGGACGGAGGGGGAGGGGGAGAGAACGGGGGACGGAGGGGGAGGGGGAGAGAACGGGGGACGGAGGGGGAGGGGGAGAGAACGGGGGACGGAGGGGGAGGGGAGAGAACGGGGGACGGAGGGGGAGGGGGAGAGAACGGGGGACGGAGGGGGAGGGGGAGAGAACGGGGGACGGAGGGGGAGGGGGAGAGAACGGGGGACGGAGGGGGAGGGGGAGAGAACGGGGGACGGAGGGGGAGGGGGAGAGAACGGGGGACGGAGGGGGAGGGGGAGAGAACGGCGGACGGAGGGGGAGGGGGAGAGAACGGGGGACGGAGGGGGAGGGGGAGAGAACGGCGGACGGAGGGGGAGGGGGAGAGAACGGCGGACGGAGGGGGAGGGGGAGAGAACGGGGGACGGAGGGGGAGGGGGAGAGAACGGGGGACGGAGGGGGAGGGGAGAGAACGGGGGACGGAGGGGGAGGGGGAGAGAACGGGGGACGGAGGGGGAGGGGGAGAGAACGGGGGACGGAGGGGGAGGGGGAGAGAACGGGGGACGGAGGGGGAGGGGGAGAGAACGGGGGACGGAGGGGGAGGGGGAGAGAGAACGGGGGACGGAGGGGGAGGGGGAGAGAACGGGGGACGGAGGGGGAGGGGGAGAGAACGGGGGACGGAGGGGGAGGGGGAGAGAACGGGGGACGGAGGGGGAGGGGGAGAGAACGGGGGACGGAGGGGGAGGGGGAGAGAACGGGGGACGGAGGGGGAGGGGGAGAGAACGGGGGACGGAGGGGGAGGGGGAGAGAACGGGGACGGAGGGGGAGGGGAGAGAACGGGGGACGGAGGGGGAGGGGGAGAGAACGGGGGACGGAGGGGGAGGGGGAGAGAACGGGGGACGGAGGGGAGGGGGAGAGAACGGGGGACGGAGGGGGAGGGGATGGGAACGGGGGACGGAGGGGGAGGGGGAGAGAACGGGGGACGGAGGGGGAGGGGGAGAGAACGGGGGACGGAGGGGGAGGGGGAGAGAACGGGGGACGGAGGGGGAGGGGAGAGAACGGGGGACGGAGGGGGAGGGGGAGGAACGGGGACGGAGGGGGAGGGGGAGAGAACGGGGGACGGAGGGGGAGGGGGAGAGAACGGGGGACGGAGGGGGAGGGGGAGAGAACGGGGGACGGAGGGGGAGGGGGAGGGAACGGGGGACGGAGGGGGAGGGGGAGGGAACGGGGACGGAGGGGGAGGGGGAGGGAACGGGGGACGGAGGGGGAGGGGGAGGGAACGGGGGACGGAGGGGGAGGGGGAGGGAACGGGGGACGGAGGGGGAGGGGGAGGGAACGGGGGACGGAGGGGGAGGGAACGGGGGACGGAGGGGGAGGGAACGGGGGACGGAGGGGGAGGGAACGGGGGACGGAGGGGGAGGAACGGGGGACGGAGGGGGAGGGAACGGGGGACGGAGGGGGAGGGAACGGGGGACGGAGGGGGAGAGAACGGGGACGGAGGGGGAGAGAACGGGGGACGGAGGGGGAGAGAACGGGGGACGGAGGGGGAGAGAACGGGGGACGGAGGGGGAGAGAACGGGGGACGGAGGGGGAGAGAACGGGGGACGGAGGGGGAGAGAACGGGGGACGGAGGGGGAGAGAACGGGGGACGGAGGGGGAGAGAACGGGGGACGGAGGGGGAGAGAACGGGGGACGGAGGGGGAGAGAACGGGGGACGGAGGGGGAGAGAACGGGGGACGGAGGGGGAGAGAACGGGGGACGGAGGGGGAGAGAACGGGGGACGGAGGGGGAGAGAACGGGGGACGGAGGGGGAGAGAACGGGGGACGGAGGGGGAGAGAACGGGGGACGGAGGGGGAGAGAACGGGGGACGGAGGGGGAGAGAACGGGGGACGGAGGGGGAGAGAACGGGGGACGGAGGGGGAGAGAACGGGGGACGGAGGGGGAGAGAACGGGGACGGAGGGGGAGAGAACGGGGGACGGAGGGGGAGAGAACGGGGGACGGAGGGGGAGAGAACGGGGGACGGAGGGGGAGAGAACGGGGGACGGAGGGGGAGAGAACGGGGACGGAGGGGGAGAGAACGGGGGACGGAGGGGGAGAGAACGGGGGACGGGGGGGGAGAGAACGGGGGACGGGGGGGGAGAGAACGGGGGACGGGGGGGAGAGAACGGGGGACGGGGGGGGAGAGAACGGGGGACGGGGGGGGAGAGAACGGGGGACGGGGGGGTAGAGAGATGAGGACGGGGGGTAGAGAGATGAGGACGGGGGGGTAGAGAGATGAGGACGGGGGGGTAGAGAGATGAGGACGGGGGGGTAGAGAGATGAGGACGGGGGGTAGAGAGATGAAGACGGGGGGGTAGAGAGATGAAGACGGGGGGGGTAGAGAGATGAAGACGGGGGGGGTAGAGAGATGAAGACGGGGGGGGTAGAGAGATGAAGACGGGGGGGTAGAGAGATGAAGACGGGGGGGTAGAGAGATGAAGACGGGGGGGTAGAGAGATGAAGACGGGGGGGTAGAGAGATGAAGACGGGGGGGTAGAGAGATGAAGACGGGGGGTAGAGAGATGAAGACGGGGGGTAGAGAGATGAAGACGGGGGGGTAGAGAGATGAAGACGGGGGGGTAGAGAGATGAAGACGGGGGGGTAGAGAGATGAAGACGGGGGGGGTAGAGAGATGAAGACGGGGGGTAGAGAGATGAAGACGGGGGGGTAGAGAGATGAAGACGGGGGGGTAGAGAGATGAAGACGGGGGGGTAGAGAGATGAAGACGGGGGGGTAGAGAGATGAAGACGGGGGGGTAGAGAGATGAAGACGGGGGGGTAGAGAGATGAAGACGGGGGGGTAGAGAGATGAAGACGGGGGGGTAGAGAGATGAAGACGGGGGGGTAGAGAGATGAAGACGGGGGGGGGGGAGAGATGAAGACGGGGGGGGGGGGAGATGAAGACGGGGGGGGGGGGGAGATGAAGACGGGGGGGGGGGAGATGAAGACGGGGGGGGGGGGGGGGGAGATGAAGACGGGGGGGGGGGAGATGAAGACGGGGGGGGGGAGATGAAGACGGGGGGGGAGATGAAGACGGGGGGGGGGGAGATGAAGACGGGGGGGGGGGAGATGAAGACGGGGGGGGGGAGATGAAGACGGGGGGGGGGGAGATGAAGACGGGGGGGGGGGGGGAGAGATGAAGACGGGGGGGGGGGGGGAGAGATGAAGACGGGAGGGGGGGGAGATGAAGACGGGGGGGGGGGAGATGAAGACGGGGGGGGGGAGATGAAGACGGGGGGGGGAGATGAAGACGGGGGGGGAGATGAAGACGGGGGGGGGAGATGAAGACGGGGGGGGAGATGAAGACGGGGGGGGGAGATGAAGACGGGGGGGGGGGGGGAGGTGAAGACGGGGGGGGGGAGGTGAAGACGGGGGGGAGGTGAAGACGGGGGGGGGGGGGGAGGTGAAGACGGGGGGGGGGGAGGTGAAGACGGGGGGGAGGTGAAGACGGGGGGGGGGGGGGAGGTGAAGACGGGGGGGGAGAGATGAAGACGGGGGGGGGGGGAGGTGAAGACGGGGGGGTAGAGAGATGAAGACGGGGGGGGGGGAGGTGAAGACGGGGGGGGGGAGGTGAAGACGGTGGGGGGGGGAGGTGAAGACGGGGGGGGGGGGAGGTGAAGACGGGGGGGGGGGGGAGGTGAAGACGGGGGGGGGGGGAGGTGAAGACGGGGGGGGGGGAGGTGAAGACGGGGGGGGGGGGGAGGTGAAGGCGGGGGGGGGGGAGGTGAAGGCGGGGGGGGGGGGAGGTGAAGACGGGGGGGGGGAGGAGGTGAAGACGTGAAGACGGGGGGGGGGGGGAGGTGAACACGGGGGGGGGGGGGAAGAGGTGAAGACGGGGGGGGGGGTGAAGACGGGGGGGGGGGGGGGGAGGTGAAGACGGGGGGGGGGGGAGGTGAAGACGGGGGGGGGGGAGGTGAAGACGGGGGGGGGGGAGGTGAAGACGGTGGGGGGGGGAGGTGAAGACGGGGAGGGGGGAGATGAAGACGGGCGGGGGGAGATGAAGACGGGGCGGGGGGAGATGAAGACGGGGCGGGGGGAGATGAAGACGGGGGGGGGGGAGATGAAGACGGGGGGGGGGGGGAGATGAAGACGGGGGGGGGGGGAGATGAAGACGGGGGGGGGGGGAGATGAAGACGGGGGGGGGGGGAGATGAAGACGGGGGGGGGGGGGGAGATGAAGACGGGGGGGTAGAAGAAGACGGGAGACGGGGGGTGGGGGGGGGGGGAGGACGACGGGGGGGGCGGGAGATGAATACGGCGGGGGGGGGGATGAAGACGGGGGGGGGGGTGGATGAAGACGGGGGGGGGGGTGGATGAAGACGGGGGGGGGTGAATGAAGACGGGGGGGGGTGAATGAAGACGGGGGGGTAGAGAGATGAAGACGGGGGGGTAGAGAGATGAAGACGGGGGGTAGAGGAGATGAAGACGGGGGGGTAGAGGAGATGAAGACAGGGGGGGGGGGGGGGGGGAGAGATGAAGACGGGGGGGGGGGGAGGGGAGATGAAGACGGGGGGGGGAGATGAAGACGGGGGGGGGGAGATGAAGACGGGGGGGGGGGGGAGATGAAGACGGGGGGGGGGGGGAGATGAAGACGGGGGGGGGGGGGGGGGGAGATGAAGACGGGGGGGGGGGAGATGAAGACGGGGGGGGGGGGGGAGATGAAGACGGGGGGGGGGGGGGGAGATGAAGACGGGGGGGGGGGGGGGAGATGAAGACGGGGGGGGGGAGGAGATGAAGACGGGGGGGGGGAGGAGATGAAGACGGGGGGGGGAGATGAAGACGGGGGGGGGAGATGAAGACGGGGGGGGGGAGATGACGGGGGGGGGGGGAGATGAAGACGGGGGGGGGGGAGATGAAGACGGGGGGGGGGGAGATGAAGACGGGGGGGGGGGGGAGATGAAGACGGGGGGGGGGGGGAGAGATGAAGACGGGGGGGGGGGGAGAGATGAAGACGGGGGGGGGGGGAGATGAAGACGGGGGGGGGGGGAGATGAAGACGGGGGGGGGGGGGGGAGATGAAGACGGGGGGGGGGGGGGAGATGAAGACGGGGGGGGGGGGAGATGAAGACGGGGGGGGGGGGGGGGAGATGAAGACGGGGGGGGGGGTGGAGATGAAGACGGGGGGGGTGGATGAAGACGGGGGGGTAGAGAGATGAAGACGGGGGGGTAGAGAGATGAAGACGGGGGGTAGAGAGATGAAGACGGGGGGGTAGAGAGATGAAGACGGGGGGGGGGGGAGAAATGAAGACGGGGGGGGGGGGAGAAATGAAGACGGGGGGGGGGAGAGATGAAGACGGGGGGGGGGGGAGAGATGAAGACGGGGGGGGGGGGAGAGATGAAGACGGGGGGGGGGGAGGGGAGATGAAGACGGGGGGGGGGGAGGGGAGATGAAGACGGGGGGGGGGGAGGGGAGATGAAGACGGGGGGGGGGAGGGGAGATGAAGACGGGGGGGGGGGAGGGGAGATGAAGACGGGGGGGGGGAGGGGAGATGAAGACGGGGGGGGGGGAGGGGAGATGAAGACGGGGGGGGGGGGAGGGGAGATGAAGACGGGGGGGGGGGGAGGGGAGATGAAGACGGGGGGGGGAGGGGAGATGAAGACGGGGGGGGGGAGGGGAGATGAAGACGGGGGGGGGGAGGGGAGATGAAGACGGGGGGGGGGGAGGGGAGATGAAGACGGGGGGGGGGGAGGGGAGATGAAGACGGGGGGGGGGGAGGGGAGATGAAGACGGGGGGGGAGGGGAGATGAAGACGGGGGGGTAGAGAGATGAAGACGGGGGGGTAGAGAGATGAAGACGGGGGGGTAGAGAGATGAAGACGGGGGGGTAGAGAGATGAAGACGGGGGGGTAGAGAGATGTAGACGGGGGGGTAGAGAGATGAAGACGGGGGGGGGGGGGGAGAGATGAAGACGGGGGGGGGGGGGAGAGAGATGAAGACGGGGGGGGGGGGGGGAGAGATGAAGACGGGGGGGGGGGGAGAGATGAAGACGGGGGGGGGGGGAGAGATGAAGACGGGGGGGGGGGGAGAGATGAAGACGGGGGGGGGGGGGAGAGATGAAGACGGGGGGGGAGAGATGAAGACGGGGGGGGAGAGATGAAGACGGGGGGGGAGAGATGAAGACGGGGGGGGGAGAGATGAAGACGGGGGGGGGGGGGAGAGATGAAGACGGGGGGGGGGGGGAGGTGAAGACGGGGGGGGGGGTGAAGACGGGGGGGGGGGGGGGGAGGTGAAGACGGGGGGGGGGGGGGGGGAGGTGAAGACGGGGGGGGGGGGGGGGAGGTGAAGACGGGGGGGGGGGGAGATGAAGACGGGGGGGGGGGGGGAGGTGAAGACGGGGGCGGGGAGGTGAAGACGGTGTGGGGGGGGAGGTGAAGACGGGGAGGGGGGAGATGAAGACGGGGCGGGGGAGATGAAGACGGGGCGGGGGGAGATGAAGACGGGGCGGGGGAGATGAAGACGGGGGGGGGGAGATGAAGACGGGGGGGGGGGAGATGAAGACGGGGGGGGGGGGGAGAAGAGATGAAGGGGGGGGGGGGGAGAAGAGATGAAGGGGGGGGGGGCGAGATGAAGACGGGGGGGGGGGAAGATGAAGACATGGGGGGGAGATGAAGACGGGGGGTAGAAGAAGACGGGGGGGGGGGAGATGAAGACGGGGGGGGGGAGATGAAGACGGGGGGGGGAGATGAAGACGGGGGGGGGGAGATGAAGACGGGGGGGGGGGAGGGAGACGAAGACGGGGGGGGGGGAGGGAGACGAAGACGGGGGGGGGGGGGAGGGAGACGAAGACGGGGGGGGGGGGAGGGAGACGAAGACGGGGGGGAGGGAGACGAAGACGGGGGGGGGAGAGAGGGAGACGAAGACGGGGGGGGGAGAGGGAGACGAAGACGGGGGGGGAGGGAGGGAGACGAAGACGGGGGGGGGAGGGAGGGAGACGAAGACGGGGGGGGGAGGGAGGGAGACGAAGACGGGGGGGGGAGGGAGGGAGACGAAGACGGGGGGGGGGGAGGGAGATGAAGACGGGGGGGGGGAGGGAGATGAAGACGGGGGGGGGGGGAGGGAGATGACGGGGGGGGGGGGGAGGGAGATGAAGACGGGGGGGGGGGAGGAGGGAGATGAAGACGGGGGGGGGGGGGAGGGAGATGAAGACGGGGGGGGGGGGGAGGGAGATGGAGACGGGGGGGGGGAGGGAGATGGAGACGGGGGGGGGGGGAGGGAGATGAAGACGGGGGGGGGGGGAGGGAGATGAAGACGGGGGGGGAGGGAGATGAAGACGGGGGGGGGGGAGGGAGATGAAGACGGGGGGGGGGGGGGAGGGAGATGAAGACGGGGGGGGAGTGAGATGAAGACGGGGGGGGGAGATGAAGACGGGGGGGGGGAGAGATGAAGACGGGGGGGGGGAGAGATGAAGACGGGGGGGGGGGGAGAGATGAAGACGGGGGGGGGGAGAGATGAAGACGGGGGGGGGGGAGAGATGAAGACGGGGGGGGGGGGAGAGATGAAGACGGGGGGGGGGGGAGAGATGAAGACGGGGGGGGGGAGAGATGAAGACGGGGGGGGGGAGAGATGAAGACGGGGGGGGGAGAGATGAAGACGGGGGGGGGGGGGAGATGAAGACGGGGGGGGGGGGGGAGATGAAGACGGGGGGGGGGAGATGAAGACGGGGGGGGGGGAGATGAAGACGGGGGGGGGGGAGATGAAGACGGGGGGGGGGGGGAGATGAAGACGGGGGGGGGGGGAGATGAAGACGGGGGGGGGGGGAGATGAAGACGGGGGGGGGGGGAGATGAAGACGGGGGGGGGGGAGATGAAGACGGGGGGGGGGGAGATGAAGACGGGGGGGGGGGAGATGAAGACGGGGGGGGGGGGAGGGAGATGAAGACGGGGGGGGGGGGAGATGAAGACGGGGGGGGGGGAGATGAAGACGGGGGGGGGGGAGATGAAGACGGGGGGGGGGAGATGAAGACGGGTGGGGGGGAGATGAAGACGGGGGGGGGGGGGGGAGATGAAGACGGGGGGGGGGGGGAGATGAAGACGGGGGGTTGGAGATGAAGACGGGGGGTTGGAGATGAAGACGGGGGGTTGGAGATGAAGACGGGGGGTTGGAGATGAAGACGGGGGGTTGGAGATGAAGACGGGGGGTTGGAGATGAAGACGGGGGGGTAGAAGACGACGGGAGACGGGGGGGTAGAAGAAGACGGGGGGTCGGGGGGAGAAGACGACGGGGGGGCGGGAGATGAAGACGTGGGGGGGGGGGGGAGGGGTGAAGACGGGGGGGTAGGGATGAAGACGGGGGGTAGGGATGAAGACGGGGGGTAGTGAGATGAAGCCGGGGGGGTAGAGAGATGAAGACGGGGGGGGGGGGTAGAGAGATGAAGACGGGGGGGGGGGTAGAGAGATGAAGACGGGGGGGGGTAGAGAGATGAAGACGGGGGGGGGGGTAGAGAGATGAAGACGGGGGGGGGGGTAGAGAGATGAAGACGGGGGGGGGGTAGAGAGATGAAGACGGGGGGGGTAGAGAGATGAAGACGGGGGGGGGTAGAGAGATGATGACGGGGGGGGGGTAGAGAGATGATGACGGGGGGGGGTAGAGAGATGAAGACGGGGGGGGTAGAGAGATGAAGACGGGGGGGGTAGAGAGATGAAGACGGGGGGGGTAGAGAGATGTAGACGGGGGGGTGTAGAGAGATGAAGACGGGGGGGTAGAGAGCTGAAGACGGGGGAGGGTAGAGAGATGAAGACGGGGGGGTAGAGATAGAAGACGGGGGGGTAGAGAGATGAAGACGGGGGGGCTAGAGAGATGAAGACGGGGGGGTAGAGAGATGAAGACGGGGGGGTAGAGAGATGAAGACGGGGGGGTAGAGAGATGAAGACCGGGGGGGGGTAGAGAGATGAAGACGGGGGGGTAGAGAGATGAAGACCGGGGGGGGGGGGGGGGGGGAGAAGGCTGTGTGTGTGTGTGTGGGGGGGGGGGGGGGGGGGGGGAGAAGAATAGGTAGAGAGGCGAGCCCGAGGTGGGGGCGAAGGGGAGGTGAGAGAAAAACTGGAAGTAGGGGTGGGAGCAAAGCCCGAGGTGGGGGCGGAAGGGAATGGGGTGGGGGGTGGGAGCGGAAGGGAATGGGGGGGGGGGGGGGGGAGCAGAGCGGAAGGGAATGGGGGGGGGGGTGGGAGGTGGGGGCAGAAGGAAATGGGGGGGTGGGGGCAGAAGGGAATGGGGGGGGGGAGGTGGGGGCGGAAGGGAATGGGGGGGGTGGGAGGTGGGGGCGGAAGGGAATGGGGGGGTGGGAGGGGAGGAGAGCTGGAGGTGGGAAAGCTGGAGATGGGGGGGGAGGGGAAGCTGAAGGGGGCGGGGGTATAAGGTGCAACATTGAGATTGATCAACATTGGGAAATGGAACGCGAAGACATGTATCAACGTTCCATCCGCATGTATCAAAAAGGGGAAAGCGATACAATGTAGCTGCAAGCTGAGCTGGGAGAGAAACATATCAGGAGGCTGCGCGGGGGCTGTCCCATACACTGCTGCAACATTCTCTTCAATAAAATGAAAAGAATACGGTGGTTTGAGGGTAAAGGAGGAGGGAGGGGGTGTTTCTTTTTTTTTAAAAAAGGATAATGGGTATTTTTTCAAAGATTGTTGTCGTTTCCCCTCCCCCTTTTTTCTTTCTCTCTCTCTCCCTCTATGGTAACGAAGGAGGAGGGAGATTTGAAGGGGAGGGGGAGAGAGAAAATAAGGGCTAAGACATTTAAGAGAAATTTGTAATACTCGAAAGGAACTCACCGTCATGAAGAGCGCCTGCCTAACGGGGTTTCCTCGCCATCACATCAGGGGCTAACATGACTGAAGGGAGGTCAACAACAACAGCTGTTCCCACACACTCCTGACCAGAAATACCACAATCACATTCTCAAACTTTCAACCAAAACACCTCTTCAGGTGGGACAGAAAAATATAGCCTTCCCAGTTCACAGAGTTTTTTTTTCATTTCCCTGTGTATTTTTATTTTAAAGCTATCCTCCACTCCTTCCTTAGTTCCCCCTTCTGTAATTTTACATTCAGATTTTAATTCTTCGACCAATCTTCTTCTCACACTGATTTTCTGCTCTAATTTTATTTTCGTTTTCAATTTAAAAATAAAATCGAGGCAGGTTTTTGGTCGCCGCCGAACGGGGTCCTTCGGGTGCCAAATCAATACCTGGAGAGCCAGAGATCGAGGACAGCCTCTGATTGGTCAATGCATGTCTATGAGAACAGTGGTCGCTTCCGATTGGCTACTGTTCATGAGTCTGATTGGCCCCACCCCTAATTGGTTGAGGCTCCACACTTTGTTGGTCAATAGGGCCTTCCAATTGGCTAATACTAATATTCGTATCTGATAGGCTGCTGGGCCAAAGGACTGACATCCAATTTTCATTGGACAATACTCGTGATAGCGTCACTCAATGGGGCGCGGTCTCAGGGGTGACCCACAGATTTAATTGGATTGTTACCTGAAGGACGTTCCCTTATTAATTATCCATAAGGAGGTGGGAGGTCCGGGGAAAATGACACCAACCTTCATTGGCTGCTTTTGAATCTGTGAGTGTCCAAGGATTGGGTTGTAGTAGGTTCTCTCAAGTATAAAGAGATAAGAACGGAACAAGGAGGTTGCTGCTTTGATAAATGAGACAAGTCATGTAGCTTCCTGTTTCCCTACCAGAATCAGGCATACTACATCTTCATTAAATAAGCAGGAAAATGTGCTCCTGTAAAGGTGTCTATATTTAGTGTTCAGACATATTAACGCACTTAACGTAATAAATTGCATAACAAAGACTTGTATTTCTGCAGCAACAGACATTCCAAAGAAGTTTACATTTATTAAGTACTTTTGCAATGTTGTCAGTATTGTAAAGCAGGCAAAGCAGCACCCACCAAGCTTACGTGATGTACCAAAATAAATCTGTGTGAGAGAGAGATTGATAAATATTGGTCACTCTTGGTCTCATTCAAAATGCTGTGATTGTAGGCATAGAGAATTATGCTTTAACGTCATAGAGCTGTACAGCACGGAATGAGACCCTTTCGGTTCAACTTGATCATGCTGACCAGAAATCCTAACATTATCTAGTCCTGTTTGCCAGCACTTGGCTCATATTTCTCTAAAGAGAAAATGAGGTCTGCAGATGCTGGAGATCAGAGATGGAAATGTGTTGCTGGAGAAGCGCAGCAGGTCAGGCAGCATCTAGGGAACAGGAGAATCGATGTTTCGGGCATTAGCCCTTCCTGAAGAAGGATGTTACCAGGTTTGCTTCTCCAGCAACACATTTCCATCTCATATTTCTCTAAACCCTTCCTATGCATATGCTAATCCAGATGACTTTGAAATGGTGTGATTGTACCACCCTCCATCACTTCCCCTGGCAGCTCATTCCATACATACACCTCTCTTTGTGTGAAAAAGTTGCCCCTTAGGTCTCTTTCCCATCTTTCCCCTCTCACCCTAAACCTATGCCTTCTAGTTCTGGACTCCCCCACCCCAGGGAAATTACCTTGTCTATTTAGCCTATTTATGCCCCTCATGATTTTGTAAACCTCTATAAGGTTACTTCAGCCTCTGATGCTCCAGGGAAAACAACCCCAGCCTGTTCAACTTCTCCCTATCACTCAAATCCTCCAAACCTGGTAACATCCTTGTAAATCTCTTCTGAACCCTTTCCAACAGGAAGGAGACCAGAATACATGCAATATTTCAAAAATGACCTAACCAATGTCCCTTGCACCAGTTTCCTCATTTCCCCTCCCCCCACCTTATCCCAGTTCCAACTTTCCAGCTCAGCACTGCCTTCAAAACCTGTCCTTCCTGTCCATCTTCCTGCCACCTATCTACTCCACCCTGCCCTCCAACCTATCACTATTACCCTCACCTTCATCCACCTATTGCACTCTCAGCTACATTCATCACAGCCTCACCTCCTGCCATTTATCACCACACCCCTGAGGGTCCCAGCCACATTCCTGATGAAAGGCTCCGGCCCAAAACGTCGATTTTCCTGCTCCTCGGAAGCTGCCTGAGCTTCTGTGCTTTTCCAGCAACGTAGACTCAACTCTGATCTCCAGCATCCGCAGACCTCACTGTCTCCTCCCTGAAAATTCAGACTAACCATTTACAGTATACATGGGGGAACCTCAATTATCCAAATACCAATTATCCAAACATCAGATTATCTGAAGGAGATCTTGAGGTCCCGGCAGAAACATTACATCAAAGATGTGTGTCCAACACTGATCGCGTCTTTTGTTTACAGTGATTAAAAGTGCTGCTGAGAACAGTCCTTATGGGAGCGCAGGCATGTCTCTAAATGACTGACCTCTCGCCCTCTCTCTTCCCACACTTTCCCTGGAGTTCTACACAGGGGTGTACTCTAAACTCCCCTTCCCCAGCTAATCTCTCTAACATTGTCCTGTACAGAGCAAAGGTGGAATCTGTCAAAAGGTTGCAGTAAAACATTGTGTGTGTCTGTGCACGTGCTATTTGGAGACTCACTCCCAAAAAGCAGTAGTAGCAGCAGTAGCAATTTTGTTGTTGGTGTTCAGTCTGGCTGCCCTGGAGAGGGGGCGGGCAGGGGCAGTGTCGGACGAGGTTTGGGGGGGTGGGCGGGGGTGGTGTTGGACAGGGTTTGGGGGTGGGCAGGGGGTGGTGTTGGATGGGGTGTGGACAGCATGTGGGGGGGCAGTGTTGGACGGGTTGGACGATGTGGGGGGGCAGACAGAGGGGTGGTGTTGGACTGGGTTTGGAAGGTGGGCGGGGGCGGTGTGTTGAACAGTGTGGGGGGGGTTGGGGTTTGGGGGTGCGCGGGTCGGTGTGTTGAACAGGGTTGGGGGGATCGGGGGCTGGTGTTGTAGGGTGGGTTGGGTTGGTGTTGGACAGGGTTTGGGGGGCGCGGATGGGGGTGGGGGGCGGTGTTGAACAGGGTTTGGGGAAGGTGGGGGGTGGTGTTGGACGGAGTTTGGGGCGGTGTTGGATGGGTTGAATGGGGTTGGGGGGGCAGACAGGGTGGGCGGTGTTGGATGGGGTTTGGAGGGTGGTTGGGGGCGATGTGTTGAACTGTGTTGGGGGGGTGGGGCCGTGGTGGAGGGGTTTGGGGGTGCACGGGTCAGTGTGTTGAACAGGGTTGGGGGGGGGGGTCGGTGTTGGAAGGGTTTTGGGGTGGGCGGGGGCCGGTGTTGGAGGGGTTTGGGGGTGCGCGGGTCAGTGTGTTGAACAGTGTTGGGGGGAGGGGGTCTCGGGCACTCTGTGATGCTGCCTTATCTCCTGAACAGGGAGCAGATTTTACAGAAAACTCCAAGCCCCAGAGGAAAGGCACTGAATTGATTAACTGAATAATCAATTATCCAAATGAAATAGTGCCCTCCCATCTCGTTCGGATAATCGAGGTTCCTCTGTAGACCCAATATCCATTTACCCACACTGGTGGGTCTTAAACAAAGGTGGCTAATAAGGTAGTAGATACATTTGTGTTAATTTTCTGCTGTGAAGAAACTACAAAAAATGGCATTGAAATTGCGAAACTTTTCTTCACTGGACATTACTTCAGGAGAATAAGTATGCTTGTGAATCCAGGTCTAATACAGCACATAAAAATCTTTTGAACATATGGAGCTCTGTTCATTAAGAACATAAGAAATAGGAACAGGAGGAGACTGTTCAGCCTTTCAAGTCTGCTCCGCCACTCATTTGGATTGCGACTCATCTGAAATTCCTCATATCAATTTCCTGCCCGTTACATGTAACCCTTGATACCCTAGCTAATCACAAATCTACCTTAGCTTTATCGAGACACAAGGAATCTTCCGCAGAGCTCTTTGTGGCAAGGAGTTCCAAAGAGTCACAACCCTCTGAAAAAAGAAAATTCTCTTCAGCTCAATCTTACATTGGTGCCCCTTTATTCTGAGATTGTGCTCTCTGGTCCTCAACTCTCCCATGAGGGGAAACATAGTTTCAGCATTTACCTTGTCAAGCCCCTTAACAATCAATGAGATCACTTCACATTCTTCAGTAGAGTTCAACCTGTTTAGCCTTTGCTCATAAGATAATCCCTCAATGCCAGGGGATCATCTGAGTGAACTTTCTCTGAACTGCCTCAATTAACATAATATCTTTCCTTCAATAAGGGGACAAAAGTGCTCACACACTCCAGATGCGGTCTCACTAGCACCTTGTACAGTTGCAGAATCATAGAATCTCTACAGTGTGGAAACAGGCCATTTGGCCCATCAAGTCCACACTGACACGCCAAAGAGTATCCAAACCAGATCCTGTATTTTCCATGGCTAATCCACCTAGCCTGCACATCTTTGGACACTATGGGCAATGTAGCACAGCCAGATAAGTTGCAGAACTGGGTTGAGAGGTGGCAAATGGAGCTTAGTGTGGTAAAGTGTGAGGTGATTCACTTTAGCAGGAGCAACAGGAACACAGAGTACTGGGCTAATGGTAAGATTTCTTAGTAGTGTAGATAAGCAGAGGGATCTCAGTGTCCATGTGCATAGGTCCCTAAAAGTTGCCACCCAGGCTGTTAAGAAGGCACACAGTGTGTCAGCTTTTATTAGTGGAGGGACTGAGTTTCAGAACCATGATGTCATGCTGCAGCTATACAAAACTCTGGTGCGGCCACATTTGGAATATTGTGTGCAGTTCTGGTCACCGCATTATAGAAAAGATGTGGAAGGTTTGGAAAGGGTTCAGAGGAGATTTACTAGGATGTTGTCTGGTATGGAGGGAAGGTCTTACAAGGAAAATCTGAGGGACTTGAGGCTGAGGGACCTGAGGCTGTTTTCATTGGAGAGAAGGTTGAGAGGTAACTTAATTGAGACATATAAGATAATCAGAGGATTAGATAGGGTGGACAGTGAGAGCCTTTTTCCTTGGATGGTGGTAGCTAGTACGAGGGGGCATAGCTTTAAATTAAGGGTGATAGACATAGGACAGATGCCAGGGGTAGTTTCTTTACTCAGAGTAGTAGTAGCATGGAACACACTGCGTGCAAAGGTAGTAGACTTGCCAAGTTTAAGGGCATTCAAATGGTCATTGGATAGGCATATGGATGAAAATGGAATAGTGTGGCTTAGATGGGCTTCAAATTGGTTTCACAGATCAGCACAACATCGAGGGCCGAAGGGCCTGTTCTGCGCTGTAATGTTCTATGTTCAAACCAACTAGCCTGCGCATCTTTGAACTATGGGAGGAGACCAGAGCACCCGGAGGAAACCCACGCAGACACAGGGAGAATGTGCCCGCCAAACTCCACACAGTCACCTGAGGCCGGAATTGAACCCAGGTCTGACTGTGACACCAGAGTGCTAACCGCTGAGCCACTGTGCCGCCCAAATGACTTCCTTATTCTTTTACATGAACTCCCTTGAAACTTTCCATTCGTCTTCTTGATAAACTGCTGCACCTGTGTGCCAGTTTTCTGTGTTTCACGCACAAATACTCCCAAATCACCTTGTGTTACAACTTCCCTCCATTTAAAAAACTGTTCTTTTGTTCTCCTTTCCAAAATGAACAACTTCATATTTTCCCATATTGTACACCATTTGCCAACTTACTTTAGCTATCAGTATCTCTCTGTAAACTGTTTATATCACTCTTGCAACTTGCCTGTCCACCTATTTTTGCGTCATCTGCAAATTTGGCTACAGTACATTTTCTTCCTTTCCATGGACTCCTGGTGGGGTTATCACTGCTGTACCCAGAATGGGGACTCCTTGAGGTCAGGGACATGTTGCAGAAGCCCTGGAGCTGTATGTGAAGTCCCTTTGTACAGAAGATGAACTCTATTTGTGTAATTTCTTTTTATTCTTGTAACTCAAAATGACAATGGAATGTGGCAACAAAACACTTTTCACAGTATCATTCTGGATATATATGACAATAAATAACTCAATAAGTCACTAATATATAGTAAACAGTTGTGATCCCAGCACTGATCCCTGTGGAATCCAACTGGTCAAGGGTCACCAAGCAGAAAAAGGACCCCTTATCCCACTTGCTGCTTCCTGCCCATTCGCCAAATCTCTGCCTATGCCATTATACTACTTCCACCACAATGGGTTCTTATGACTTCACCTTTTGTGAGGTAAATTGTCAAGAGCCTACTGAAAGTCCCAACACAACATATCTACTGGTTCCTCTTTTTCCACTCTGTTTGAGATTTCCTCAAAAACCCTAATATATTCATCAAACATGATTCCTTTAATAATTAAATCCAATAATAGATGTTAGACTAATTGGCCTTTCGCTTTAGTTGCACACTTTTTGCCACCCTCTCATTTTGAATTGGAGTGGTTTCTTTCAGTAATGAGCTCATGTTTATTCGTTCAAGTTGAATCGTTTATTTCCTTTCCATTTGGAGTACGAAGCCCACCTGGAAGATTCAGTGTTGGGTTTTACATTGGCAGTTTTCCTATCATTCGAGTAATTCTCCAGAATCCCAGGATTTTTGGAAAATTACAACCAAAGCATCCAATATCTCTGTAGTTACTTTTCGGATTAAGGAAGATTTACTCAAACAATACTCAAACAAGTGCTGTCTGACCTTGAGTTTAATTAACTATGTGTAATCACTCTGGACCAGATATATACACACTAACTGTGACATGGACAGACATCAGTGCTAGGATTCTGGGTCCATTTCTCTGCACTATTGGTTGCAAAAATCAACAAGAGTGTCCACCATCACTTAAGTGGTCCACCTTCTATGGTTCAGCTATCATTTTAATTTCTATGATATTGCATGATGCGACTCTCTTAATTGACATAACCAAATTGCAAAGGTGGAGGGAGCTATCGGTGACTTAACTTGCTGCTACAAGACTCTTGATTCATACTATCAGCTTTGCTAAGTAAAGATACCTTTTCATATTTTTCCTATTGGTTTCAACTTGACAGTTTCTTATTAATGATGTCTGCTACTGCAGCAAAGGTGTCAAGGAGAGGAGAAGCCATGGCTGCACTAATACCAGGGCATACCGGCTGATGGCAACACTTCCTCTATTCACATTCTCTCTTCCAATACGTTACTATGGTGGTCTGCAGTAATTAGGCAAGACCCCTGGTTCTGAGATAGAAGCTCTGGATCTTTGATGGTCAGGCAAGGTCCATTCATAATACACATAAATGGGTTGGTTATGTAAGATATGAGCAAAACAGATGGAAAGAAAGTTGGAACCTCTACCATTACTATCCAAAGTTCCAAACTACAATGTTTGTAAAATAGCCCAAGTGACACATCACTATGAGGCATTTTACTGTATTTATATGCCATACATGTATCTATAAGAAATAACAGCACATCACTGAGCCTTTTCCACCATTCAATGAGATTATGGTTCCATATCCTTTAATAGGTTTGGTGATAAAAGCTCCATTAGTCCTAGAATTCAAAATAGTTAATTGAGCTAGCATGAGAGCTTTTGTAGGAGTCAGTTCCAAACTGCTCCCAATCTTTGCATAGAAAAGTGTTCAGTTTTGAATACCTGGGCTCGGTTTTAAGGATATGCTCTCTTGTTTCAGACTGATAGCATCAAGCAAAGGATTTGAGGGTTCTTCAGACTGACACTGCTTTTATGTTGGGTCTGTGGATACTGTTGGGCTTCCCTCTTAACTGTGAGTTATAAAAGATTTTGACATGCATATCAACACAGTGATTCTGGGATTAAATTCCCAATGCAAGAATTGCAACTGAGATCACAATTATACTATATATTACCTGTGACTTACAAAATAAATTAATGTTTGGCAGATGGCTCGCAAACTAACCAAAAATAAAATCAAAACGTAGGAACAAATTACTGCAGACTTGTAGGGAATCTGTACTGGAAACAACAAATGCTGGAGATCTGGCAGCATCCAAGGACAGAGAGCAAGCCTCTGATTTAAATCCAGATGTCTCTTCCTCAGAGCTGAAGTGAAGTGTGAAAGGAACAACATTTATGCTATAGTCCAACTACCCCTAAAAACTCCACCCACTCAACTAAAGTGGACCGTACATTCACTAACTCCACACATCCCCAAACTATAGCGTACTCTACACGACCTACTCCCACACATCCCACTCACTCCATCAATTGCATAAATGCTAACCCCTCCACACTTTACTTCAGCTTTGATGAACAGATATCTGGATTTGAAACATTAGCTTGCTCTCTCTCCATGGATGTTGCATGACCTGCTGTAAAGTCCAGCATTTGTTATTTTCAGTCATAAAGTCAAAATAATCATTTCTGGAGACCAGCTCCAGACCCTTGCTGTGTAAACAAGTTTTGCATCTTTTAGATTCACAGACTCTTGCAGAATGTCACTAGTTCAAACAATGCTTCCCTGCGTATAAAGATACAGGAGTTTCCCTGCTGTCTCTGGCAGCATTTACCCTTCAACTAACATCTCTAAAATCGGATTATCTGGTCATTATCACAATACGATTTTGGGAGCTTACTGTGCATAAATTGACTGCTGTGCTTCCGCATTACAACAATGACTACCTGGAACAAGTACTTAGTCGCCCGTGAAATGCTTTGGGACATTATATATGAAGACAAATTTTTCTTTTCTTTTCTGCACTGAATCACAATTAAAGGAATACTGGATAGTAAAGCCACATCTGTACACCAAATTTATGTCCCACTATACACTCAGTGTGAGTTGCCAGCTTTGCTCAGCGGGAAGCACCTTCCCCTCACAGTCAGAAGGTTGTGGATTCAAGTCCCACTCCAGGACAGTGCATAATATCTACTGATCTCAATGCACCACTGAGCAGGTGTTACAATAGCAGAACTGTTGTCTTTTTGATCTTGATCTTGCTGCATTTGAACATGGACTGCTTCAGTATCTGAAGACTTGCAAATGGTGCTCAACATTGTGCAATCTTCAGCATATATCCCCGCTTCTGATCTTATGATGGCAGGAAGGTTATTGATGAAACAGCTGAAGGTGGTTGGGCCTAGGACACTATCCTGAGGAACTCCTGCAGAGACTCCTGGAGCTGAAATGACTGATCTCTAACAACCACAATCAGCTTCCTGTGTATCAGGTATGAACCGAACCAGCAGAAAGTTTGCCTCTGACACCCATTAATTCTAGTTTTGCTCAGGCTCCTTGATGCCACACACAGTCGAATGCAGCCTTGATCTCTCACTCTCACCTCAACTCTGGAATTCAGCTCTTTTGTCCATATTTGAACCAAGGCTGCAATGAGGTCAGGAGCTGAGTGGCCCTGGTAGAACCCAAACTGGACGTCACTGAGCAGGTTTTTCAAGAGCAGGTGCTGCTTGATAGCTCTGTTGGTGATATCATCACTTTACTGATGATCAGCAATAGATTGATGGGGCAGTAATTGACTGGATTGGATTTGTCCTGCACTTTATGTACAGGACACTTCTGGGCAATAGTCAGGTAGATGCTGGTGTTGTGACTGTATCGATAGAGTTTGGCTCAGGGAGTAGCAAGTTCTGGAACACAAGTTTTCAGTACTATTGCCAAAGTGTTGTCAAAACCCATAGTCTTTGCAGTATCCAGTGTTTCCAACCATTAGTTGATATCACATAGAGTGAATTGAATTCACTGGCATCTGTGGTGCTGGGAACCACTGGAGGAGGCCGAGATGGATCATCCAACTTCTGGCTGAACTTTGCTGCAAATGCTTTCGCCTGATCTTTTGCACTGATGTGCTGCGCTCTTCCATCATTGAGGATAGGCATATTTGTGCAGCCTTCTCCTCCAGTGAGTTGTTTAATTGTCTACCAACATTCACGACTAGATGTGGCACGACTGCAGACCTTAGGTTTGATCCATTGGTTTTGGTATCACTTAACTCTGTCTATCACTTGCTGCTTATGCTGTTTGGCGATGCAAGTAGTCCTGTTTGGCAGTTTCACCAGGCAGACACCTCATTTTCAGATATGCCTGGTGCTGCTCCTAGCATGCCCTCCTGTACTCTCCATGGAGTCAGGGTTGATCCTCTGGCTTGATGGTAATGGTTGAGTGGGGGATATGCTGGGCCATGAGGATATGGGTCAGGTGCTGGAGTACAATTCTGCTGCTGCTGATGGCCCACAGTGCTTCGTGGATGCCCAATCTTGAAGTGAAAGACCTGTTTGGAGCCCGACCCATTTAGCATGGTGGTAGTGTCTCACAACACGATGGAGAGTATTTTCAATGAGAAGGAGGGACTTTGTCTACACAGGACTGTGCAGTGGCCACTCTTACCAATACTGTCATGGACAGATCCATCTGCAGACTGGTAAGGATGAGGTCAAGTATGTTTTTTCCTCTTAATGACTCCCTCACCACCTGCTGCAGACACAGTCTTGCAGCTATATCCTTTACAACTTGACCAGTACAATCAGTGGTACTGATGCTGAGTCACTCTTGGTGGTGGACAGTGAAATCCCCGACCCAGAGTACATTTTACACCCTTGCCATTCTCAGTGCTTCCTCAGTGCTTGTTCAACGTGGACGAATACTGATTCATCAACCGAGGGAGGGCAGTATGTGGTAATTAGTAAGGGTTTTTTTTAACCATATTTAACTTGAACCCATGAGACTTCATAGAGTCAGGAGTCAATGTTGAGGACAGCTAAGGCAAAAGAGTGACAACGATGCTGCCGGCTTTGGAGGGTTTGAGCTGTAGGGAGAGGCCAAATAGGCTGGGCCTTTTTTCCCTGGAGATTCAGAGACCTTAAAGAGGTTTATAAAATCATGAGGGGCATGGATAGGGTGAATAGCCAAGGTCTTTTTCCTGGAGTGAGGGAGTCCAAAACTCGAGGGCACAGGTTTAAGGTGAGTGAGGAAAGATTTAAAAAGAGGCTGAGGTGTAACTTTTTTTACAGAGAGGGTGGTGCTTGTCTTGAACAAGCTGCCAGAAGAAGTGGTGGAAGTGAGTACAATTCCAACATTTAAAAGGCATCTAGATATGTTTATGAATAGGAAGGGTTTAAAGGGATATGGGTCAGGTGCTGGCAAATAGTTTAGATGTTGGGTTGGCCTACATGAGTTGGACTGAAGGGTCTGTTTCCATGCTGTATGACTCTGTCTCCCTCCCGATTGTTTCACACTGTGCTGCCACTTCTGCTGGGTGGGTCGTGCCAGTGGGACAGGACATATCCAGGGATAGTGATAGTAGCATCTGGGACAATGCCTTTAAGGTAAGATTCTTTGAGTCTGACTATATCAGGCTGCTGCCGGACTAGTCTGTGAGACAGCTCTCTCAATTTTGCACTAGTCCCAAGATGTTAGTCAGGAGGACTTTGCAGGGTCAACAGAGCTGTTTCTGCCATTTTCTTTTCCAGTGCCTAGGCTGATGCCAGGTTTCATTTCTTTGAAACTTTGTAGCAATTGATACAACCGAGTGGTTTGCTAGGCTATTTCAGAGGGCAGTTGAGACCCAATCACATTGCTGTGGGCCAGACCAAGTGAGGATGGCAGATTTCCTTCTCTGAAGGACATCAGTGAATCAAAGCAATAGATATCAAAGCAATGTCCATGTTTGGGTAAAATTTAAAACTACCCTCCAATACTTTTTAACAAGAAGAGTGAGGAGTTTTACATAATATTAATTTCACAAACAAATGTTCCAGGAGGAAAAATGCTGATTTATTCCATGCCTGACATGAGATTTTACTCTGTGTAATCTGGTTACTAATAACAACAAAGGAGTAAGGTGAGTCATGTATATGTGTTACAATAGAATTTTTGAATTTTGAACAAGTGGCATAAACGTTTTTCGTGCCTGAAGGGGTTTAATGATTAATTTGTGAATATCTCTGTAGCTATGGTGATTTTTTTTAAAACGTAGTGTTCGAGAGAATCTTCCTAGAGAGCACTCAAATTTGTTTAGGTTGGGAGAGTTTAGAAGCAAACAAAGTAAACAATGTTGTGAATGAGACTTTCAAATAGAAGATTCTGGAACTGTTCTTTTCCAGGTTAGGGGAAACCAATAGTTTGGAAAAATAAAACTTTTGGATTTCAGTTTGGGACAGGTTGCAGAAGTCTTGGCTGAAATTGCATGTGTAAAACAGTTGCTCCTGAGAAAAGGAATGATTGTTTTAGGACTAAGAAAGAGGTTACCTCAAAGTAAAGGGTTTAAAGATTCCAGAACAGATGTGTTTGGTTAGAACCCTGAAGGGGTTATTTGAAGTCAAGCAAGCTCAGTTGTTTGAAGGCTCCAGGAAGAAGGTATCAGAGTTTAAAAATAGAGAACTGAAGCCACAGCTAAATCAAACATAAGTTTGATTGAAAATACTCTCTGGTGTTTTAGTACTATAATGGAACACTGTTGGAATTAAATGATTGTACTTTTATCATGTGTTTGAAATCTTTAAATCAATGTTATGTGTAAGAAATTTGGTTTATTCTATTTTATTTACATTTCTTTTGCATAATAAACTATTGGTTATTGTTAAAACCAAATCTGCAGCATTGTGTGCTGGTGTTTCAGTGAACGACCACCTTCTTAAAATAAAAAGGTGTATCAAGCCAGATAGTTTGGGATCTGACGTGTCCAGTAATAACATCGATTGGAATGATAACACAGATTATTGCTCAAGAACAAACACGATCTTTAAAGAAGAGAAAAGTTCCCAAGATGCTGCCGAGAATCAGAAAGAAACAAAACTGCATTTGAAACAATTAGAACAAGTTGATCATTCAGCCCCTCAAGCCTGTTTCATCATCCATTTAGGTTCTGGTTGATCAAAACCTCAATTGCTTTTGTCAGGTCTATGCATGAAAAATATCAGGAATATTGCTCTAGAGTGTCCTGAGATTAGACTTCTGGGGCACATGTTTATGATTCCTCCTTGAGCTGGGTGTCTGTGGGGACAACCCTGTCTCTTTGTGAAGAAGGAGTTTTGTCAAAGTCCCTCATCTTCCTGTCTCCTTTGACTGGTATTGAAAACTAATGACTAGAATGATGCAATGCAGGTTTGTGGGAATGAGGTTTGTCATGGCTCTCTAAGATAGCTACCAAACTGTTCGTGGAGGCAGCCAGACAACTGCATAGAGGCAGCAGGGTGCAATCAGCATTGGTGGAGTCCTCCAACCTTTACCCCAGTTTGCCCAGTTCCTCCAACAAACCTGTCCACTGGTCCTGGGTCCCATGATGTTCTTCATTGTTGAGACCATAGAGTTCTCTCCTGAATGGGGCGGTGAGGTGCCTGGTATCTGTCTTTTAGGTGCCAGTGATGTAGGGCATTTCTTCTTTGACCAGCTGTTGAGACATGGCAGTGATGTCCTCTCAACTCTAATTTGGCTAAACTGCCAACCTAACTGTCAGTACCTGAATTGGTGGAGGGTGCAGCCTTGCCAGTGCAACCTCTGAAGAATCTGTGGCTTCATCCTCAGATGTGGAGGAGGAGATGGGACCACTCTTGACATCATAGACTGTATAGGTGCCACTGTATCTTGAGGAGAGAAAAGACAGAATGTGTCACAAACAAGAGGTAGAAGTTTGGACATAGTAAAAATGCATTCAAATTAACAGCAATGGGAGAGCAGCCAGTAATGACAATCATTCTGACTTCATTGCCACGACATAGAGGTTTCAAAATCATCACAGGAACAATTGTGATCCTCACCTCATTTGGGGTGAGGAGTTGATTATTTGGCACCCCATCACTCTTATTGGCTATCCACCCTATTTTGGCCAGTTTTCTCTGGAAGAGAATAAAAGGAGGGATTGAGAAACATGAAAGGGACTTGTACAGCTATTAGTGCTAGTGCAGGTGAGGGCAAGATGGTAAGCTGTCTCAAGTGATTAAGTAGGCAGCACAGGGACCATTTGGGTTAATTGTCTGGGGCCTGGGGGATTGGGTGGTTAAGAGCAAGTGAGGGAAGATTTGCATGCTATAGTTAGAATGGCAGACATGAACTTTGGTCGGAGGTTGGGGCAATAATAGAGATACAGGGACTGGTGAAGTTGCAAAGAAAATATGGTGGCACTCACTGTTGCAGAGCAGAGAAACTGATCTTCTTTCTGCATTTCTGGGTGCTCCTCTTGACCATGAAAACAGCACTGAACCAGGTGGCAACCTCAGACAGGTGACAATGTTTGACGAAGTGGTTGCCCCTTCTGGAGGGAAGAGGGTGGCCTTTCTCTTTGTCATCAAATCCACCAGAACCTCAGGAGTCTGTCACCAAAGCATGGCATTTACTGTCTGCCATGTCTTGGGTGCTTCACATTACCCATTCAGGGCAGCTCTAAATCGACAGATAGTGCCTCACTCAATGCACATGTCGCTGGGTCAAAATTCTAGAATTTCCTAACAACATCATGGATATACCCACAGCATATGGACTGTGGTTCAAGAAAGCAGCTCACCATCCCCTTTCAAGTGCAACCAGAAATTAAATAAATGCTGGCCAGCCAGTGATGCCCATTTCTCATGAGTGAATTAAAAAAAAAATGCATTTCAGATTTGGCCCCAGTACCAGGAATGTTGGGAAGAGTACTTTTGCACATGGCAAGAGGGAAGTTACAACAAGCAGGGCGCCATAGAGGCATGATTATTTAACAATTACGGACTATGAAAGATTGTAACATGCTGCTGTGCAGAGGGACCTGGTTGTCCTTGAGCATGAATCACAAATAGCTATCACAAATAGCTGATTTGCAGGTGCAGCAGGTAATTAAGAAGGAAAATGGAATATTATCCTTCATTGCTGGAGGGATGGAGTTTAAAAATGGGGAGGTTATGCTGCAGCTGTGTAGGGTGCTAGTGAGGCTACACCTGGAGTACTGTGTAGTTTTGGTCTCCTTAGCTGAGAAAGGATGTATTGGCACTGGAGGGGGTGGTTCACTTGGTTGATTCCAGAATTGAGAGGGTTGGCTTATGAGAAGAAATTGAGTAGACTGGGACTATACCCATTGGAATTTAGAAGAATGAGGAAGGAATCTGATAGAAACATATAAAATTATGAAGGGAAGAGATAAGATAGAAGCAGGGAGGATGTTTCAAATGGCAGGTGAAACTAGAACTAGATATAGGACTGAGTTGAGGAGGAACTCCTTCACTCAAAGGGCCGTGAATCTGTAGAATTCCTTGTCCAGAGAAACAGTTGAGGCTCTCTTGTTGAATTTTTTTAAGGCAAAGACAGATAGATTTTAGAATAGTAAAAGAATTAAGGGTTATGGTGAATGGGTGGATAGTGGAACTGAGTCCATGATAAGATCAGCCATGATCTTATTGAATGGCAAAGCAGGCTCAAGGGGCTAGATGGCCTATTCCTGCTCCTATTTCTTATATTCATAGGATGCATAGGTATGAAGTGTGTTTCAGACAATAGTGAGAGAAATTGTGCTGGGCTTCATGGAAAGAAACGTTCCATGAAACTTGTCAAATTTAGCATCAGCCGATTTATGCTGAAATTCAGCCCTATCTTTGGGCAAAGCTACAAAAGAAATTGCTCAGGTCATTTTCAAAGCTGCTACTGTTTGCTTCCAACCTTATTAACAGATGTTTACATCAAGGGTTTGGTCTCCATGTGTACGTAACTTGGTACTTGACAGCCATACATGTAATTGGGTCTAGATTTGCATCCAGTCAAGGTTAATCAGATCCTTGTCATCAAAACGAGCAACAACTAATGCTGTTAGGAATGCTAGATAATGGTGCTCATCTCGGTATTCATCTTGTATGGTTCATAACCATCTGTACCTTTGCAAAGTGCCTTTCCCCTAAGCCTCAAAGCAGCAACAGTTAGTCCATCAAAGGGTTGTTGAATAAAACAATTCTTATTCTCATTTTCTAAATTCTCATGAGCTGCAGTTTGTATCTAGGTCTATTCCTGTGATACTGGCCTGAGGAAAATGTGTGATGTATTAGCAAGTGTTTGCCATTACGCTTAGGTTTCCTGGAATTGATGTAGATTTAATTAAGTCTGATTTATTGATCTATAGATAACACTTCAAAGATATAGGAGCTTTTCCTAAGCCTAAATCTGATGTATATTTCATCTTGTTCTGGTATGATGCAAAGTCTTTAATCATTTAAGACTAATACAGATCCTGCTTTTCATTTCTCCTGGATTCAAAAGATAGACAGATTTATTTTCTGTTTATATTTTATGTCCTCTGGTCGTTTCCTGACTGAATTGGATAATAGAACTGACCTATGCCACTGTTACTACGTAGACCAATGATTCCTTGATTCTTAGACTTCTCCAAATGCAATACCTCACTTTTCTCTAGCTTGTACACTATTTGCCAATGCCCCATCTACTGATCTAGCCTACTGTTTGTTTCCCTCAGTCGCAAGCTTTCTTCTTCACTTTTAACCACACCAACAAACTTAGTATCACCTGCAGATTTCTTTCAAGTCTAATGCAGTAGAACATGCTACAGAAAATAAGGGACCTGGTTCTTAGCCCTATGCAACCCCAATGAAAGAGCTTTGAGGTTATAAACACAGTGTCAGAAATGCAAGGTTTTCTTTCATTCACTTGAACCATGTCCTACATTCACAATGATTCTCCTTTAACATAATTAAACTTCCCAAAGTGCTTCACAGGAATTTTATTAAACTATGTTTGAAACTGAGCCACACAAGGACCTCTTAAGACAAGTGATCAAAATAAAACAAATAGGTTTTAAAAGGATATCTTAAAGGCACTTGTGCTGGTGTCCCTACTTCTAGACCAAGAGCCCAGTTTCAAGTCCCATCCACTTGGAGGTGAATGATAACCTCTCTGAACAGGTTGATTCAAAATTATCTTAAAAGGACATCTTAAAAGGTAGAGAGGGTAACAAAGAGGGTTAAGGATGGAATTCAAAAGTTTAGGGTTTAGCCCAGCTGGTGACATAGCCCTCATTCTTTGGAGTTATTGAGCACCATAATCAACAAAAGGCCACAATTCTCAGCAGATCTAGTATCATACACAACACGGAGTCTAATACCTTATAAGGCTTGTGGTCAAGAAACGCACAGCATTTGGAGTGCTCACCCTGTGACAGTGATTATCATCAACATTTCATTGAATTTGGAAATATTTACACAATTAAGCAGACCAGATGATCTTGGAAACACCCAATGTGGACATTACTGAATGAATAACTCCTTTCTGTGTTATAAATATTCTATCATGCAGCAACAATTATGACAAAGTTTCAGAATATTGCCATCTTAATTGATGAAATTATACTGAAGTGTATATCAGTGTGCTTTCAAGATAATAAGTCCTAATGCCTCAAAGCAATCTCTAGTGCCAACCGCCACGCAGTCCTCTGTCCTTCCCAGAATTCTTTATTCTTTCCATCATGATTCTCATTTTCTCCACAATGCACATTCTTTCCCACAATTCCCAATCCCTCCCACATTGCTTCCATTCCCTCAGAGAAACTATGCATTCTCAGAATTCCCAAAACATCCTATATGGTTCCCACCTACTCTCAGGATTCCCATTTCCTCACACTACAAAGCTACCTCCTTTCAGGGAATTCTGACTTCCTCACATAATTCCCATTCTCTCCAACCCAATGCTTTCCACTCCATAGAAATCCCATTTGACCTCCACCATATGGTTCCCATTCCCTGTCCGAATTCCCATTATATCCCACTCCCACAAAATTCCCTTTGCATTCCACTCCACATGTCCCATTCCTTCTCAGAATTCCTATTCCCACCCATCCCATGTTTTCATTCGTTCTCAGAATTCCAATTCCCTCACAGAACTCCATACTATCCCACATTAAATTCCAATTCATTCCCAGAATTCCAATTCCAACCTGCTTACCACATGTCTCATTCCTTCTCAGAATTCCTATTTTCTGAGTTTCCATTCCAGCCCACACACCCATTTCCCATTCCACCCAATTCCTATTCCATTCCACTCCCATGTCTCCCAATCCCTATCAGAATTCCCATTGCCTCCCACATGCATTTGCTCTCAGAATTCACTTTCCATCCCACTCCTCTGTTTCCCATTCCCTCTCAGAATTCCCATCATCTTCCACCTCCATTTTTTCATTCTCCCTCAGAATTTCCCATTCCTAATCACAATATATTTCCCATTCACTCCCAATTCCATTTCCCATTCCCTCTCAGAATTCAGATTTCCCATTCCCTTTCAAAATTTCCATTCTATCCCACCCTGTTTCCCAATCCACTCAGAATTATTTTTTAACCCCACGTTCATATCTTCCATCCCCACAGAACTCCCACCCTTTCTCACATTGTTTCCCATTCTCTCAGTCTCCCATTTCCTCTCAAAATTCTAATTCCATCTCACATCTCGTTTACCATTCTCTCTCTTCCCCATGTTTGTCAGTTGCTTTCAGCATTCCCATTCAAGCTGTTCCCCCGTTTCCCATTTCTTCTCAGAATTTCAATTCCTTCCAAACTCCATATTTCCCACTCCATCTCAGAATTCCCATTGCATCACAAACCTCTCATGTCTTCCCATTGTTTCCTCTCAGAATTCACATTTTTCCCACTCCTGTTTCCCATCTCCCACTCCAAATGCCCATTCGCTGCTATCCCCATGTATTCCAATCCACTTCCTCTGAATTCCCATTCCTCACAGAACTCCCATCCCTTCCCACATTGTTTCCCATCGTCTGCGATTCCCATTCCTTCTCAGAATTTCCATTCCATACCACCAACATATTTTCCATTCTCATTTTTCCCACGTCCCTGATTCCTATTCTCTCACAGAATTCCCATACCTTTTCAGAATTCCCAATCCATCCCTGCCCCAATGGCTCCCATTCCCAGCGCCACGTGCTTCAAGCCCTGGACCACGTGGCTACAAGGGCGCGCGCTACTCCTCGAGCCTGGCTCAGACCATTCACGGACTCAGGAGTAGGGGAGGATCAACTACGTCTCTTCAATTATCCCGCTGCTCAATCCAGCATGCGCTTCGAATACATCTGCAATCGGGGAAGAAACTGTTAGATCCAACGTTGGCACCTCAGAAAGAATTAACTCCTTCACATTACGTGCGGCAATATGTGAAGAAGTCGTTTCCATCCCCCCTCTTGATGTGATAATAGAGAGGCTTGGCCGCGTGACGCTTCCACCGCGAGGAGGAAGCGATAACCTTCCGCCATTTGTCGACGTCTTTAATTCGCCGCCCTACCGTCGCCCCTCGTGTCCCACCCTCAGACCCACATGCTCACCCCTCCCCGAAATATACTGCCGGCTACTTCGAGATTCGACGCAGATGCGATTGGAGAGGTTTGGGGGTCGGCGGCGGGGACGATATTGGAAGCGCGGAGGGAGCGGGTGACGGCGGTAGGCGCCAAAGTGTGAGGCGGCGCGGGCCGGAGGCGTCGAAAGAAAATCAGGAGGTGAGGCCCTTCAACCCCCCCCCCCCCCCCCCCCCCCAAATATTCACTCAAAATCATTTCACTATCTCCCCAAAATCACACCAACACACCACAAACTTTCCCCAAATCACTCCAGTATCCCCAAACATTATCCAAATATCGCTCCAATACTCCCCCAAATCACTCCAATGTCCCCAATACTCGCCCAAAGTTACACCAATCCTCTCCAGAATCATGCCAGTACTCACCCCAACATTTCACCAAATCGCTCAATACTCCCTGGAATGTACCCTAAATTGCCCCAATAACCCCCCAAATTGCCTCAACACTTCAGATCACTCCAATATCCCCCAAATTGCCCCAATACTCTGCCAAAATCACTCCAAAGCCCTCCAAAATCATGCCAATACCCCCCCAAAAATCACCTCAATAGCCTCCAAATCATCCCAATACTCTCCCAAAATATCATCAATATTTCCAAATCACCCCAATACGCCCTCCAAATTATCCCAGTGCCCCCCAAAGTCACTCCATACTCAAAAATCACCCCGATACCCCCCAAAATAACTCCAATATCCCCTAAAAATAACTCTAATACCCCCAATACCACACCCACATCCATACTTCCTCCAGTACCTCCTCCATATCTACTCCCCAAACAAATATCACCCCTACCTCCTGTGCCTCACACTCTGCAAAACTACTTCCATTCCCACTTAGAAATGGGAAAGGTGGAAGGGAAGAGAGAGATGGAGAATGGGGGGGGTGGCGGTGCAGTGGTGAGTTTACAAAGAGAGAGTGATGAAAGTTATTTACAGTAATGGGAAGGAGGAGTGAGAAGAATGGAAGAGGAGATTTGGGGAGGGAGAAGGATATGGGAGGTGATGCTGAGAGGTGGGAGATGGTAAAGGGGGGGCAGAGAGGAATTGTAAGGACTGAAGGTGGGGAAGAAGGAATAAAAGAGGATCAATTGAAAGCAAAAAGAATGGAGAATGTATATAATTGTAAAATATTAATGTGTTTTAGTTTCACTGAGTAACTTTGAAAGTTAAATGACTTGATTTATTCAATATTTTTATAATTGGCTAACATTTTACTTTTTATGAGATGCGTACTGCATTAATGTGAGGATTGATTAGCTCAGTTGTCTAGATGATTAATGCAGTTCAAAATAAAGCCAATAGCGTAGGTTAAACTTGAGAAATTCAGTCAGCCACTTTTTAAAGGGGATTTAATATTAATCTCATTGGCCTGGGATTCACTGTGACATACGGGCCAAATGAAGCTTTCCTTCCCAAAAGGGCATTTGGTTAACATCTTGGATTTTTACGACAATCTTTAACTTTGTGAACCTTCACCGTTTACCAGCATTTTATTTCCTATTTAATTTTTTAAAGACTGAATTAATATTCTCAAACTGTGAAATTTGATTTGAACCTTCAATTTCTGAATTCGTTGATCTGACAATTGAAAATTGTTTGATTTATTTTTGATTTCTTGCTTGCATAGTTAGTCCGTAGCTCTTGCCTTTTGTATTGGCCTTCTCCATCTTTCTCAATTCTCTTTTCTCCTCCCCCACCCCAATTGCCACATCTCCTCACCTCTAACCCCTTCTCAGTTTTCTTTCCTTATCTCTTAAGGTACTAGTTCTTGGACAGCTAAATGGCTTGCCATGATTAATATTTGGTCCTCACGATCTTAATATCGTCCATATCTGATCCCCATAAAATTGCTGTCACTTTGTCTGCAATAGAAATCTGAGTGGAGGCCAGGAGCTTCTTGCTGCCAAAGAATGAACAATATCAAAAGAAGCTCTTTTGCTAAATGGTCACCATGTGCGTTGTATTTGGGCTCTTCCATTGGTCAAGACTTTGACCTTTTTCTTATGTAGATTGTTATGTACATTAATCTTGTGGAAACCCCCAATATGTCATAAATGTGAGTTAAAAAAGTGGATCAACAGAAAATATGATGAACAGACAGCTTCTCCCCGATGGTACTATGTTGAGGGAAGACCAACAACAGAGTAATGAGTGAGACCTGCAAACTTAAGCATCAAGCTCCAGGATAATTGTAGTTTTCCTAGTATGGTTTGAGATCACATGGCTGATAGTACTAAAATTGAAACATTCTGAGATGTCTGTTTTTAATTGGATCATTTTTGGGATATAAATATATAAATAAAAACTGCTAAAGAACAATCTTAAAATTAATGTTGTTCATTGAGATGATGGTGGAAGACAAATGAGGTAAAAGTACTTTGACAATGATGCTGTGTAAGGCTGGGCTTTTGATGAAGTATGAAGAATTCAGAACTTGCTGCATCCCTAGTTGAGCTGTTCCAGTACAGCTGCAAAGGTGGGGTCTACCTGACATGGTGGAAACTTGCCCAGGAGTGTCTTGTAGCAAAAAACAAAAAAAAATTAGTTTAGCCAGTCACCACGCCATCAGTCTACGCTTGATCATTAGTAAAGTGATGGAAGATGTCATCAACTGTGCTATCAAGCAGCATCTGCTGGCTGGTTCAAACATTCGAAAGAGAGCTGAACTCCAGAGGTGAAGTGAGAGTAACAGTCCTTGACTCACGACAGCATTTGACCTAGTGTGGCATCAAGGAGTCCTAGCAAAGTGGATTCAAAGGGAGTCAGGGTTGAAGTCATATTGAGCATAAAGGAAGATAGATGTCAGTTATCCAGGCTCCAGGACATCACTGCAAGAGTTCCTCATGGTACTGTCTTTGGCCCAGTTATCATCAGCTGTTTCATCAATGACCTTCCCTCTATCATAAAGTCAAAAATGGATATGTTTGCACAATTGGTGGGCGGCACGGTGCCACAGTGATTAGCACTGCTGCCTCACCGCCAGAGACCTGGGTTCAATTCCCACCTCAGGCAACTGTGTGGAGTTTGCACATTCTCCCCCTGTCTGCGTGGGTTTCCTCCGGGTGCTCCGGTTTCCTCCCACATTTCAAAGATGTGCACGTCAGGTGATTTGGCCATGCTAAATTGCCCGTAGTGTTAGGTGAAGGGGTAAATGTAGGGGTATGGGTGGGTTGCGCTTCGGCGAGTCGGTGTGGACTTGTTGGGCCAAAGGGCCTGTTTCCATACTGTAAGTAATCTAATTTTCAGCACCTCTCATGACTTTTCCAGAATAAGGTGGGTGAACTTGCAGCGTGGAGTTTTGATGTTGTGGCCATTTCAGAGACATGGGTAGAGTAGGGACAGGAATGGTTGTTGCAGTTTCCGTGATTTACATGTTTCAGTAAGAACAGAGAAGATGGAAAAAGAGGTGGGGGTGTGGCATTGTTAGTCAAGGACAGTATTATAGCTACACAAAGGACATTTGAGGACTTGTCAACTAAGGTAGTATGGACTGAGATTAGAAATAGGAAAGGAGAGGTCAGCCTGTTGGAAGTTTTTTATAGACCTCTGAATAGTTCCAGAGACATAGAGGAAAGGATAGCAAAGATGATTCTCGATAGGAACAAGTGTGACAGGGTAGTTGCTATGGGGGAACTTCAACTTTCCAAATATTGACTGGGAATATTATAGTTCAAGTATTTTAGATGGGTCAGTTTTTGTCCATTGTGTGCAGGAGGGTTTTCTGACACAGTATGTAGAAAGTCCAACAAGGGGAGAGGCCACATTAGATTTAGTACTGGGTAATGAATCCGGCCAGGTGTTAGATTTGGAGGTAGGTGAGCACTTTGGTGATAATGACCACAATTTAGTTATGTTTACTTTAGTGGTGGAAAAGGATAGGTATACACTGGCGGGCAAGAGCGACAGCTGTGGGAAAGGCAATTACGATGCGATCAGACAAGATTTAGGATGCATATGATACTGCAGGGGATGGGCACAATAGAAATGTGGAGCTTATTGTGTGTCCTTGATAACTATGTATCTGTCAGACAAGAGGTTGTCGAGCGCAGGAGCCGTTGTTTACTAAGGAAGTTGAATCTCTTGTCAAGAGGAAGAAGCAGGTTTATGTTGGGATGAGATGTGAAGGCTCAGTTAGGGTGATTGGGAGTTACAAGGTTGCCAGGACTGACCTGAAGAAAGAGCTAAGTCTAGCGAAGAGGGTACATGAGAAGTTGTTGGCAGATAGGATTAGGGAACGCTCAAAAGCTTTCTATAGGTATATAAGGGAACAGATTACTAGACGAGATGGGATTGAGGTTCACAAGGAGGAGGTGTTAGAAATTCTGGAAAGTGTGAAAATAGGTATATACCCTGGGCCAGATGAGATTTATCCTAGGATTCTGTGGGAAGCCAGGGAAGAGATTGCGGAGTCTTTGGCTTTGATCTTTATGTCGTCATTGTCGACAGGAATAGTACCAGAAGACTGGCGGATAGCAAGTTGTTCCCTTGTTTGAGAAGTGGAGTAGAGACAACCCTGGTAATTATAGATCAATGAGTGTTACTTTGGTTGTGGGTGAAGTGGTGGACAAGGCTATATGAGATAGGACTTATATTCATCTTGCTAGGAATAAGTTGATTAGGGATAGTGAGTTCTTTGAGAAGGTGACCAAACAGGTAGACGTATATGGATTTCAGTAAGGTGTTTGATAAGGTTCTCCAAGGTAGGCTATTGCACAAAATACAGAGGCATGGGATTGAGAGCGGTTTGGATCAGAAATTGGCTAGCTGAAAGAAGACAAAGGGTGGTGGTTGATGGGAAATGTTCATCCTGAAGTTCAGTTACTAGTGGTGTACTGCAAGGGTCTGTTTTGGGTCCACCGCTGTTTGTTATTTTTATAAACAACCTGGATGAGAGTGTAGGAGGATGGGTTAGTAAATTTGTGGGCAACACCAAGGTCAGTAGAGTTGTGGATAGTGCAGAAGGATATTGCAGGTTACAGAGGGACATAGATAAGCTGCAGAGCTGGGCTGCGAGGTGGCAGATGGAATTTAATGAGGAAAAGTGTGAGGTGATTCACTTTAGGAGGAGTAACAGCAATACAGAGTACTGGGCGAATGGTAAGATTCTTGGTCGTGTGGGTGAGCAAAGAGATCTCAGTGTTAATGAACATAAATCCCTCCCAGGTTGTTAAGAAGGCATATGGTGTGTTAGTTTTTATTGGTGGAGGGATCAAGTTTCGGAACCATGAGGTCATGCTGCAGCTGTACAAAACTCTGGTGTGGTGCACCTAGAGTATTGCGTGCAGTTCTGGCCATCGCATTATAGGATGGATGTGAAAGCTTTAGAAAGGGTTCAGAGGAGATTAACTAGGATGTTGCCTGGTATGGAAGGAAGGTCTTACGAGGAAAGGTTGAGGGAATTGAAGCTGTTTTCATTGGACAGAAGAAGGTGGAGAGGTGAGTTAATTGAGATATATAGGATAATCAGAGGGTTACTTCGGGTGAACACTGAGAGCCTTTTTCCTTGGATGGTGATGGCTAGCACGAGGGGGCATAGCTTCAAATTGAGGGGTGATAGATATAGGACAGATGTCAGAAGTAGTTTCTTTACTGAGAGGGTAGTAGGGATGTGGAACGCACTGCCTGCAACAGTAATAGAATTGCCAAATGTCGGGGTATTTAAATGGTCAGTGGATAGGCATAAGGACAAGATTGGAATAGTGTCGGTTAGATGGGTTTCAGATTGCTTTCATAGGGCGGCACAACATTGAAGGACCGAAAGGCCTGTACTGTGCTGTTATGTTCTGTGTTCTGATACAGGTTGTTTTCCTATAGCGGCGTTTCATCAATGTGATTTGGTTGTAATGTGATTGGTGAATTGGGAAACAATTTTTAAAAAAACAGGCTATTATGCGATTCCATCCCCGGTTACCTTAAGTTCACTTTCTAAAAACGTCAAAGTGCTATTTCTACCTCCAAACACAATCTCTCTCATTCAACCCATGGAGTAGGATGCAATAGCAGTTTTTAAAGCTTATTATTTAAGGTGCACATTAAGGAAGCTGATTGCAGCTATTGAAGGGGATAATGAAGACAGTATTCTTCAAATTTGGAAGAGCTTTAACATTAAGAATGCTATTGACATCATTGTGGAAGCCTGTGATGATGTCAGTGAGGACTGCTTGCATGCATTTTGGTGGAAACTTCTCGCAAATTTTCTTCATGCTTTTAAAGGTGTTGAACCGTCAGACGAGCTTCCAGCAATCAAAGAACATTGTGTTGTTTTTGCTAAGCAAGTTGGATTTGAAGAAGTGGAGACTCATCTACAACAGCTTGTTGCAGTGGGGGAAGTTGAAAGTCGAGATGAAGACAATGAAATCCAGGGTGCAGCACCAAGAGAACTTTCCACTTTTGTTTTTTTCCGGAGGGAAGTTGAGAAGCAGTTGCAGCTCTTATAAGATAATGATTACAATGCAGAATGCAGCAGGATAGCAGTTTGTGGCTTAAAGTCTTATCTGTCACCCTATGAACAGCTTCTTCATGAAAGGAGAAAGATGGCAAAGCAGCAAAAACTAGATGCCTTTTTAAAGCCAAGCTCCAAGCATCAATTGGAAGACAATGAACTATAGCCATCCGCTTCTGGATTAAATATTTTATTTTGTTGTAACCCTGCCAAAACTGCACCTGAAAGTAATGCTGATGACCCTCAGCCCCTGCCTTATTACAGTACTATAACTCAACAAAATCAGAAACACCCTAAAGTGTTAAATTTATTATATTATTTCATTAAAGTATGATATTAACATGTACTTAGACTGTGCTGTTGTTTGTGTTGGCTAACTACTACTGCTTTTGTTTTGATTTTTACTGATATATTTGGTGGTTCGCCCCAACTCTGTTTTTCCCATAGCCCCTGTTATTACTGTTGCACAATTTTCTATAACATGAGGTCACACGAGAATGCAACTACTGCTTTAGAGCAAAACAGGTTGTACTGAACAGTCCATGGTCCAAATGCAGAAAGACTTGGACAATGTCCAGGTTTGATGTGAAAAATGCCAAGTAACATTTGCTCCACATATGCCAGATAATGACCATCTCCAAGAAAAGAGTATATAACCATTGACCTTTGAAATTCAGTGGCAGCACCATCACACAATCCCCCATTATCAACATCCTGATGGTTACCAGAAACTGAACTGGACTAACTATGTAAATACTGTGGTTACAAAAGCAGATCAGAGGCTTGGAATTGTGCAGTGAGTAACTCATCTCCTGACTCACCAAAACCTCTCCTTCCTGTACAATGCACAAGTTGGGAGTGCGATGAAAACTTACCATTTGCCTGGAAGAATGATGTTCCAGCAACACCATCGGATAAAGCAGCCCCCTTGTATGCCATCACATCCACAAACATCCATTCCCTTTTCCACTGATACTCAGCAGCAGCAACAATGTGTACCATCTAGAACACCAAAAAATTACCAAGACTCCTTTGCCACCTTTTAAACCAACAAACATTTCTCTGTAGAAGGACAAGGGCAGCAGAACACCACATGCAAGTTACCTTCCAAGCCACTCACCACCCTGAATTGGAAATAAATTGCTGTTCCTTCAGTGTTGTTGAATAAGAATCCTAGAATACCCAATCAAGCAGGTGGTGAACCACAGCAGGTCAACATTGATGAGTTGGAGGAGAAAGTGAGGTCTGCAGATGCTGGAGATCAGAGCTGGAAATGTGTTGCTGGAAAAGCGCAGCAGGTCAGGCAGCATCCAGGGAACAGGAGAATCGACGTTTCGGGCATAAGCCCTTCTTCGGATGAGTTGGAGCTGACTGACTGGAGGATGTGGTCTAGCTACAGCACATGGACCGTAACAGTTCAAGAAGGCAGCTCACCATCTCAACGGTAACTAGGGATGGGTGATAAATGCTATGTTGTTCAGTGACACGCATACCCAATGAGTTTTTTTTTAAACCAGTGCATGGCATAGTTCACTACTGTTGGAACAGTCTGGGTTTGAAATTCACTTTGGAATGTTCTGCCAAGTGACAAGCTTCAAATGGCAAAACTAATGATGTTTAGATCATGTATACATTTTCCTGGAATGAAACACAAGTAGATTGTGTCTGACTGATGTTAATGCAGTAGAATTGTTAATGCTTATACAAAACTAAGTGAAAATCATACGTGAAGAAGATGATGTCAAACAATTTATTGAATTATGTCTGCCTTCTAGAATGCACACATTTTCTAAGTAGTGAGAATATTATTGAACATTAGTTTTGCTAATGATTCTGCTATGTTTAGTTGAGAATTTATGGAGTTTTTGTATTACTGTTAACCATTTCACTTGTTGGAAGTTGATAATTATAGCCATTAATTTATGCTCTAGTTACAGCACTACTTTTTAAGGTGCCATAATCTACACCGTGTTTATAGTATAATAATTATTTTAATTTTAACTACTGCACATCTAACCATAAGTGATATTTCTGTGGACCACAGATTAATAATTCTTGCGCTTTCTCCAGCACTTAATAGCATAAACAATTCAATCTATGTTGACAGGAGGAAACCACTAATTTTTTTATCCAGGATCCATGACCAGTAGCTTGAATATTTACACCTTTTTTCCTCAAGTGATATTTTGTGTTCTTGGAGTTTTTGAAAAATTGCTTATGCATTTCTTGATAACTTCTAGAAATGCAGCTTTGAACCAGCTAAGTGTGGTTTAGGTATGTGTCTTCTCAGTAGCAGCTGATTCATGAAGACTAAAGGAAGAATTTGGACTGGAGAAAAAAGTTATATCCATAAGATTGTCTACAGTCGATTCTAATATAGCTCGATAGTTCCATTCTCATGCAATCTTGAGTTATAAGAAAATAATGGGGGTGGAGCTGTGTTATAGCCGACACAGGTAAGGAAAGTTCGTGTGCTACAAATAGCAGTCTAAATTCTTCAATCGCATTGAACAAACATGCGTTATAACAGAACTGACGTATCTTGAAAACAGTTAATGATCATTGCTATTTAAGGAAGCTATATTACAAACTTTTTAAAATCGAGAAAGGTTTTATTTCATTTTCGTATTCTACATATATAAGTGCATCTGAAAGATAAGCTTAGGAACAAGAAATGTGCATTAGTGTAAGTATTTCCTTTGAGTGATCAAACCAAAATGCCTGCTTTTTCTGAATATCTATCCATGCTGGAAATATGTCAGAAATAAGTCAAATCGGAGCCAAGTGTGGAGTCCTGTTATACCACTAATAGCACCCTATACATTGCAAGTCCAGGTAACAAGTACAGCTGACATTATGTTGTACTGCAAGGGCAGCTCATTTTCATTCATTTAAATGCACTATCTTTGCAGGTGGGTCTCAACACACTACAATTGCAGATTAAGATATATCCAGCAAAGTGATGGCTAGTTTCATACGTTCTTATTTTTCCCATGGATAGTGTGAAGCAGAAGAATATTTTCTGTCTCTCTCCCTCTTTCTTCCTATTCCTGTAACCATCTTAATAGTTGGTTCTGTGCCACAAGAGACTTTACAGGCTCTCATAGCTGGTATGATTGAAGGAATCGCACATGCTACTGATGTGAATTTTAAGCTTGAATCTGAGGTCTTGGCTTCAATCACCAAGAATATCTGAAGTGAGGCTCAAACTCAGTATCCCCAAAACAGAAGATACAATGGTTGAATTAATAAATAGTCCAACCAAGGGTTAAAACATTTGTAATTGACATTTTTGAATATGTGGCTAATTGCATTTCTCACTAAAGAATTATTATTATTAAATCAGGAGGAGTGGGAGCTGATCAAGGGTGAAGTAGTAAAGATACAGCAACAGAGCAGGTTGTGGCCAGATGGAATGTAGGAAGAATTTGGAAGTGATGTCCAAGTCAGTGCAGAGAGGAAGGAACTGCAAAATGTGAGGGAACTAAAATTTGGTAGAGAGTTAAGGACTAAGGTAAGGATCTAAGCTTTTAAAGCAAATAGCACTCATAAAAAAAAAATGGATTGAAAGTGGTATAATTCTAGAGTTCCATTTCTAAAAGTTTAGTTGACACATAAAAGTTAGCATAGCAACCAACATTTGAAAGTCAAAGTTGAATTTTACCAAGGATTGACATTGAGCCCCTTGATCGTCATGGATGCCCTCACCAAGTAAATGAGAAAGGAAGTATCTTAATCAGTGATTGCAGTTGACATTGCCACGTTTTCATCTCCATCATATAACATAGTATCTGGAGAAAATTACTGCAGGACAGAAATATGAAGATCAATTGATCAGTAAATCTGGACTATCAGTTTGAAACTAGGGAAGAAGATTACCGGGAAAGTGAGTCCGTCCAAATACCTGGGGTAGGTGTTGCTGAAGATTGAAGTACGGGAATTAATTAATAGTTTACCTGTGATTGGAATATTTGTAAGAGTGCACTGAAGTGTGTGTGTGTTGTGCTTGCATGTCAGAAAATCACCATCAAAATTGAAAGGTAGAATCTGGAAGATACTTATGAGACTGACCTTGTTACATTGTGCAGAAACTTGGCCAACATGAAGAGGGGACTGACTGGATACTTATGAGATGTGGAAGCTCAGACTGATGTGCAGGTGTCAAGAAAGAACAAGATATGGAACCAGTATATCAGGTAGTCAGTAGAAATTGTGGAATATTAAAGGAAGTAGCCAAAAATAAATTCTGATGTGTGGAGGGAGAGGACATAGTGAGATGAGTGTTAGACATGATACTGTCAGGAAGAAGGAGAAAAGAAGAGTTCAGAACTAATGGGAGCATGGAGAGGCTAGAGACCTAAACAGCTCAACTGAAGATGACAGAAGAGTGGGTGACTGACAGAAACTGGAAATGGGTAACAACCAGTACCTTGGCAAAGCAGAGTAAACTGGGAGAAGCTGAATGAAAAAGTGTAGTTATTGGTTGCAAAACAAAGGGATGGCAGGGCAGCACAGTTTTGTAGAATGCATACCTGTTCCATTTATGAACTCCAGGATGCTGCAGGAAGTGTCAGCAGCTAGAGTCACAATAGTGAATCCATGAGAACGAATTTTGAGTAGTACTTTTTTTTTTAGAGAGGTGGCCACCCTTCAGCTGACTGGTATACACGCAAAGAAGCATTATATGTCTGCCAAATAAGAACAAGAGATAATACAGGAAACCTTTCATGTGCATCTCATTCTGTAACCAGTTTCATTTCTGTATACCAGTGAGAGTGATGGTTTCTTTGGCGAGTGCACCCAGAACCAGGTTCATGGCATCAACGGTAGCTCAAGTGTACAGGGTGAGAGCTAGAAGATTGGAGGAACAATTGTAATAGGGATTATGACCAGTGAACAGACCATTCCGTGATTCTAAAAACGTCCAACTGATTAGATTAGATTACATTACAGTGTGGAAACAGGCCCTTCGGCCCAACAAGTCAACACCGACCCGCCGAAGCGAAACCCACCCATACCCCTACATTTACCCCTTACCTAACACTACGGGCAATTTAGCATGGCCAATTCACCTGACCCTGCACATCTTTTGGACTGTGGGAGGAAACCGGAGCACCCGGAGGAAACCCACACGGACACGGGGAGAACGTGCAAACTCCACACAGTCAGTCGCCTGAGGCGGGAATTGAACCCGGGTCTCAGGCGCTGTGAGGCAGCAGTGCTAACCACTGTGCCACCGTGCCGCCCACAACTGTGGTAACTACAGGCTAATCTCCCTGCTGTTGGGAAAGTCATCCTGGGAAGAAAGACGCAACAACACCAGTGTCCTTGACCAGGTCAAAAAACATTCCCAGCATTGAGGCACTGACCACCCTTGATTGACTGCAAATGGGTTGGACACGTCATCTGCATGACTGACATAAGACTCCCCAAGCAAGTGCTATACTCCCAGCTTTGAAACAGCAGGTGATCCCCAGGTAGACAGAGGAAGCACTTCACTGATACCCTCAAGGTGTCACTGGTGAAGTGTGGCATTCCTAGACACCTGGGAATCACTGACCTAAGGTTGTCCCGAGTGGAGGAGGAGCACTCTGGAAGGTGCCAAGCACTGAGACTTCCCATCGGGAAATAATGGAAGCCAAGTGAAAACAGTGAAAGGAGTGTGCTACCAAACCAATGCCTTACCCACCCTTTCATGTGACTACCACCTGCCCCGAGGGTATCAGAATCTGCAGTAGCTGTATCAGCCTGTTCTTATCCTTGGAGAGAATAATCCTCGGCTGTGAGGGACTGCTGATGATGATTCTAAATGTAAAAATTAGTAATAGACATTAGTAATATTTTGTAAGATTGGTAAACGGAAAAGCAGATTGTATCCTTTGTTAATTAGTGCAGGTGCTTCAGTCCCTTTTATTAATAATTTATTTCAAACATTTATGAATGGAATACATTTATCTGGAAAGCTGATATAGTTGATTACTGAAATTAGAACTTTAATAAAAGGTGTAGCTGAAGCCACAACTGTTTAGTCACTGATTTTCTTTTGAGAATACTGGGTTATTATTAGCACTTGTAGATCAGGATTGGTAAAATATACTACTAAATGATCTGCACCCTGTTAACTTTTACCTGAGCTATGTATGCTAGTGAAAATAAGACAAAATATTATAGGAGTAAATTATAAATTAAACCTGTTATGCCATGTTCCTCTGCTCAATAAACATGTAGTAAATTCAGGGAAAAGCTACTCTTGTCCTGTTAAATACCTTTAATAGTTATCAGAAACCTACACAAGAGTATGTGTATCACACTTACACTTTCCAAAGCTGTCAATTTGTTGATTTCTTGGAATATCTTCATATATCATCACCTGATGTCAAATGATTAACTGAATAACTTTAAGAATAGTAAAATGATGGATTCAGTGCTGTTTCAAAATTAATAAATTTTAACCATTGGAGAATTTTTCGATAAAGTCTACTTAAGAAATAGAGATTTCTACAAGAAAAATAGTCTGTTTCTTCTTAATTAGGTTAGGATTAGGGTGATAAATCCACAAGGCATTTGGACTTCACCGAAGTATGTGTCCACCGCCTTATGATGCATCGTAAAGTTGAAGGATGAGGAAAGAAACTCAGACAGAAAATTGTGAGTGGAGTTCAAAGACTGTAGTATCTAAATATATTAACTCTACAGCAACTCCTACAACCAAGCTGATACCTAACAAAGTCGAATGTTCCTTTTAGATCCAACCAGAAAGGTTAAGAAGAGGACCATAACATTTGTGGAGGCTGAAAAGTCCCCATAAATTTTGCTCAGACATGCAACCTGGAGTAGACACTCCAGCTTTTCAAGTGCTGGCAGTCATGGGTGATTAAACTCCACTTAACTGATAGAGAATAGATGCCATCTGCTGACTCGGAGGTACCAAGTATTTGTTTGACCACTCACTGGCCTTTTTTTAATTCACTTTTGGAATGTGGGTAATGCTGGCTAGCCAGCATTTATACCCATCTCTCATTGCCCATGAGAAGGTGGTGATGACTGCAGTCTTTTTTTAATTTCAAAAATATACTTTATTCATAGAAATCAAGGGAATCTAATCTCGAGTCGTTGGTACAGTTGATGATGCCATTCAGATGCATACTTTACATGTTTATACATTCAGAGAACAGACTTGAGTCCTTGGTATTTACAATTCCGTATGTTAACCATTTAGCCTCTTGGCATTTAGCTGAGGTGTCAGCGGAGCCTCATTACTGAATGGGCCTCCGTTATTCTTTGGCAGAAGTGCCTTACACAGTGGTCTTTCCCCACTGCGACTTGGTAGCTGCAAGATTCAGTGCATCCCTCTGCACGTATTCCTGGACCTTGGAATGTGCCAGTCTGCAACACTGAGTCAGGGTCAGCTCCTTCAGCTGGAAGACCAGCAAGTTTTGGACAGACCAAAGAGCGTCTTTTACAGAGTTGATGATCCTCCAGGCACAGTTGATGTTTGTCTCAGTGTGCATCCTGGGGAACAGACCATAGAGCACGGAGTCCCCTGTCACCGAGCTGCGCGGGACGAACCTCGACAAATACCACTGTGTTCCTCTCCAGACTTCCTTTGCATAGGTGCATTCCAGAAGAAGGTGTGTGACAGTCTTGTCCCCTCCACAGCCACTTCGAGGGCAGTGCGCAGTGGCACAGAGAGTCCAGGCATGCATAAAGAATCTGAGGCAGAGCCTTTCTCACCACCAGCCAAGCCATGTCATGGTGCTTGTTTGAAAGTTCTGGCGATGAGGCATTCTGCCAAATGACTTTGACAGTCTGCCCAGGGAACTGCTCAACAGGATCAGCCCTCTCCTTTTCTCGAAGGGTTTCCAAGGACACTGTGTTGACCGCTTCCTGATGGATTTGTGGTCAAAGGTGTTTTTCTTCACAAATTTCTCCAGGAGGGACAGGTGATACGAAATGGTCCAACTACTTGAAATGTTCCCCGGCAGTGAGGCCAGGCTCATCCTTCGCAACACCAGGGACAGGTAGAACCTCAGTAGGTAGTGACACTTGGTGTTTACGTACTGGCAATCTATGCACAGCTTGCTGCAGCCATACACAAAGGCGGCCATCAGGGTGAGGGTAGCTTTGGATGTGATTTCTATCTCTTTGTCCAGATCTTTGTACATGGTGTCCCTTCGGACCAGGTCCATCTTTGATCTCCACATGAAGTCCATAAGCTGTAGCTAGACACACAATGTCACATCAAGTCAGACCGCCCCAAATAGTAAATGCTGACCTGCCATAGTCCATCCACCTCTTGGTAGGGTGATTTAAAATGTTAAGTTTATCCTCAATCATCAGAGTAAATCCTTTGCACCAGGTAGACAAGATGAAGAGAAAGAAAGAAGATGCTTACTCTGCGATTGGCAATCTGGAACATTCAATGTTCATAAAAGTAATGGGTAACATCCAGTGATCAATAACACCTGTAGGCTGAATGTTGACTGCTTTCATACAAGAAAATAAGTTCACTGAAAGTGGATCCTATTCATCTGGCTGGGAAGGAGTTCAGAGAAAATGCATGAGTAGTGTGTAGGCTTTGCGGTTAAGTTCTACAACCTGCTATGAACAGAATTGCTAAGTCCGAACATATTAACAGCAAACTGTTTCAACCGGCACACTTGATAAACTGCAAAAACGATAAACCTCAAATGCTGCAATCTACTGTGATATCAAAGTATTTATGCTGTAAATAAAGTATAGCTGTGATGTAAATAACCCCACAATTGCATTGTGTTTTATATTGATCTTAGGGGATGTGTTGATGTTTTTACATTTTTTTTTGAGATGTTGATATCTTGAAATTTTGCTTGGTCAGCAGTTATGCGTACCTCTTGATTATCCAGAATATTTGATCAATTGGCACAGTCCTGATCTCATAGGTGCTGCAAAATAAAAAAGTTTATTGTGTTTACTTGATTTGAAACATGAGTGAATGTTGACCATGAGGCATAGTCCTCCTGCCTTGAAATTTGTATGGCTTAAGAAAGATCAATAAATTTTGTCTGATACTATTTGATCATTAGTACTGCCATGAGGTTTGTGTAGCCAATAAGGCCTTTTAGAACAATTCATGCTACAGGTGCCCTGAAGCCATCCAAGATCAGGACATTGGTACCAACTGAACCAGATCTTCACCAAATGTTACTTTGAACGGCATTCTTAACAAAGATACCACAGCTGTATGATAAAGATTACTCTCGGTACCAGACTTCGAATACAATCTTTGCAGCTGTTTCATTCAATGCTGAAAGACCATTCTCCTATTAACTTCAGCCATATTGCCAATCTAATAAGAACTGACAATTCTGCAATTTGACTGAACAGATTCACTCCAACATTTACATGTAAAAGGGAACATATTTTGAGACATCATTTATTAATACCATACTGTTAAGATAGGAGAAGCAAAGCTAGAATTTGCTCATAGGTTTAAGGCTTTCATCACTGTAATGGAGACAACATTCCGTAGTGATGGAACCGACAACAACTCGGATACTCAAAAAAATACAGTGCGCAGATTCCTCAAGAACAAACCATGACAAGCAGACCAAATACAGCCAGAAACTCTAACCGCCTTACCATACATCAAAAAAGTTTCAGAAATGACAGCCAGACTACTCAGACCCCTCGGCATTCTAGTCGCACACAAACCCACCAACACTCTCAAACAAAAACTAACAAACTTAAAAGACCCAGTACATCCCATGGACAAAACCAACGTCATCTACAAAATTCCATGCAAGGACTGCTACAAACACTACATAGGACAAACAGGAAGAAAGTTAGCCACCAGGATACACGAACACCAGCTAGCCACAAAAAGACACGACCCTCTCTCCCTCGTAGCCCTACACACGGATGAAAAAAGCCACCATTTCGACTGGGACAACACATCTATCCTGGGACAGGCTAAGCAAAGGCATGCCAGAGAATTCCTAGAGGCCTGGCACTCCAACCATAATGCCATAAACAAACACATCGATCTAGATGCCATCTATCAACCCCTCAGAAAACGAACAGGAAATTACATCACCACAAACCCCAGGAACCCCATCCAAGAAAAAGATATAAGTAGAAAGCAGGAGACAACAGCTTCGCTTCACTTGGAGGTCGCCAGTGATGATGTAACCTAGCCAGGTAATGAAACGTTTGGATATCAAACCTACAGTTCAGTGAGCAAACCTACACCCTAAATCTCAACCTGAGCTACAAGCCTTCACAAACCTTTAGAATTGCTTCCATTCGGAAAACTGACTCTGAGCTGGTTGGCCACAGCCAGTGTGCTGTGCATTAGTAAATAAAGGGTGACTTGGTGATGGGATACCGGCTTCTGTGCAGTTATGTAATATTCAGCACTGATGAGAGAGCATCATAACATGAAAAGTTTGTTCTTTTCTCCACAGATGCTGTCTGACCCGATGAGTATTTTCAGCATTTTAGTTTTTTCCAATTTTCCAGTATTGGCACTACTTTCTTTGTATCACCAAATTGGAATAATGCCCTTAAATGTCTGCTCTCACTTTTTATTATAAAAGAGATCCAGGAGAGATGAGTTATTAATGTACTAAAAGCAGTTCAAAGCAAAATCTAACAGATAGTTAGGTGCTGTGCCTATGATTACTGACTATTATTGTACTAGAATTTCCAGATACCATATGACACAAGGAATACTAATGGCATGACTGATGCGATCAAAAGGATGACAGATCCATCCGCAAAAATGTTGCACTGTAAACAAAGGAAGGATCATCCCTGACTACAATAAACAGACAGAGAGATGGGCGGAACACTATCTTGAATTGTGAATGTGGTTAGTGAAGCAGATCGAGATGCTATTGAGAGCCTGCCTAACATTGAAGAATTGGATATTGAACCCACTTCAGAGGAACTTGATAAAGTCACTAATTTGTTGCTACAGACAAAGCACAAGTTGTGAATGCCATCTGAAACGATCAAGCACAGGAATTTGACACTCCTGAAATATCTGCACAAATATGTCTGTGCTGGAGGGAGGAGAAGTGCCTTAAGAGTATGCCATGGGAAAACATATCTGCCCATGTTGCTCTTCTTCGATTGCAGATCCTGAATTTTGTGGTTCAAGGACTGGAAGATTCACAATTAACAAAATTGCTCAGTCCAGCAGCTATAAGAGAAATGCTGTGAGCAGTGGCCGTGACTATAAATTCCCGCCATGGTTCTCATCAGCAAGCTACCTGGGTCAGTGCAGTCTCTACCATCAAAGAAATTTCCAGCAATAAGAAGCTTACTTGTTCAGCCAGGGTGAGTGACCCCATCTTCTCTCTGCTACTGCACTTGCCTCCCACCAAAATTCATGACTTACTGTTCATACAAGAAGTTCTTCTATAACATGCATTTCATCAGTGTGGATTGGCTATAATGCAATTGATGAATTGTGATGTTTGCTTAACGCGAACTTTCTGTTGAACGGGTATTGTATGTTATCTATAGTGCGATCTTCTGCAGCTGGATATCTATATTGGTTTCCCATAGCATGATTTTCTATAGTGCGAGATTATACAGGAACACTACTGTCACGTTATAGCAGAATGACCTGTACTATTGCATGCATCATCTTGCTTGCTCTCAGCCACCCAATCCTCCTAAACCTGCATGGCCATAGTGTTAACTATTCACTCACTGTGAAGACACCTCCCCACCTTTCTGGACTTAAGTCAGCATTAATAGTTTGCCACTCACTTTTATCTCTTGCAATCCTTCCCTTTCTCGTTCCTGGAGGAAAAGGGCCATAATAGGGCAGAAAGAACCAAGACATGTGATGGGATGTTGGCATACGATTGCCCATCCCCAGTGATAATTGGAGCCTGGTCCATTTCAGCGATGACTGAGATCTTTGACCATTACAGTGCTCATCTTCCATTGCTGCCATTGTGAATACCTTCTTATCACGCCACAATCTGTTTCCGATGCTTTTTTCTGTTTTTATTCTTCAGGCATGAACTGCATCATCCCGGTCTCTGCTGTTAAGATGCCAGCTGTGCAGGACATCACCTCTTCCACCACTGAGGAAGAAAGTAAAGATGTCTCAGGAAATGTACTGGCAAGGATGCCCCCAATTACCACTACCCCCTGCCCTCCCAAAAAACAAAATAGCTCAGGTACTGACACTTCAGTGGGAACATTAGCTAGATTGCAGTCAGGAGCACATGCTAATGAGCATATCAATGTCAGGTGTCCACATGGCTGAAGAAGAAATGCTGCTGCACAGCCCCTGCAGGAGAGTACCATGTAGTGCCAGCTATTTGTGACTTTACTGAGAATTACGTGCAGATGCATGAGTAGAAGGCAGGTTTGTCAAGGGCAGTGGGTAACCTGACACAAAGGTTGTAGGCCTGTTACCATGCCATTGGAATGGTGCTGCATCACACGTGTGAGTGTCTGGCTCCCTGCATGGACAGGTTGGTGACTGCTATGGAGAGCCAGGTCCAGCATAGTATCTGCTGGATATACATGCAGATTTACACTCCATCACTCCAGGGAGTACTTCTGGTAGGATTTTCTAAAGTGGACCAAGATAATGTTGAAAAATGTGCCAGAACCTCCTGACCAGTGAGAAACTGATGCTGTTTCAGCAAGAATTGGGTTGATCAGAGACAATGAAGAACAGGAAGAAGAATCACAAAGCAACTAACACTGTAATACCTGTCTGGAGGCTTTCGAGAACTAAAAATTTTCAAAGATAAACTTCTTTCCAAAGAAGAATTATTCTAAAATTCAGCAGGGAGAATAAAAGTGTTATTACTTGCTGCAGGGGTCTTTACCATGAAGAGCACGATTAGATTAGATTAGATTACAATGTTTAACATTTCATTCAAGCATCCTTTAAACATTTCAGAAGTTAGACAGAAGAAAGTCCACCTTGCTAATTAAGCCTATTAATTGTTCTTGTGAATTATGTTGTGTAACATAGGGAGTAGAAATAGCATTAGGCAACCAGCCCATCGAGTCTGCTCTGCCATTCAAACAGAGCACAGCCGATCATGTACTATTACATATTTTTTGCCACAATCTCCATTGTATGAACATGTTTGTTTATTACTAGTAAGTGATACACATTTCATATTTAGGCTGTTTTGGGGCTGAAAAATCTTGATTTGGGAATGCGCATTTTTTTTGCATATGGTACTAAATTAAGTGGGCAACCTTGCTTTGATTTAAATAGCGATTTTTCAAGAATATATCTGTTAATTAAAACATGTTATTGCTATAGATTGAAGGCAAGAGCACCCTCTAGTGTAAGTTCATTATCACTTAGCATTCAAAAAAAGCTAAATCAAAGCCTGTAAAATTAAAGGAACCATAGCAGAACATTCTTAAGTAAGCAAGGTAGGATAGTGTATTGTTTTAAAGCTTGTTTATTTCTTCTGCTTTCTTTCTAAACATTAACTGTGAAAACTAGTTATATTTAAAAAATATAACTAATTATTTATATAAATGCTTTCATTCTGACTGCTTGTCGCTGCTGTAGTCTAGAGAAATTGGCAGCCAACTTGCAGCAAATGACAACCGAACAATGAGATAATGACCAGGTAATTGCTCTCTTTATTAATGCTGTTTGCTCTCGTAGGGAAATATTCATTTCTCAGACACAAAACTTCCCTACGCTGAGATTTACTTGGTTTTTATTTTCTCAAATGTACTGCTCTTAACTAGGATAGATGAAAGAGGGCATTCTTTTTACTACAAAGAATTTCTATTGTCTCTCTTGACTTCACCTTCCTCTGCTTTTTTTTTGCTCCTTCTGCTAACAGAGTCTCTAAGTCATCTTGGTTCCCTCTCTGAGCTCCTTTTGTAAACTTTTGCATAATGTTTTCCATTTATGAGAACTCTTTTAAAATTCATCGTGTTGACTAGGCTTTCAAGCCCCACTCTCACCATTTCAGTGTCTATACATGTGATGTAACTACGAACATATCTCTCTACAAAAGATGAAATTTCATTGATTCTTCTAAAATCCTCCTCTCTCTGTCATTCCCTGACCTTCGTTGAGCACCTTTGAGACAGAACCAATAGTAGGAATTCATTGTTGGGTCAGCTCACTTTAGGAGAAAGTGAGGACTGCAGATGCTGGAGATCAGAGCTGAAAATGTGTTGCTGGAAAAGCGCAGCAGGTCAGGCAGCATCCAAGGAGCAGGAGAATCTTCTTCAGGAAGGTGGGCTCATGCCCGAAACATCGATTCTCCTGCTCCTTGGATGCTGCCTGACCTGCTGCGCTTTTCCAGCAACACATTTTCATCTCAGTATTGGAGTTTGCTTTCTAAAAAAACCCACAAGTCTATAAGTGAAATATAATGGGTTACAAACTCCTTTTTTTGGGTCAAAATATAACGTATTTGTGCATTTTAATCAGTAATAAAAACAATAAATGATTAGCCATAGCCATGATTATTTCAATTCATAGTACATAATAGCAGTATTTTAGTGACTGCTTAACTTTGAGTTTAGGGTTTTATCAGCAGTATTCCAGGGTATGAAGTTGTAGCTGCAATTCTTCACCCAGTTTTTGCTAATTTCACCTGTTAAAGGAGGTTGCCGAAGGGAGATGTGTTTCTCTGCTTGGGCAGGAGCAAAGAAAATGGAGGGCGTTTCATCCAACTCTCTCCTCCTTTCCCTCCTTTCAAAATTAAACAACTCCCTGCTGATCTTTTGCAGTAATTTCTGCTGGAGAAAAATGCATGGCCTGGAAAAACTTAAATAGAACGGTATTGTGGAAAACCTAGAAAATTAATTCTGTATAATAACACCTAACTGGCCTATCAACTTCCTGTAAATTAAATTTGTCTCTAAACTTTTTTTATATTTCTATTTTATTAAAGCTGCATCAATACACAGTAAAGAAGAGGATGTTTTTGCCAGATTCATGCTGTGAAAAGTAGTTGCCTGCTGTTTAATTCTACAGAAGGACATTGCCAAATCAGGAGCTATGGATTGCTACAGTTTCACCGATGAAAGCTCTCTCCAAACCGAAATGCATCTGCCTTTGCTATCAGACAGTGAGTTGCCCATTGCAAGTAATATCCAGAGACAAGAATTCATCCCAGACCCTGATGATATTATTTATGCAGGAATGACAAGTATAGAACTTGATTATAACCTGGAGACTGCAGAAATTCCTGGCGATCCATTTGCTGACAATGTAGATCTATCCCTCTATACTGTAGATAAGGGATGTGACTCCCCAAAGATCCCCAGTGACTCCACGGACACAGATTCTCCACCCGTGTTGCTAGGTACTTGAATGTGCATGCATTTTTTTTAAAGCGCAGCAGTGCTCTTATAACTATTTGCTGCTGGGATAAATTTGTTTTCCTGCTGGTTTAAAATAAATCCCCAGCCAAAATTACTTAGTAACATCCCACTTTTACAATTCCCATAAGATTTTATTAAAATTTGTATTAACATCCCTGATGGCCTCTTTGATAAGACTGCCTCATAACATGTTAGGCTGTTCGGATCCATAATCATTAGTGTTAAGTTAGGTAGAGCAACAGCAGAAGCTACATTTGGCCTCAACCTCCCTGGCTATGAAGGTGAAATTCTTCCAGTGTTCTCAACTTCAGTTTAATAAATCCTATTGATTGGAAAGTAAAATGTGAATCGTGCATGCAGGAAGGATCAAAATGTGCATGTGATTCTCTCCTCACTCAAATAGCTTGATCACTTCCATTGCCTAGTCTCATACACACACAATAATACCAGAGAGCTGCAACTGTATTTCACCATAAGTCAATTCTTTCAGAAGAGCAGAAAAGATTGTTAGGAAATAAAAAGGCTTCTCTAATCTCTGTGTGTTTTCTGAGCAATCTCCCTCTCACACGTTTGGCAGAAGCTACTGAGAAATGGTAGAAACAGCCATTGATCCTGATTTTCCAGAGTTTTCTGCAAAGATTATGACGGGAAATCATATTCTGTAAAGTTTAATTTTATATTTGCTGAATGGTTATCTGTTAGGTATGGATTTATAGCTAAATAGGCGAGTTTGTTCTCTGACTCTGAAAAGAAAAGTGAAAAAGAAGCTCAGGAATACTTGGAAATGTACGTTGCGGTCCTCCATTTTAAAGTACACAAGATGAATTGGATCTGTATGTCTCATTCGCCAGTTTTATTACTTTTCCCACTGGGAAGGCATTCAAACTAACCTAGTCCATGATAAACACACAGTAGTATCTACGACTTAGAAAAAGCAACTTTGTGTGGTATCTACTGTACTGTATTATTTTTCTCTCCTTATTTAGTCTTGCTCAGCCAGACACTCATAATTGTGGCTGTCAGAATTGTAGAGTGGAAATAAAAATTAGTATGATAAGAGGGACTGTTACTCCCAAATATGCAAGTAGACCTTCAGTATAGGTGGGTCAACCTCCTGCCAGGATCCCGCTACCCTGATATTTATTAATTTGTTCTGTTACCTGAATGGTGGTTCTGATTTATGTGTTTTTGTTATAAAAGCAGCTAGCGTGGATGTTGTGATGTAGTTATATTATAGCTACTAGATGCTTCATGGAAATCAGTTTTGTAACAATATAATCAAAACTGTATGCATATGGATTTTGTTTTTATATTTACAATGCCAATGTTTTTGCTATATATACTCTTTTGTTTACCTCTGTGTCTTTTCTAATGGCTAAGATTCAATTCCAGTAGCGGAAGTTAACTTGTGGTACCTCACCTGTCCAATCCTAAATAGTTGTTGTCAGCAGCTTTTGTTCTGGTGAGCATTATATCTGAACCACATTCTGTCCCCTCCTGATGTCTACACAACAGTTTATATTTTCATGGCATATGTACAGTAACATTCCCCAAAGTGCTTCATGGGAGTATAACAAAAAACAGAATTTGATGCCATACACCATTATTTAGGTCAAATGACCAGTCTTGGTCAAAGAGGCAGAGTTTAAGGCAAGTCTTAGGAGAGTGAAGCAGAGGGGTCTGAGAAGGTAACTTCAGAACATAGGGTATAGGCAGCTGAAGACATGTCCTTCAGTTGTGGTATTTAAAATTAGAGATACTCAGGTGACTAGAATTGGAAAGGCAGAGAGAACCCAGAGGGTTGAAAGGCTGAAGGAGGTTACAAAGGTAGGAAAGGGTAAGGCCTCAAAAGGATTCGAGGAAGGGCAATGAGAATTTTAAAATTGAGGCATTTAACTTGGGGCCAGTATAGGTCAGCAAGCAGTGGATTCTGGAACTTCACTGTGAGTTATGGCATAAGCAGCAGGTTATTTGTTATCCTAAAAGTTTAGAGATTGGGAGGCTGGTCAGGAATGTATTAAAATATTCTGTTTCAGCAACAAATGAACTATTGAAAGTTGAAAAATGATACGACGGTTGAATTAGACTGTCTTACTAAACATATCAATGTTGCTTCATGAGAAAGTGATCACATGTTGTAGTGCTGACTAATTTTTCCCTGTTTAGTCAAATATAATACTGGATTGTATCTCCGTGAGTGCTGGGGCATTGTGATAGTACCATCAATGGAAAGCATTCTGAAACCAGTAGAATGTTTGGAAATATTTTGGTAGGTGATTAATGGCTGAGGACTCCAGGGAAATTTTATGTACATTGCTGATTAGAAAGTTGCTTTTTGGAAAGAAAAAGGCATATACCACCCTGACATTGAACTGTATTTGTAATATCACAACATGCTGGAGTTGCAACCTTAAAGAATAATCAGTTCACAACTGGTTTTCTAAATGAGATCATTTTTAAATATAGATGCCCAGCTTCCTTTTGGGGCATTTTGGCAGATAAAATAAACTTTGTAACACAACACACAAATAGCCTGATCAGAAAATTATGCTTGTAACAGACAAGAGCATTTCAATTCTAATGAAGTGATAACATCTGTCATGTCCTTTTCTAGGGATATTGCCTGACAGATACCTACACTGAAAACCACCCAGTGAACCTCCCAGCATCACATTTGAGGCTGTGATGCTATCACTTCAGGTAGAATTGTAAAAGGCAGCTGGTAATCTGAGATCTTGTGTTTAATGTTGGTTTCTTGTGTGCAATGGTCATTTAGACTGACTTAGATTTTCATAAACTGAAAAAGACTGCCCAAATTATGATGGAATAAGGCAAACAATAAGTTGCACTATTTGGAAATTAAGTTTTCACTCTGCCCATTCTTAACAAATGGTTTATAAACAAAGGATGGTTTAATGATATAGAAATAGCAACACAGAAACTGGTCTTCAGTCCAACTCATCTGACTTAAAATCCGAATGTGTGTTTAACAAAAAAAGAACTGAAATATTGCTGGTTTTTCCTATTGACTTTTTTGTTATAGGTATTAGTCCTGTACCTCAAAAAAATAGCCCTGAGAAAAGTGGAGGTAAAAGTGAAGGGAAATATGGAGGGCTGCAGAAGAGAAGGCGTCTCTCCACACGGCATTCTCCGCAGCAAGCATTCCAGGTTAGCACTGCATCCAGTTGTTCTTCCAGTCTGTTGTTTTAGAGTCCTTTTTAAAAAAAACCTGTAACAAGAGGTTTCTAATCTACAGTATATACGACTGAGCTGTTCTTAAAAAAAACCATCAAGCCCAAGAACACAAACCAGTTTTGTCAAAAATAATAAGTTCTGGTTTGTTCAGTAATAGAATATATTAGGGAAATCAGTAGTAATTTAAATGTTAACTCTTAGAGTTGTTTTACATTTATATTGAAATCAATATGAGGCAAAAATAGATAATTCATTTGTTTTTTTTAGGAATGTAGCCAATGCGGAAAGTCATTCAGCAGTGCCAGTGCCCTGAGCAAACACTACCTGACGCATAGTCATGAACGTCGGCATGTCTGCAGGATCTGCAATAAGGCCTTTAAGAGACAGGACCACTTGTGTGTGAACATTATGTAACTCAGGAATTTCTATTATTTTTCACACACAATAGATTTGCTTTGTCCACCTGGAATGAAACTAAATGCCAGATTTAGTTTTATTCATTTCAAGTTGGATGTGAGTTTGATCTGTGGGATTAAATTCCATTCCTCGTGTTCATATAATTAACAGGCTACAATCCTGTAACCGTAATAGTGCCTGTCCAGCAGCATCCCACAAACTACTGCATGAGATAAACAATCACTTAATTTGCATTTACAAGTCTTGGTTGAAGAACGATTATTGACCTGGAAAACAACAAAAAATATTGAAAGGAGTATACCAAAAACCACCCATTTACAAGTCTACGAGGTGCCAGATTTAAAAGTGACATTAACCATAGCCAAAATATTTACTTAATATTTGAGTGGCAGATTCAATAGTAATTTGGAAGAGTTAGTAGAATAAATACTTGAAATGATGAGGAAAGAACAAGGTGTGTGTGACTAATTGGAAAGCTCTTTCAGAGCTGACACAAGCTTGATGGGCCAGATGGTGTCTATCTGTATTGCATCCTTCCATGATTCAAAGTTCAATCTATTGATGTGTGTCAAAATATCAAATTGCCTGGAAGAAAATGTTACTCAGACAGGACTTGATTGTTTAAAAATATTCAGTATTAGTTAAAGTTTGAGAGAATTAAGTGGTAAGCATTTTCTTAAAGTTTATTTTTAAATTATTAGTTTCAAGTTGCTTGATCATGAGCTAAGATTCCAAATTCTCAGTGGAGACCAGACAAATTGATTGCCTTCTATATATACTGATTCCACTGGATGCTAATATGGTTATCACCTGCATATGAGGCTAGCAAAGCATTTAACTTTGGAATCGGTGCTTAGTTTTAGGTAAAATTGAAAGGATCACAGTTCTTGCCCTGGTGGCTATAAGAATTTTGCCTGAGATTTGTTTGATACTTGCTGGTCAGAGATGCTGATGTCACAACTTAACTGGGAAGAGAGCTCTGATAATAGTTCCAGATCATTCCACAAACCAAATGTATAAAATCCCAATTAAACACCAAGATAATCAACTAGTCTAACTGACTGCTATTCAGGATGAAGACAGTTCTGATGAAGTTTTGTCAGAAGCATAAAATAACTATTTATTGTAACACATTTTAACAAATAATGGAGAAAAGATTCCTACTGTATGAGTTAAATTGCGCCCTTTGAAAAACTGCAAATAAGGCACCCACATTCACAGTTAAGGCAGACAGAAGAAATACGGTATAACATGATGTAATGGGAGTAAAAATGTGTAGAAAGGGTAAGCACAGATGAAAAGTGTGCTGGAAAAGCACAACCGGTCAGGCAGCATCTGAGGAGCAGGAGAATTGACGTTTCGAGCATAAGCTGTTCATCAGGAATGAAGAGCTTATGCTTGAAACGTCGACTCTCCTGCTCCTTTATGCTGCCTGATCGGCTGTGCTTTTCCAGCACCACATTCTTTGAATCTGATCTCCAGCGTCTGCAGTCCTCACTTTTTTCAGGGTAAGCACAGTTGGTATCACTCAGTCTCAAATAATAATCTGACTGCATCAAAAAGCAATATTGTCTTACACAGAAAGAAATCAGCATAACTTGATTTTTTTCCAAATTTCAAAACTCTCCTGGTATTTCAGCTATACAGCATTGTCTGACTTCCACTTCGGTTTGAAATGCAAGAAAAAAAATATGATTGCTTACACTTGTAGGTGAGGCCCATAGTTGAAATCTACAAAGAATAAGAATTTTTCAAGAATAGATACTGTAAGGTTTCTCATAGTTGAGCTTGGTGAATAAATGAGGGAGGTGGGTAAGAAACTAAATGCATTTTATGCTAATTTCATCAAAGAATACAAGGAGAAGGAAGATTGAAGTAGGTACATGTGATTGTTCCCAATCATCTGTCAAATTATTATTAATACAGGTCAGTTCTATGAAGAACGATGATGACCTTGCAAAGCAATATCCCATCATTTAGTAAATGTTAGGAGCAAAATGTTATGAGATGAACTTAATGAGGCATTTTATTCTGCATTCTCTCCTTAGATCTGGGCATTTGTTAACACACCAAAAAAATAAACCTTATGTTTGTATGGAACACGGATGCGACAAGAGCTATTGTGACTCCCGGTCTTTGCGACGTCACTATGAGGTTCAGCATGGCTTGTATTGTCAGAGGGAGCCTTTTGCTGACAACAGCTCGAAAGAAGTGGACTCAACAGAGGGTGTGCTGTACCCCCAGACTGGCCAAACTCAGACCCTTCAGTGTGAAGTGGGAGTGGCACAGAGGCCGACAACACAGGTTGAGTCTCTTTCTCAAAGATCTTGTCTGCCTAACCGAGACATGCTGAGGCCCCTAACGAGCAGTGTAAGCCAAAAAATACCTTGTGAAACTGGTGCTACTGGAAGCAAAATTACATTGCACTATCCCACACAAACCCATGCTACAGCAAGTGTGCTTACTAGTCCAAATATTTGTTTGTCAGAGAGGTCAAGCACTGTTAGACAAGCCAAATTTGGCATAATGCAAAGAGAGCATTCTTCTTCTGGTTTAAACTGTAACATAACTGATCCATACAGCAGAGTAAACCCTTCTCACTTTTCTGTAGCAGATCCCAGTGTCTCCTGTGTAGAAAATCTAGATTCTTATCTTTTGGATTCAATGATTCCTGGTAGACCTTCGCAGCCTGCACAATATACTTTGGAATCATCAAGACCAGCAAGTTGGCCACAAGATGTGAACACAAATCATACATTATCAAGAACTGAAACTGGATCCACCAGACAACAACCGAGTCAAGATCTTGTGTGGACCAATAACTTGGCAACTTACAGTGGCAGCAAAGGAAGTTATTCTTATATTGTCCCCAATTCCCAGCCTCCTGAAGAAGTTTCTGCCACTTTTTCAAGTGGTGCTTTGCATAAGCTGGACTCATTTGCCCAAGCCTTTACAAGGCAGAATTTGGATATTCAGTCAAATTCCTCTGTTGCGAAGAATCAGAGTGAAAACTCATCAATGTCTGAATTTGATGCTTGTGGAAATGTCTTCAGACAACTTTTGAGTTACAAAACTAATTTGAATCAGTGGCAAGCCTATCCTGAACAGAAACGTGAAATACTGCAGGAGCAGTACTCTCTGCACCAGCAACATCAACAGCAGATAGCAACTTCACTGTTTACGCAAGTCTACATGGGAGATCAGGAGGCCTCCCCGATGCAAAACCAAGATCAATTTCAAAACCATATGCTCCACCTGATTTCTGATACCCAGTACAATCTGTCTCAATCCCAAAATTCGGTAAGCCAGTCACAAGTGCTAGTTACCCAGTCCCAGCATGTACTTGCCCAGAAAATTCCATCCCAGATCCAGAATAATGGAACCCAATCTCATCATCCCTCAGAACTATTACAAGACTTCCAGCATTCCTTGAGACAGGAAACCACTTCTCCATTTTTACAGTTTCAAGCAACAAAACAGTGCCAACTCTCCAAGAATATTCTCTCTTGCTATCCACAAGAGACAGAATGTACAGACCAGCAGACAGAGACTGGTTTACAGCCTGTGTCAAGGGGAATCTCAGAATGTCACAAGAAATCCAAGAAGAGTCCATTCAAAGGACAATGTCCTCCTCAGTCAATGTGTGAAGAAGTTGTTGTTCAGAATCAGCTTCAGTCACAGTCAGAGCAGTTGGAAGGTTGGTCACTTCCACCCTGTAGCAACAAAAGAGGCAGAATCTCTAATAAAGATGTGTGTGTGAAGCATTACAATATTGCAGGTAAATCCAGTAAGAGTGTTTCAATTTCTCGAAAGGAACGACAGAAATTAGATCCCAATTGCACTGCTCCTCCTAGTCAGGTGGCTATGAACTCCTTTCCTGTTCAGAATTCTTTGACGAGGAGTATGGAAGACTGTCTTCAGAAACCATCTTTTTATGCTAATGTACAGGTAATTACCTTAATTTCCATTTAGGCTTTCCATTTATACATGCCTTTTTTCGCATGTTTAAAAGCACTGACTCTCGCAACAGTACGGTTCTACAGCTGGTTGCGGCTGCCCAGTACCTTGTAACAGTTTTTTGAAGAGAATATTGATAGGCATATTGGTTATGAGATCATCAAATTTGAGCCCATCTTTCTTTCTACATGATGGACAGGAACAGGAATTTAGACTGATATTTCCTCTTCCTAACCCAGGGCAATTGCAGAGCTCCAAATGTAACCCAAGATGAATAGGAACTAGATTTAAGATCTAGTTTAGTACTCATCCCCACTGGAACATTGCATGTTATATTGACACTGGGGGATTTTCTAGCATGTGAGGTGATGTTGACTGTCAACCAGGGGAAAATGCAGTTTGTGGCTGCTTATAGACGCAGTGCTGTTATGAGTATCTCTACAATGCTGATGCACTGAAGGGCACTTCCCACTGTTTCTTCTTCTGCCTGGTATCAATGCAATGCTTTACAACTTTTGGGAGTACACGGGTCTGGGAGTTATATATCCTGGGCAAGAGCAAAAGCTTACAGGCACTGCTGGTGGTGACAAAGTTTGGAATAGGGCATTCTCCATTTTTTTTTTGTGGAAGGGTCAATTGGGCAGCCTTTCTTGGGTGAAGTGTTGTGAATGACACCAGTACAAAAGAAGCATATTGATCCGAACCAAAGAAATGAATAATGATACTGAAAAAACCTGCACAAAAATAAAAGCTGATCTCCCCAGACATGTAGTTTTACAATTGTTGCTGGTGGATGTGTGCCATTATGAATATGCTTTGTTCCAACTTTTAAAGCACACAGCAGCAACTTCCTGCCAGTGGAACAATACATTACAATTCTAGAAGAGCTAGGGCACGTACAAAGGATCCGATAAAAGCAGCTCCAGTTCATGTCCATGAGAAGACTCAAGTTAAGATTTGTAAAATGTAATGGCAAGTAAAGCTGAGCGAACAGAGCCAAACCTGCTCTGAATTCAGACCATGAGTTGAATTGAAAGTCTCTGGCTCTAATCGGATTGTGTTTCTAAAATAAATTCTTAATAACTTCACGGGTTGGAGTCTCTGACTGGGATGGGTAGAAACTAATACTCCGGCCATCCTAAACGGGCATGAGATGACTGGCTTTTGTCTTGTCATCCCTGTCAGACAAGTTGAATATTTTTGTGTGTGTGAAAATTGACAACAAACAGACTCTGTCAGAGCAAACCCACACTGTGTTTTTGCTTAGCATTACATTATAAAATGCTTTCCTTTTTGTTTAAGTCTTAACTTTGGAAAATGTTTCAAAACAGTTTTGAAGCCTTTATGTAGGGAGCCCATTAAAATATTGACATGCTCAGGGGCCTTCCTGTAAATTTTGCCATGTTTTCTGCCATCCGCAGCCCTAAGTTCCAAAAGACTGTTAGCTGCCTGAAAGAAACCATGCAAGGGAACACAGTGTGTTTTGAAGTCAACAAATACAAAAATTGATAAAATACAGAATTCTCAACACACTCCCTGCTGGGTGTAGCATAGCTGCCTCTACATGGGCAGAAATATGTTAATTCTCATCTTTTAGGGACCATAAATAATACCTTGAAATCTTAAATATTTATTTGTATAACATAAAATATCTGAGCAGCATTTAAAGTCCAGCAATGTAAACCTTTTTTTAATCATACATCCTGCATACGTTCCTAAATTTGAAACATTCCAGCCTAAAGAACTTTTATAACTCTTGTTGTCTTGTTTGTAATGAGCTTTGACTTTTCAGGATGAAGATATTTACAGTCTTTCCAGCATACCACAAGAGGCAGATGGATCATCAACAGTGCTGTGGTATGAAATTTTCCTTTAGTAAAAGACATGTAGAAGGGCTGAACATCATCTGATCTTGGTTCCATTGATTTGGGGAAAGGAAGAGTTGAGCACTGTTGAGTAGCGCATACAGGTTTCCACTCATGTCCCTAAATAATAAATTGTTAATTTTACTGTGATCACTCTTGATCTTTTTGATTAAAGGGCAGTTGACTCTCCAGGGACTGTCAAATGTAAAATGGGACACTTGGAAGCAGATCATCGATCTTGTCCTATAGTCAGAAATGTTATGTGGTGAGATTAGAAAATAAAAGGAATGCAGAGAAGGGTGTCAATAATTCAACATGTGTGGGATACATTACTTGCTGCATACACAGGATGTAGCATGTGCCTTCAATGTAGCAACAACACTAAAGGCACTGGTACGGAAAGATCCCAGCGCTATTCCATTTGTACTAATCCTCAGAATTTGTGCAGAAAGCTACAAATTTGACAAACAGAGTGAGAAAATCTAGATCTTAATATAGCAAAAGCAAGGCAACAAAGCATAAATGCTGATTGATTTTTGCATTTCAAACCTTGTATTTGGGGCTTCCAGTGTTAAAGAGTCTTTTTTTTTAACTTGATTTGACTTTATAATCTTCAATCAACAGCAGGGACTTGGTGAGTAGCAGCACTTCCCATAATTTGGATGAAAATGAAGAAAACTTCAGGTGTGAAAGGTGTCAAGGTGTTTTCCATTTTCTAAAAGGACTAAACTGTCACACTTGTCCACAAGAAGGAATGGGAAAACAGCTTTCATTGGAAGATGGTGTTAAGGCACAAAAGGTTAGGAAAATTATATATATTCTACTTTGGAAAGTCACAATGAAGCAAATTACCCTCAGTGCATAAGTGTTGCTGTACATATAAATCTGTGGATCAGTAGCTACTGAAAATACTGAAGTTCTCTTGACTTTAGAAGAGTGCTGCTGCAGCTGTGATTGTGTCACAGAATTACTGTTGAGGAAGCAATGCCTCTTGTCAGTTAGTCACAAGAAACACAATGCATTGATTTAATAGCATAATAGATACTGCATAGAAGCTATGATTGAGAGTTTGACCAAAGGAGAACTTGGTAACAGGAAAAATGTCATGAAAGCTGACCAGGTTATTATTTTATAACCTCAACTGGTTAATCGACTTTTCCCCAACCCTGTACAAAAAAAAATTGTCTTCTGTTACTGGGGTCCACGTCTCCCCTCTAAGAAACATGTGCAGCTGTGAATTTTTTTATTCATGTGTTTGAGTGTGGTTGTCACTGGCTGAGGAATTTTTGACCTGCTCAATTAGAACACTAATTTGAAATATTATGAGTATTGTTAGATATTCGGAGACATGGTAGCAAAATGCATATGTTGCTGGACCGACACTTTAGGGGCGTGGACTAAACTTGAATGTTTGAAAAGCCAATTCAAATCTAACCAAAGATCTGGAAAATTTAAATAGAAAAGTCAGAATAAGAATCCCATGTCTTCTCAATGAGTAATGCTGCCCCTGTATTCGCTAGATTGTGATTTTAAAAAAAAATTCTGGTCTGCTTATGTCCTTTAGGGAAGAAAGTCAGCTGTCTTTACAGAACTGGCCTCTATTTGACCACAGACACACTGCATTGTGATTGACTTTTGCCTACCTTCTTAAATGGGCTAGAAAGCCTCTGAGGGTTGTCAATCATTATTAAAACATCACTGCAGTGGTTCAAGAAAATAGCTAACCAGCACCTCTTGGGTCAGTTAGGGATGGATGTTCTGTGCTGTCCTGCCAGAGGCACCTAAGTCTATATACACACCATCATCATCATCAACTTGGAATATTTTGGTGGGTTATTGCTAAGAAATTTGACAAATACTATTTTGTAATTCTAATTTTAGGTGACTGATAATGGAATTGAGAAAATGGAACATGGTGGATTGTTCTTTCAGTATCTGGAGGATAAACTCAGTGCTCTTCTGCTAAAGAAGCCACTTGAGGAAAATGTGGCAGTGCCGTTAGTGATTCCAGTGTCAGTGCCTGTAAAATCCAAGAAAGATGGCACATCTGTTAAATCTGAAACTTCACCAGTTACACCAAGGAAGTCAGTCACAACAAAATTGACTGATCTATTAGTATCTTCAAATGACAGCTCTGCCCAGGTGAGAATGGTCTTGGCTTGTCTAATTGTTTGGTGCCGTAGTCATACTAATAAATTTGCATGATAACCCAAGCAGCACTTAATGAAAATAGAAGAAGCTGATCATGAGCAGCAAGTTATTGGTTGAAAGGTTCCTTCTGAAATGTAGTCCCTTCTTTGGATCTGTTGAGGGAAGTTCTGCTTTGGTTTCAGTTTGCCAGCATTTATGTTCTTTTTCATCTCTCAGTGACTTGCGATTGTACTATGAAATAGGTGTTTCATCACTGTACAATCCACGGAGACAGGAAGGACTGCAGATGCTGGAAGCCAGAGTCAATAGACGTGAAGCTGGAAAAGCACTGCCTGAAACGTTAACTTTCCTGCTCTTTGGATGCTGTCTGACCTGCTGTGTTTTTCCAGCTTCACATCTATTGACATAGTACAAGTCATAATTTCTCTTCTATTATGAGCCAGTAAATTATGTTGCATTAATGATTTTGTAGTGACGTCGGTCAACATTCAGACAGTGTTGTATTAACATGAATACTTTGGAAATTTATAATTTCAAATGCCTGTTACTTTTTAAAGAATTGTTTGTTGCAGGTCACTGAAACAGGCAAACAAGCAAATGTAAATTGTAGAGGCAATTCCAAAAAGCAACGTAAGAAGCGATCTCGTCCAGACCCTCTCTTTATCCCATCACCGGCATCAAATCAGACTGGGGTGCTGCCAGGGATGGTACTGTATCAGAGCCATATGCGTTCCCCTGTTTGTTTAGCAGATCACCTTCTAGAGAAAAACTTTCAACCTCCGCCATACACACCTCCCCCGATGTTGAGTCCCATCCGTCATGGCTCAGGACTTTACTTCAACAGGATCTGTTCTTTGTCTGGGAGTAAGGCATCACACAATACATACCCTCCTAAAGGAATTCTGGCCAGTGTTGTAGGTAAACATTTTTTTCAGTTATGCCATTATAAAGGTTTTGTTGATCATACATTATTAAGACTTTAGTGTAAACTTAATTTATACAATTTTAATTGAGTTGATTTGATTACGTTTGCTCGCTGAGCTGGAAAGTTCATTTTCAGAGGCTTACTAAAGATGTTATCTAATATGGTGACGAAACATCTGAAAATGAACCTTTCAGCTCTGGGAGCAAACCTACATCCAGAACCTCAACCTGAGCAAATCTTCTCAAAACTCATTAATTTGTTTAAATTCGTGAGGAATGTCTTAAGTGTTAACTATTGTAAAATAGGTGAAAATTAATTTTACATGAAGCGGTCTCAGATATTCCATTAACTCATTGAGAAAAATAAAAACAATCCAAGGTGTTATTTTTGCAAAAAAAAATTACACCTCTTAAATTTATTTTAGAAATGCTATGTGAAAGAGAGTACTGGGGAATGGAATACTTCAGATATCCATGGTCAACTTTAAACATTTCAAGTTGGGTATAGGACAGGTTAAGGATAGCATATAATAATGCCCTCTGTTTTATCACTCAGTTCTTTTAGCTCAACATGAGAACACTCCCTACTGCCCCCGGTGGGACATTATCATTATCCATAATTTATGAGTACCATTTTCTGTTAATTATCAACAGATTGCAAGCAGCTTTGTGCCATGTCGTGTCTCTGGTTTTATATTGATGCTAATTAAGTGTGTTAAATGGAATTAATCTTTGCAGGCTCACTTCAATTCCTACAGAGCTTGGTGAGAAAAAGGACTGAATAGGTCAACATTAAATTGACTGTTCCATCCAAGAAATTACATGATGTTCTGTTTAAGAAGTGAACTAATGTTGCACTGGTAGTGATGGTTCTGGGTGAGGAGGTGGACATTTAATAACATTAGGGCTGAGTCACTTTGTGGCAAGATGGAGGGAACTTTACATCACATTGTAGCTAGCAGAGTACCACAGGGATCAGTGTTGAGGCTACAGTTATTTACAATATGTGTTAATGACTTGGATGAGGAAAGTGAATTTACCTCCCTAACTTTACAGATGATACAAAAGTAGTTGGGAAGGCAAGTAGTGAGGACCCAGTCTACAGCGGGTATAGGCAGATTGAATGAATGGGCAGAAATACTTGACAGATGAAATATAATGTGAGAGGTGTAAGGCTATGTTCTTTGGCATAGTTAAATATTACTTAAATGGGGAAAGACTGCAGAAACAGATATAGGGGTCCCTATGCATGAATAGTATCCATGTTCAGTGGTAATGGGAAAGGCCGATAGACCACAGCTGGAATACTGTAAACAATTTTGTTCCCCTTATCTAAAGATAGATATACTGGCATTAGAAGCAGTCCAGAGATGGTTCACTAGGCTGATTCTGGATTTGGAAAGATTTTCTTATGAGGGGAGGTCGAAAAAGTTTGGCTTGTTCTCATTGGAGAATGAGAGGAGATCTTGTTGAAATAATAAAGGATTCTTAGGGGGCTTGCTAGGACAGGGATGCAGTTTCCATTTGTGGGAGAGTCTAAGCTGTGTAGTTAAGTGCAACAACAGTAAGCTCGATGGGCCAAATGGCATACTTCTGCTTCTACTTGTATGGACTTGATTCTCCCATATTAAAACAAAAATTGCTACAATTGAGCATTTTTTCTAAGGTGTTGCAAGCCAGGAAATTTCCCAATCCAAGCTACCCACCTTGGTAGCAAAAGACTGGGCCCAGCCTTTAGACATTTTTGGATATAAGTAATGAGTACGCACACATCTGTTGATTTTGTTTTTGTGTGTGCAGATTTAAACTTGCTATTATTCTTTAAATAATTCTTTCCTTTACAGATGGTGTAGATGGAATTTGTGGTATCTCTGTGGTTAAAGATGACTCTATAGTCACCATAGAACCGTAAGTTAGTTTTTCAAATTCAGACTATTTTACTAGCATTGACTCTCCAGAACATGGAGGAGAAAGTGAGGTCTGCAGATGCTGGAGATCAAAGTTGAAACTTTATTGCTGGAACAGCACAGCAGGTCAGGCAGCATCCAGGGAACAGGAGATTCGACGTTTCGGGCACAGGCCCTTCTCCAGAACATGGAACTATAAGCTTTATTGTGATTTGTATCTTTGGAGTGAAGACTTTATTTTTTACTTGTTGTTAAACACTAGCAGAGATGTTGTAAAACGTTGACTCCTATCAACAAGTGTTCCAATTTCCATCAGACCTTGATTAGAAAATGTGTTTGTAGATGATGGGTGGGAGGGTTGCATTCAGTGGATGGTCAAGCTCAAAGTGCTTTCCTACCACCTACAGCTCAATTGATCACTAACATGCACTACCCTAATTTACAAAGACAGTTAGCTATTCTATTGCTCATTTATCCAATGTGGGCTTCATTGTAAATGTCAGAATTTACTGCTCATCCTGAATTTCCCTTCAGGAGATTAGATTATGATGCTGAATGATCAGGCTAGGATTAAAAGGACATTGTTTGAAAATTAGGGATGGCTCTCTCAGCAGTGAAATTCGGAAACATTGACGATTTGTATCATGACACACAGGGACAGTACATTCGAAATCAAGCCTCCTATTCCCAGAGTTGAAAATCACACAACACCAGCTTATAGTCCAACAGGTATATTTAGAAGCACTAGCTTTCGGAGCAGTGCTCCTACAGCAAGTTATTGTGGAGAATAAGATTGTAAAACACAGAATTTATAGCAAAAATCTACAGTGTGATGTAACTGAAATTATATATTGAATAATACCCGGATTGTTTGTTAAGTCTCTCATCTTTTAGAATGACCATGTTGGTTTCAGTTCTTTCATATGTAAATCTCAAAACTTGTTTTAAAAGTTACATTCTCGTGCAATTTAACAATTGGTGTCATGTCGGCCCAGATAAGGTTTTGAAGGTGTTAACTCTCTGTGAGGCTGTCTGTGCCACAATGGTCAGACTGATTCTAATCTAAAAAACGGATTTACATGGATTCATGTAGTTTTTGAACAAAGTAAAATGTAATTCTGCAATTGCAAATTCACCCCACAAACTTATATGTGTATGAGAGGGGAAGAGAGAGAAAGAGAGAGAGATGTTTTCTCCTTCACTAGATATTTCTGACCCAGGAAACTCAGAAAATAGGAGCAGGAGTAGGTCCTTCGATCCTTTCAAGTCTGCACCCATGAAATATGATCATGGCTGATCCTCCAGCTCAGTACCCTGGTCCAGCTTTCTCACCATACCCTTTGATCCCTTTAGCCCGAAGAACTATATTTAACTCCTTCACGAAAACGTTTGATATTTTGGCCTCAGTGCTGGCAGAGAGTTCCACAGGATCACCATCCTCTGGGTGAAAATACTTCTCCTCTTAGTCCCAAGTGGTTTACCTCATATTCTTAGATTGTGACCCCTGGTTCTGTGTTCCCCGGTCGTTGAAAACATACTTCCTACATCCTGTCTAGGCCTGTTAGAATTTTTTGGTTTCTATGAGATTCCTCTCCTTATTCTTATAAACTCCTTATTAAAATCCTAACCAATCCAGTCTCTCTCTGTTCGTCACTCCTGCAATCCTAGGAATCAGTCTGGTAAACCTTCATTGCACACCATCCCTGGCTAACATCATTCCTCAGATAAGGAGACCAAAACTATACAGTACTCCAGGGCATCTCACTAAGGCCCTGTACAGTTGCAGCAAAACATCCCTGCTGCTGTACTTGAATCCTTTTGCTACAAAGGCCAACATTCCACTGCCCACCTTTACTGCTTAGATGTTTACTTTCAGCAGCTGATATACAAGGACATCCGGTTGTTGTTGCACCTCTCTCTTTTCTAATCCATCACCATTATGATAACTTGCTTTCCTGTTTGCTACGGAAGTAGATAACTTCACATTTCTCCAAATGATATTTCATCTGACATGCATTTGTCCACTCACTCAACTTGTCCAAATCACACTGAATCATCTTTGTATCCTCCTCATAATTCACCCTTTCACCCAGCTTTGTGCTGTCTACAAATCTGAAGATAGTACATTTAATTCCATCACCTAAATCATTAATATATAACGTGAATAGCTAACTAATCAAGAAATTGTTACTGTGATGAGCACTTCTGAATGCACACAATTGGACCTAGTCGAAAAGCCAACCAGAAGTCTTTCATTGGACAAAAATTGTCCCTAATGAAGCAAGATTATATACACAACTCAGCATGAGTTCCAGTAACTTCCTTTTAAAATGGCAACATAGTCTTCTACATTCCTTGGTTTAAAACAGTATCTTCTCCCATTTTTAAATCGACAGTTCAATAAAAGGCAATCTTTGCAGTGGTAGAAGTTCTGCACTCTTTCCACAAATGGCAACTAATGCTCGATCAGTTTTAAGTCTGAGCTTGATAGTTTTTTGTTAACAATATTAAGGTTATGGGACAAAAATGAATATGCAAAATTAGATGGCAGACCAAATATGATCTCATGGAATGACAGAACAGCCTGAAGGGTTAGGTGGCCTGCTGTGCCTGTGCAACTAAATGGCTAGCAAGTTTATATCAGAGACAGATGCAAATCTGTAAGTCTAGAGTTGCATATCAGTCAGGATGGCAGACTTCCTTTTCAGTAGACATTGACGATGGATTTTTATGAAAGATCAGTGGTTTCCCATTAGCCTATGTTTTTAGAATTAGAATCAGAATCCGTACAGGCCTTTGGAAGCAGGCCTTCAGCCCAACAAGTCCACACTGACCATCTGAACAATATCCCACCCAAACCCATTCCCATTACTCTACATTTATCCCTGACTAAAGCACCTAACTGACATGTCCCTGAACACTATGGGCAATTTGGCATGGCCAATTCACCTAACCTGCACATCTTTGGATTGTGGGCGGAAACCGGAGCACCTGGAGGAAACACGTGCAGACGCTGGGAGAACGTGCAAACTCCACATAGTCACCCGAGGCTGGAATTGAACCCGGGTCCCTGGTGCTTTGAGGCTGCAGTGCTAACCACTGAGCCACCATGCTGCCCCCAATTAATCTTTATTGCAGATTAATTTCATAACTAAGTTTAAAAGGATATGGAAGATATAGACTGTAGGGAAATAGATGGTGACATCTTGCAAAATGTCCGGATTACAGAGGAGGAAGTGCTGGATGTCTTGAAACGGTTAAAAGTGGATAAATCCCCAGGACCTGATCAGGTGTACCCGAGAACTCTGTGGGAAGCTAGAGAAGTGATTGCTGGGCCTCTTGCTGAGATATTTGTATCATTGATGGTCACAGGTGAAGTGCCGGAAGACTGGAGGTTGGCAAATGTGGTGCCACTGTTTAAAAAGGGCGGTAAAGACAAGCCAGGGAACTATAGACCAGTGAGCCTGACCTCGGTGTTGGCAAGTTGTTGGAGGGAATCCTGAGGGATAGGATGTACATGTATTTGGAAAGGCAAGGACTGATTCGGGATAGTCAACATGGCTTTGTGCGTGGAAAATCATGTCTCACAAACTTGAGTGAGTTTTTTGAAGAAGTAACAAAGAGGATTGATGAGGGCAGAGCAGTAGATATGATCTATTTGGACTTCAGTAAGGTGTTTGACAAGGTTCCCCATGGAAGACTGATTAGCAAGGTTAGATCTCATGGAATACAGGGAGAACTAGCCATTTGGAAACAGAACTGGCTCAAAGGGTGGTGGAAAAAGGTTGTTTTTCAGACTGGAGGCCTGTGACCAGTGGAGTGCCACAAGGATCGGTGCTGGGCCCTCTACTTTTTATCATTTACATAAATGATTTGGATGTGAGCATAAGAGGTACAGTTAGTAAGTTTGCAGATGACACCAACATTGGAGGTGTAGTGGACAACGAAGAGGGTTACTTCAGATTATAACAGGATCTGGACCAGACGGGCCAATGGGCTGAGAAGTGGCAGATGGAGTTTAATTCGGATAAATGCGAGATGCTGCATTTTGGGAAAGCAAACCTTAGTAGGACTTATACACTTAATGGTAAGGTCCTAAGGAGTGTTGCTGAACAAAGAGACCTTGGAGTGCAGGTTCATAGCTTCTTGAAAGTGGAGTCGCAGGTAGATAGGATAGTGAAGAAGGCGTTTGGTATGCTTTCCTTTATTGGTCAGAGTATTGAGTACAGGAGTTGATAGGTCATGTTGCGACTGTACAGGACCTTGGTTAGGCCACTGTTGGAATATTGCGTGCAATTCTGGTCTCCTTCCTATCGGAAAGATGTTGTGAAACTTGAAAGGGTTCAGAAAAGATTTACAAGGATGTTGCCAGGGTTGGAGGATTTGAGCTACAGGGAGAGGCTGAACAGGCTGGGGCTGCTTTCCCTGGAGCGTCAGAGGCTGAGGGGTGACCTTATAGAGGCTTACAAAATTATGAGGGGCAAGGATAGGATAAATAGACAAAGTCTTTTCCCTGGGATCGGGGAGTCCAGAACTAGAAGGCATAGGTTTAGGGTGAGAGATGAAAGATATAAAAGAGACCTAAGGGGCAACCTTTTCACGCAGAAGGTGGTACGTGTATGGAATGAGCTGCCAGAGGATGTGGTGGAGGCTGATACAATTGCAACAATTAAAAGGCATTTGGATGGGTATATGAATAGGAAGGGTTTGGAGGGATATGGGCCGGGTGCTGGCAGGTGGGACAAGACTGGGTTGGGATATCTGGTTAGCATGGACGGGTTGGACCGAAGAGTGTTTCCATTCTGTACATCTCTATGCCTCTAACTTCCTCAGCAGCCCTATGGGATTTAAATTTATTTTACTAGATCATTAATTCAGACCTCTGGATCCCTTTAACCTCTGGATAATGGATCTACTGACACAGTCAACATAGTACCACAGCTACTACAATACCCATTAATTGATAGAGGAAAACAATATACTCACCTTAGTAATGAATTCTGAGATTTATTTGCTTGCTTTGGTGTCTCCTCATTGGCAAGCTAGTTGAGGTTAGGATTTTTGTGTATGAAGGATTGAGAGTTCTCCATTCTCTCCAATTGGCCATTTCATTCACTTATGATCCAGCATAATTTTCATTTCATCCTGTGTAACTTGCTTTAGGCATATTAACATTGGAACACGGTTCCAGGCAGAGATTCCGTTATTGCAAGACAAGTCATTACTTGATGATAGCGTTCACCAAGCAGATCTAGTATGGAAACCATGGGATGACATTGAAACTAATAAAATCACTCAGATGAGAGGTAAGTTTGAGATTTCTTTTCTTTTGAAAAATTATTATTTTGTATTTTCTTAAAATTTCTTGAGCTCATCGGGTGATGTGAAGCTAGAGTTCTGGTAGCAGAAGTAAATGTTGTGATCATGCGTTTCAAGCTAGCTGCCTTAATCTGTTTGTCGTGAAATCTCTGCTAGATGTAGTTAGCTTATTTGATATAAATACGAAAATCCTATCCTGTATTGTTGCAGATCAGAAAGTTTTGACTTATAACTGCTATAAATTATTCTTTTGCAAATGAGTAGTCATGTGAGGAACTCAAACTGTGAGTACATGATTTAACAAATTATTTCTGAGAAAAGTTGCATTTTGTGAAAACCTTTCGTCTTGCACTTACCAATACAATTTGTATGAAATAACAATGTATGGGGAAAATTTGATATTCTTATGAATTGTCATGATGAGTATAAGATGAAAAGCTTTGACAAATTTGTTTTAGCAATACTCAAGTTCTTTATTCCCAAACTAAAAACTGAAAATTTGTAAATTTAGGCCAAGGAAAGTCTTATGGAATATTCTTGCAATTTTTAATCATTCAGAGAGTGTGAATTACTCTCATCATAACCACAGTAGAGAATAAAGTGATTTTAAAAAATAAAACTTACTGTTTATTGTTTGTTTTTTACTTATTATTTGTCCATCTGGTTTAAGTCTTGAAATGTGAACTCTGAGTAGCTTTAAAAATCTGCTTTGTTTAAAACTGAATTTTATTCTCTGCCACAAGCCCCCACCCTCAAAATTTTTAAGGCATTTCAATTTTTAAAACAGTGGGCTGAATTTTTATGTTGCTCCCCATTGACAATTTTTTGGTGGGGGAGAATGTAAAATGTGACTGGTTGCAGGAATGGGATGGGTGTGGGAAGGTTCATTTGAAGCCTCTTCATGACCGTCTCCACACAACAGACCAACCGCACTCCCCCAAAATTTCACTTGTGTCCGTTTTGTTTACTAATGTCTACACAAAGGAGACTTGGGGAAGAGTTAGAAAATCAGATCTCGCTCCTGGCCATTATTCAATAGAGGGCGCAAATGTGTTTGTGGATGTTGGACTTAGCATCTTTTGATAGAGGGTGGAGAGGGACGAAACTACAGATGACGCTGTTGCATTTTCTACTCAAATTGCTCAGTTTCTTATGGTGATTTTCTCTAACTTACTTTTCTGCAGTGACAGATCTGTTGAATTTAGCTTGTTCGAGTGTGCTGCCTGGAGGAGGTACCAATTTGGAATTAGCTCTGCATTGTCTACACGACACCCGGGGAGATATTTTGGTAACCAGCCATGTTCATTTCTTTGAAAATGCATAGTGCTTGTTCTGAACCATCATAATTGGAATTTTATTCTTTGCTCTTCACTAACTACCTTTACCATTATTTATCATCACCCTGTTGAAAAGCTTACTTGTATATAGTGGAAATGAGGGTTTTACTTGAAATATAGATAAAGGAGAACCAGAGATGTGTTGGGATTTTTAGAAGGCTTTCAATAAGTCCTACAGAGGACGTTAGTAAACAAAATTTAAGCAGATGGGACTGGGGAGTAAATATTGCTATGGATTATGAATTGCTTCACAAACAGAAAAATGAGTATTCTAAAGATGGCAGGCTGATCGTCATGAGGTACTGTATGGATCAACAGTTGGATGACAGTTGTTCGTAATCTGTACAAATGATTTGGATGTGAGTTTGAAATGTCGTATTTCCAAGTTTTCTGGTGACACAAAACTACATTGTTCAATGTGTGCAGGAGGGTTTTCTGACACAGTATGTAGACAGGCCAATGAGGGGCAATGCCATTTTGGATTTAGTACTGAGGAATGAACCCTGTCATGTGTTAGATTTGGAGGTAGGTGACCATAATTCAATTATGTTTACAATAGCAATGGTCAGGGATAGGTATATACCACAAGGAAAGAGGTAGAATTGGGGGAAAGGCAATTACGATGCGATTAGGCAAGATTTAGGATGCATAGGATGTGGAAGGAAACTGCAGAGGATGGACACTCTTGAAATGTGGAGCTTATTCAAGGAATAGCTACTGCGGGTCCTTGATAAGTATATTCCTACCAGGCAGGGAGGTAGTTGTCGATAGAGGGAGCCATGGTTTACTAAAGAGGTTGAAGCTCTTGTCAAGAAGAAGAGAAAGGCTTCTCTGAGGATGAGGCATGAAGGCTCAGTTAGGGGGCTTGAGAGCTATAAGTTAGCCAGAAAAGATCTGAAGAGAGGGCTAAGAAGAGCTAGGAGGGGACATGAGAAGTTGGATAGGATAGTATCAAGGAAAATTCTAAGCCCTTCTGTAGGTATATCAGGAAAAAAAAAATTAATTGAAGTAAGATTAGGACCAATCAAAGATAGTAGTGAAAAGTGGTGTGTGGAATCTGGGGACATAGGGGAAGTGCTTAATTAATACTTTTCGTCAGTATTCACATTGGAAAAGGGCAATGTTTTGAGAATACGGAGATACAGGCTACAAGATTGGATGGGATTGAGGTTGACAAAGAGGAGTTTTTAGCAATTTTGGAAGATCTGAAAATAGTTAAGACCCCGGGGCCAAATGGGATTTATCTTTGGATTCTCTGGGAAGCCAGGGAAGAGATTGCCGAGCCTTTGGCTTTGATCTTTATGTCATCGTTGTCGACAGGAGTAGTGCCAGAAGACTGGGGGAGAGCAAATGTTGTTCTGTTGTTTAAGAAGGGGAGTCGAGACAACCCTGGTAACTATAGGCCCCAGTGAGCCTTACTTTGGTTGTAGGTAAGGTGTTGGAAAAGTTTATAAAAGATAGTATTTATAATCATGTGGAGAGAAATAGTTGGCTTAGGGACAGTCAACACGGTTTTGTGAAGGGTAGGTCGTGCCTCCCAACCTTTATTGAGTTCTTTGAGAAGGTGACCAAACAGGTGGATGAGGGCAAAGCGGTTGATGAGGTACATATGGACTTCAGTAAGGCGTTTGATAAGGTTCCACGCGGTAGGCTATTGCACAAAATAAGGAGGTTTGGCATTGAAGGTGATTTAGCAGTTTGAATCAGAAATTAGCTAGCTGAAAGAAGACAGAGGGTGGTGGTTGATGGGAAATGTTCAACCTGGAGCTCAGTTACCAGTGGTGTGCCACAAGGATCTGTTTTGGGGCCACTGCTGTATATCATTTCTATAAATGATCTGGAGGTGGGCGTAGAAGATGACTTAGTAAATTTGCAGATGACACTAAGGTAGGCAGAGTTGTGAATAGTGCCGAAGGATGTTGTGGGTTATAGAGGGACATAGATACAATGCAGAGCTGGGCTGAGAAGTGACAAATTAAGTTTAATGTGGAAAAGTGTAGGTAGTTAATTTTGTAAGAAATAACAGGAATGCAAAGTACTGGGCAAATGGTAAAATTCTTGGCAGTGTAGATGAACAGGGAGGTCTGTGTCCAGGTGCATAAAACCCTGAAAGTTGCCACCCAGGTCGATAGGGTTGTTAAGAAGGCATATGGTGTGTTGGTGTTTATTGGTAAGGGGATTGAGTTTCAGAGCCACAAGATCATGCTTCAGCTGTACAAGACACTGGTAAGACTGGACCTGGAGTGTTGCGTGCAGTTCTGGTCACCACATTATAGGAAGGATGTGGAAGCTTTGGAAAAGGTTCAGAGGAGCTTTATTAGGATGTTGATATGGAAGGAAGGTCTTACGAGGAAAGGCTCAGGGAATTGAGACCTGTTTTTATTGGCGAGAAGAAAGTTGAGAGGTGACTTAATTGAGACATATAAGATAATCACAAGGTTAAATCAGGTGGTCAGTGAGAGCCTTTTTCCTCGGAAGGTGAAGGCTAACATGAGGGGACATGCTTTAAATTGAGGGGTGATATATTTAGGACAGATATCAGGAGTAGTTTCTATACTCGGAGTAGTAGGGGCGTCGAATGGCCTGCCTGCAACAGTAGTAGACTCGCCAATGTTAAGGGCATTTAAATGGGTATTGGACATACATCTGGATAATAATGGAACAGTGTAGGTTAGATGGGCATCAGATTAATTTTGCAGGTTGGTGCAACATCGAGGACCGAAGAGCCTGTACTGTGCTGTAACGTTCTATAAAATTGGAGATGAGCTGGATCCAAGGAGGCTCCAAATGGATTTGGACAGGCTGTGTATGGGCAAGAACAGGATAGTTGGAATACAATGTGAATAAATGAGAGATCATCCAGTAAGGTAGAAAAAAATCAGAAGGGCATAGTATTTCTTAAATGGTGGGAGGTTGGGAAGCGTTGGTTTCCAAAGAGACTTGGGTGTCTTTAGAATGGGTCATTAAAAGCTAGTGTGCAAGAGCAGCAAGCAGCTAGAAAGGCAAGTGGTATGCTGCTGTTCATTCAGAGATAAATACAGGAGTAAAAATGTCTTGCTGAACTTGTATAGAACTTAGGTGCGCTGCACCTTGAGTATTATGAGCAGATTTTGTTTATCTAACAAAGGATATACTTGTTATAGAGGGAGTGCAACAGAGATACATCAGACTACTCCCTGGTAGAAGACATGGGATGTGGAAATCACTGGCTGGGCCAGGATTTATTGTCCATCCTTCATTACTCTTGAAGATGGCAGTAAGCTGCTTCCTTGAATCACTAGAGTCCACTTGCAATGTTGTTAGGAATGGAATTCCAGGATTCTCACCCATCGTCACAAAAGGAATGGTGATATATTTCCAAGTCAGGATGTGAGGGTCTTGAAGGGGAACATGTAGGTGATGGTGTTGCTACGTATTTGCTGCCTTTGTTCTTCCTGATTGTAGTGATTGTGGGTTTGGAAGCTGCTAAGGAGCTTTGGGGAATTTCTGCAATGTAGCTTGTAGATAGTACTCACTGCTGCTACTGAGTATTGGTGGCAGAGTGAATGCTTGTTGATGTGGTGTCTATCAAGTAGACTGCTTTGTGTTGGAGTTCCACTCATCCAAGCAAGTGGGAAGTATTCAGTCACACTCCTGACGTCTACCTTATAGATGTTTGACAGGCTCTGGGAAGTCAGGAGGTGAGTTGCTCGCTGCAAGAGATCTACTCAGTTAGCTGTTTTTGTACCCACCATACCGACGTTGTTAGTCCTGTTCAGTTTCTGGTCAGTGGTAAAGCACAGGATGTTAACAGTGGGGAATTATGAGCCAGGAATGCCACTGAATGTCAAGGGATGACATCCAGTGGATGGTTATAATTTTCTCTTATTGGAGATGGTCATTGTTATGACATTTTTGTGACACAAATATCAGCTGATTTACTATGAGATCCTGGATTTGTATTCTGTGGAGTTTTGAAGAATGAAAGGTGACATAATTTAAACTACCAGAGTTCTTGCAGGCTGTGACAGGGTGGATGTAACAGGGAGCATATTTTCCCTGACTGGAGAGGGACATGAGGGCAGTCTCAAAATAGGGGAAAGGACGTTTAAGATGAGGAGGAATTACTTCATTCTGAGGATGTTTGCATATTTGGAATTCTCATAAAATCCCTACAGTGCTGCAGATAGAGGTCATTCTGCCCATCGAGTCTGAACTAACCCTCCAAAGAGCATTCCACCCAGACTCTCAACACTTCTAATCCACCTAGCTTCCACATCCCTGGACACTATAGAGCAATTTAGCGTGGCTAATCCAATGGCACATCATTGTACCATGGGAGGAACCCAGAGCACCTGAGGAAACACATGCTGACACGGAGAATGTGCAAACTCCACACAGACGGTCACCCGAGGCTGGAATTGAACCTGAGTCCTCGGCATTGTGAGACAACAGTGGTAGCCACTGTGCTACCCTCTGAGAATTACGGGAGCTCAATAATGGAGCATATTTAAGTCTGAAATCTCTAGATTCATGGATATTAATGACATCAAGTAATTTGACAATAGTTGGGGGAGAAATGTGGTAGAGATAGAATGATCAGCTGTGATCTTTTTGAATAGTGAAGCAAGCTTGATGGGCTGAATGGCCTACTCCTATTTCCTGTGTTTTTAGAAGTCTGACAAGTGAAGGAGTAAACATAAAGCATAATATTACTTTTGCATGTTTTAATAGTTGGTGGTCAGTCAAGGTAGAGTTAGGGCAACTAATTCTCAGAGATAAAGGAGGTGCAGTGGAAGTATTTGTTAGATGTAATCACAACCCAAGTATGCTGTAACTGGACACAAATGTTATGCACTTACATTGCCACTTGCCAATTCTGGCCACAAGGAATGCAATGATTCTGCAATAGTTAAAAATCATACAACACCAGGTTATAGCCCAACAGTTGTTTTTGGAAGCACTAGCTTTCTCAGCACTGCTCCTTCATCAGGCATGTGTGAAACATAAGACACAGAATTTATAGCAAAAGATTATAGTGTCATGCAACTGAAATGATATATAAAACAAACCTAGATTGTTGTTAAATCTTGCCTCCTTTAGAATGGGTTGCAGGTTTCAGTTCACTAATATGTAAATCCCAGAACTACTATTAAGTCACAGTCTCAAGATAATTTAAGGTTTGATAAAATAATGGTGACAGCATTTAAGGTGTGAGGTTAAAGTCTGTCTGTATTCCAGTCTTGAGTTAGACTGGTTCTATTTCGAAAGTGGAATTTACAAAATATTACATGGATTGACGCCTATAAGGCGGACTTCGGGACAGGCAACAACGCAAGTGACTGAGCAGAGGCTAACAGCCAAGTTCGGTACCCATGAGGATGGCCTCACCCGAGACTTTTGGGTTCATGTCACACAACAGGTGACTCCACTACACTATTCTTTCTCTTCCCTTTCTCTCCCTTTCTCTCTCGTACACACACAGACCCTCTCTTGTACACACACTCTATCTCATACACACATACACCCCCAGACTCTCACCCATGCATGCACCCTCTCACAGGCTTATACCTCATCACACACACACACTTAACCAAGCTTGCGCACACGCAAACACACACTCTCACACACATGCACACACACATTCTCTCTCCTGCACTCGCACAGAGTTATGTCTATTTATAATTGAATTTGTATTTGCAGAACTATATTTGCAGATACATTCTATTTTGCTGAAAAAGTGCACAACCTGCAGGCAGTCAATCCATGTAATAATTTGTAAATTCTACTTTGGAAATAGAACCAGTCTGACTCAAGATTGGGTACGACTCTAACCTCACACCTTTAATACATTGTCTGAGCTGAGATGTCACTTTTTTATAAAACCTTAAGAATGTGACTTAAAGAAGTTCTGGGATTTACATATTAATGAACCGAACCCTGTAATCCATTCTAAAAGAGAAAAGACTTAACAACAATCTGGTTTTGTTTGATATAAATTCTGTCTCTTATGGTACTGCTCCACATGTACCTGATGACGAAGCAGTGCTTCAAAAGCTAATGCTTCCAAATAAACCTGTTGGGATTATAACCTGTTGTTGTGTGATTTTTAACTTTGTCCACCCTAGCCCAATATCGCCTCCTCCACGTCATGGATTCTGCAATCATCCCACCCACTTATCCCTCTTTGGCCTCTCGGCTGTGGAGTGTGTGACTTGCCGTTAGGTATCTTTTGGCATCTTCTCCCCCTGTCTCTGTGAGTTTTTGCTGGGTGCTTTGGTTCTTCCCACAGTCCAGAGATATGCATGTTGGTGGATTGTCAGGTGGACTTAGAGTCTGCACTGGAATTGGCCAAGACTAATTTCTGTTGCAGTTTGTTTAAAATCACAAGTTGCAAGTCACAATTCACATCTCTGTAAATAAAGCCCCTGCTTTGTGTTATACAGCAAATTGTATGGATTTAGAATTCAGTTATATTATTGAATGACAGCTTGGAATTAGCATGTCAGACTTTTACATCAGATTTCTTCACCTGATATTTTGAAATGCATTAACTTTCTTAGAATGGCTTCAGATCAAGTTTATTCAAATGTGTTAATTCAGATTCATCTTATTTCCGGCTCCTCTTGATATTTGTTTTTGTAGGCTGCCCTGGATATGTTACTAATGAAAGGTGTAAGGCGAGACCCTTGTCACCCCTTGGGAGATTACCACTACACTGGTAAGAGCACAGCCACTTACATGAAAGATAGATTCAATGTTCAGGTGGTTCAGTAGCTTCACTGTTTTCAGCACTAAACTCTCTGCCTTGACGGATGTCGAACCCAACCTCATTTGGTTGGACAAGCTAGCTTGCACTGCTGTATGGCAAGAGCAAACCCTAATTTTGGACTGCAGAAAGCCTGTGTCAATAAATTTGATTAATACCTGTTGGAAGGGAATTAATTTGTAAATGTAATCAGCAGGTCTTATGTTTGGAAATAGAGAGCCTATTTGGATAAAACAGCTGTCTTCATTGCCTAAGTTTTCATTTCTCACTCTTAAGCTTTCTGATGTTCAGCTCTTCACCTGGCTGGAATTTAGCTCCCACCTGGGTGTTATTAATTGAAACGGAAGCATTTCAGTGGACCTAGAAACAGAATGTACCGGGAAGACTCAGTAGGTCTGGCAGCACCTTTGAAATAGTGGAGCAGAAAGGAAAGGTGCCCCAGAGCAAAAGGCAAAGAGAATGCAATGGTGGTCAAAAGAAGATGTAGAGTAGATATTAATGAGAGGTGTTAAATAACAGAAAATAGGTCAGTTCTGTTGAGAGCAAATCCATGCAAACAAAACACTTGATTGGGGATTTGGAGAATGAAAGAATCAAAACGGAGGACAGAGTTCATTGAGTGAAGAACTTAAGACCATGTTGACTCCTGAAGGTTGTAAAGTATCTTAGTGGAAAATGAGGTGCTATTCCTCCATCTTGTGTTGAGCTTTGCTTGAACACTGCAGCAGGCTGAGGATGGAAATGTTAGCATGAGAGCGAAACTGTTTATTGGAATTACAAACAACCTAGCCTGCATTTTTTTCTTGCCACTGCAGAGGGGACACATTGTGAGCAAAGAATATAGTAGATTGAAAGAAGTACAAGTAAATTGCTAATTCACCAGAGAGGTTTGTTTGGGATCTTGGATTGTGCGAAGGGAAATGTTGAAAAAGAAATGTTGCATCTGTAATTACTATAGCGATAGTTTTAGAATCAACTGTTTAAATGTTGGGTACAAGACTAATTCATCCAAGGTTAAAAATATCGTAAGTCATTATCTTCTCTGTGTTGGTGGACGATGTACAGGACAATTTGCTCTCTCATCTAAATGGTTGTCTTTCTTGCCTATGCTTGCTTGTTTGTAGGATATTGAGCTATGGTGGTAGTGGGCTGAGTTCAGATCTGTCCTTGTCCGTACCCCACATGTGCTATGCAGATGGATAGCCAGGAGTAGGAATGCTGGCTGATTGTTTTCTTTCTCTCTCTATCCTTGGCTTTCAGCACAAATTGAGCATCGAACCTGAGGCTTTCCTGCTGTTTATGACTAGCTAATTTCTGCTGAGTGGGTTTAACCATGGAGCTTTCACTTTTTATATAGCAAGGATAAGAATGGAAAGTAAATAAGGTTATTATCTTTCAGCAAACATCCTGTTTTATATTGGAAGAGACCATTTCAATTTGAGCAGCACCTCTACTGTCTCTCTCTTTGTTTCTAAGCAGTTTCATCTTACCTCATGTATAGCATCAATTTATGATTCACTGATTCCCTGGTGAAGAGGCAAACAGATTGTTGGGCTGGAGCTCCATTGCTATGTTGTTCCATATCACCGTGTGCTGGAATTACAATGTTTAGGCCAGTATTGATCATTCTGTCAACATCACAAAAACAGATTATTGTGGAAGCTTGTTTAATGCATGTTTGCTGCTTCATTTCTTACATTTTAACAGTGACTGCATATCAAAAATAAAAGTACTTCATTGGCTGTAATGTGCTTTGCGACACCTGAAAGGAGCCATTGAAATGCAAGTTATTTTACCACTACTTGTCACTGTGTACAGCACCTTGTCTTGGAGCTCCATGATCCTAATACTCCAAAGCTGTGTGCCAGAACATCAGTGTGTTTTGGCACTTTATGGCAATCATCAACAAATTAATGAACCTAGAAACCATGCACTTCTTTTGACTGACAGGGTGAGTGGGACCGCTTTCTGCTGTGCATTCCTTTTCCATTTCGTCAAGTGATGTGGTTCAGCACTGATGTCATTAATAATAGCTGAAACTTTATTGCTGGAATAGCACAGCAGGTCAGGCAGCATCTAGGGAACAGAAGATTCGACGTTTCGGGCACATGCCCTTCGTCGAATCTTCTGTTCCCTAGATGCTGCCTGACCTGCTGTGCTGTTCCAGCAATAAAGTTTCAGCTTTGATCTCCAGAGTCTGCAGACCTCACTTTCTCCTCGAAGATGTCATTAATAATAGCCAAGCTATTACAGAGGTGAAATAGATATATCTTATACACTTCATAAATAAACAGCTTAAAAAAAATGAAAAGTGACTTGAAGAAATCTGTGGTGAGACCAGAAAATGATGCAAAGAACTGATCAGTCAATATTGAAAAGAGACTGTTCCGTTTGAACATTTCTTGATTTAAATGTTTGACTGGAATTTAATGAGTTTTCTCTTTCATGTGCTGAATGGCCTGGGGTGTAATTCCAGCACATCCTGTACCCTTTTCAAACTTTTGACAATTGCTGTTTGTCATTTCACCTGTACATTGTTAATTCTTCAGGGTTTTCTTTTGAATTTAGGTACTGAGAAGTGGACTACGGCAGAGAAAAGGTTGTTCAATAGGGCAATTTGCCTTAACAACAAGGATTTCTTCCTGATGCAGAAGATGGTAAGAGATAATTAAATGGCAAAATTAGCATGTTAAGTCAGTTGAGATGCACCATTCTTCAACTTGTAAGAAATTGAGCCTGTGTAGTACATTAAATTTGTTGTAGGCAGTTCATACCTTCACTTGGGTGGTAAACTGATGTAGCAGGATGCTGAGTCAAGAGTGTGTTGCTGGAAAAATCCTTCATCGGGAATGAGGCTTGTGGGCCGGGGCTGAGAGATAAATGAGAGGGGTTGGGGGGGGAGATGGGTAGCTGAGAAAGTGATAGGCGGATGAAGGTGAGGGAGAAGGTGACAGGTCAGGGGGGAGTGATGGACAGGTCTGGAGGGTGGTGCTGAGTTGGAGGCTTGGCACTGAGATAATGTGGGAGGGGAGGGGAAATGAGGAAGCTGTTGAAATCCACATTTATCCTGTTGCAGAGTCCCAAGGCGGAATATGAGGCGTTCTTCCTCCAGGCATCAGGTGGTAACGGTTTGACTGTGGAGGAGGCCCAAGACCTGCATGTCCTTGATGGAGTGGGAGGCGGAGTTGAAGTATTCAGCCACGGGGCAGTGGGGTTAGTGGGTGCGGGTGTCCCAGAGATGTTCTCGGAAACTGTCCACAAGAAGGTGTCCTTTCTCCCCGATGTAGAGGAGCGCACACCGGGTGCAACAGATGCAGCAGATGACATTGCTAGAGGAACAGGTAATGTTCAGACGGATGTGGAATGATCCCTTGTGGCCTTTGATGGAGGTGAGGGGAATGGTGTGGGCACAGGTTTTGACTTCTTGTGACAGGGAAAGGTGCCAGAGTGTGGGGTGGGGCTGGTAGGCGGTGTGGACCTGACGAGGGAGTTGTAGAGGGAATGGTCTTTCCAGAGTGCTGATAGGGGTGGTGAGGGAAATAAATCTTTGGTGGTGGGGTCCTTTTGGAGGTGACGGAGAATGATGTGATGTATGCAGAGGTTGGTGGGGTAGAAGGTGAGGACCAAGAGGTTTCTGTCCTTGTTGCATTGGGAGGGGTGGGGTTAAATTACGGTGGTGCATGAAGTGGAGGAGATGCACTGTAGGCCATCATCAACCATGTGGGAAGGGAAGTTGCGATCATGAAGAAGGAGGCCATCTGGGACTTTGAGGTGGAATTGGCCATCCTGGGAACAGCTGTGACAGAAGCAGAAGAATTGGGAATAAGGTGGGCTTGTAGTAGATGTCTGTGGTTAGTCGGTCGCCGGAGACAGTGATGGAGAGGTCCAGCATGGGGAGGGAGGTGTCCGAGATGGTCCAGGTGAATTTGAGGTCAGGGTGGAAGGTTTTGGTAAAGTTGATGAACTGTTCAACCTCCTCGTGGGAGCATGAGGAGGCGCTGATACAGTCATCGATGTAGCGGTGGAACAGGCGGGGGGTGGTGCTGGTGTAACAGTGGACCATGTATCCGACAAACAAGCAGGCATAGCTGGGTCAAACGCGGGTGCCCATGGCTACTCCTTTGGGTCGAGGAAGTGGGAGGAGAAGTTGTTGAGGGTGAGGACCAGTTCAGACAGGCGGTTGAGGGTGTCGGTGGAAGGATATTGGCTGGTATAGCGAGAGAGGAAGAAATGTAGGGCTTGGACACCTTTGTCGCCGTGGATCGATGTGTACAGGGACTGGATGTCCATGGTGAAGATGACACCTAGGGGCTGGGGAAATGAAAATCTTGGAGGAGGTGAAGGGCATGGGTGTGTCATGAATGTAGGTGGGGAGTTCCTGGACTAAGGGGGACAGGACAGTGTCGAGATGGGAAGAGATGAGTTCAGTGGGACAGACGCAGGCTGAGATAATGGGTCGACCGGAGCAATCAGGTTTGTGAATCTTCAATAGGAGGTAGAATCGGGTGGTGAGGGATTCATGGACAGTGACGTTGGAAGCTGTGGGTGGGAATTCCCCAGAGGGTGATGAGGTCTTGGATGGCCTGGGAGATGATGGTTTGGTATTGGGAGGTGGGCTCATGATCAAGGAGGCAGTAGGAGGAGGTGTCTGTGAGTTGGCGCCTGGCTTAGGGGTGTAGAGGTTGGTGCGTCACACTACTACTGCGGCCCCCCCGCTGGGGTTTGATGGTGAGATTGGGGTTGGAGCGGAGGGCTGTGCATTGTGAGGGTGGGAGGTTGGAGTGGGTGAGAGGTTGGAGTGGGTGAGAGGTTGGAGTGGGTGAGGGCGGTGGACACATTGAGGTGGTCGATGTCCCTGTACCCAACCCATATTCCCAATTCCTCCACCTCCGCTGTAAGTGTTCCCAGAATGTTCTGGATGCTGCATGTTTTGCTTGTGCCTTTAGTCTATGGGTTTCCTAGGTTACACTGCCATCTTGATCTCCGTAGTATTGAATATTGGGGTCCTGTCCAAAGTAGTTTTGATTTGGGCAGTTCATATACAGAGGGAGCTTTCACCTGGACAGTCTGAACCTCCAGCATTCGGAGCAAATTGGACTCTGACTGCATTGCATCATCCAGTATTTAATCAGCTAGCACTAACAGCACATTACTAGTGCATGATCTATTTATAACTTGACCATGGAATTTGTAAGAATTTAATAAAAGATGATGTAGCCTAAACTATATATTTGGGTTAGCAGGATGCAGTGGCTCCAAAGTAAAATGTAGTATTAACTCTGTCGAGAAACGTTTCACAGTCAAACATCTTGGGCACCCTTGGTAAAACAATCACAAAACTATAATTGATTAAATATTTGTGTATTATTAATAATACTGCATTATGAAGTTGTACTGTAATTTTAGATTGTTTGTTCCATTGAGAATTCCCTGCTATATTTCACAGTTTGCTGCTACCACCTAGTGATAAGAGAAAAGGACTGCATCTGTTAGGATTTTAAGTGATGTTTCAAAATGATAACTGGCTGATGCCAGTAAAAGAATTATTTTATATTTGTGTAGCTTGGGATTGAATCCAGTGCAGAGAATAAAACTCTCTCTACAAAAAAATGGTTTGGACATAGAAAGCCTTTCAGCTTATCTTTCCATATTCCTATTCCAAGTTGTAACTGTTTCTTAAATCAATCTTTCCTGGCTTACTAAGCTGAAGGAACTTGAATGAAATAAATTAGGAAGGGGACTGTGACCACCTCTATGAGCTCACAGCATATACCACTATTTTCCGCAAAGAGGTCATTGATTTGTTTTTCATTCATGGCACATGGACATCACTGGCCAGGGCAATATTTAATTCCCATCCCTAATTTGAAAGTCAATCCTTGCTGCGGGTCTGGAGTCACATGTAGGCCAGAGCAGGTAAGGACAACTGTTTCCTTGCCAAAAGGACATCAGTGAACCAGATGGGGTTTTCCTGACAATCAACAATGGATTAATGGTCATCATTAGATCAGAGTTTTATTGAATTTAGATTCCACCATCTGTCATGCTGGGATTTGAACCTTGGGTACCCAGAACATTGGTCGTGTCTCTGGATTAATAGTTTAGTGATATTACTACTGGGTTGTTGCTTCCCCTCTGTGTCAGTGGAACTGTTAGAAATTGCTGTTTTGCAGTGGAACTGTACAGCAGTTTAATTCTAAAATTGAGAACTTCTAGTTGTGAGCATCGGTAAGTATTGAGTCAGAGCAGCTGATGAATATAGGACAGACTATGCATTAAGGCATTATTACGATTATTCTATATCAAAAAAATCCACCAGACTAGACTATCTGTCCAGTTTAAAACTCTATAGATGCCCATGTTACCTTCAAGACTGTTCAGCCAGCTGAATCAAAACATACTTTTCAAAAAAGGGATGATTTAAACACTGAGTAGTAGGATGCACCCTTAGTAAAGATTACAGAGCAGGTTTTATGAATGACCACAACCAATGACACCTCACTCTGTACTTTAAAGAAATTATAGAGCTCTGGATCCAAAATGTGCGCATGTTTATTCCTCCGAGTGAGACTCCCCACTATTAGCACAAACACAGAAAATCAACCCTGAAAAAACAGGATTATTGCTTTCATGGGTCCTGCTGTTTTTCAGATAAAACACAAGACCGTGGCACAGTGTGTTGAATATTACTACACCTGGAAGAAACAGCTAAAGTTTGAGTGGAAGCGAACACACTTGCTTGAGGAAGACGAGATAAAGCCTGAGACAGAGAGTCCCGCTGATGGAAAAGAAATAAAAAAGCTGGTTAGAAATGCTGCTATTTATGCTCAGGTTAGTGAGGGGACAAGGTGCAAACAGGTAAGGGGACCCCAGCTGCAGTACTCCAGGTGACTTGGCCTTTGCTGCCTGCATAGATGAAGCAGTCTGCAGAGTGGATGACAAGCTACCTTGCAACAATGGTGCATGAGGCCATACACATGGAAAGCGTGAAAAGGAATGGGGTTGTATGAGGAAACAGTAGTCGGAAAAAGGTACTTTTTCCTCTTTGACCAGGAGTTCTGAAGGTTGCGTTGCCTGCCCAGTGCCAAGGTCTAGGACACATCGTTGTGTCTGGAAAAGGAGAGAGCGGAATAGTGGCACAACTACATTGGGAAGTGTTAGCAAGATGAGTACCTAGGTCGGTAGGGGTTAGCAGCTCCTACAGTAACCAGGGGCTAAAGTAGAGAACAGGACCTCAGATTTTAACCTCAGGCATCAAGATAAATCTATTAGGAACATATTGAAAAATGGAATACCATTTCATGGAGTACTGGCAGAGTGAGAAGCTCTATGTGACATGGGCTGTGAGACCATCATCCTATTGAAGTGGATATATAGGACAAGAAGTGTAATCTAGAAAGAGAGGGGGGGGAAGGAGCTGCTGTTTCAGGGCAAGATAGTTGAGAAACAAACAAAGAGAAACTGGGTAGAGTTAACCGAAATTGACATTTCAATACTGTAGATGCGAGCAAAATGAAAAGGTTTAAATAAATTAAACAGGTGAAAAGAGTGAAACTTGCTATCAATACAACACTAGAGAAGAACAACATATGGATGATAATGGAATAGTGTAGGTTAGATTGGCTTCAGATTGGTTTCACAGGTCAATGAGGGCCTGTACTGCGCTGTAATGTTCTAAATAAGTACGTTTGACCCAAATACATATTCATTGTGCACATCTATGGTGTATAAGGAACAAATTGAATTTGCATTGTCAATGTATTAAATGTGGAGATTTAGGATCCATTAGAGACGTAGCTGCAAGATGGTCAAGACTGGGAACTAAATATACCAGATTTGTAGGGTCTCTGGGATAGATGAAAAATGGTTGAACAGGAGGTTTACTCATTAAGGATGAAATCATTGAACTTCCTTGATAGGATATAGCAAAAAGGTAAAAACATAGTGGATACTTTATGGGTATAATTAAAAAATAGAAAACAATTTAAGACTGTAATAGGATTTGTACATAAACCCCCTGTAACAAGTGTGAAGTTACAGCTGTATAAATACAAAAATTAGTCAAGGATCTTGCAGTGAGAGGTTAATTGTAATAGAGAATTTTAACTTTCAATATAGATTGAAAGGTCAGGGTAGCACATATCAGCAAGATGGTGAATTATTTGAGTCTGTCTAGCAGACATTCTAGCCTAGCCACTCACCTCTAGATCTTCAAGCTTTGCACCAGATTGGGAGTTTATAAACAACAGATTGATATTTCTGTGCAGTACTGATGAAGTTTGGCATTGTTAGAGCTAGGGAAAATGATTAAATAGTTGATGAATTAGCTTTAGGCAAAGCATGATGAAAAAGCGATAGGGACAACTAACCAGAGAGGCAGAGCAGGCAAGTCATCTGAGAACATTAAGAGAAGCTGAAATATACTTTTGGTAATAAGTAGTATGAAAGGGATTTGATTCTTAAGACTGACTAGGTGACCTATAGTATCCTTGAACTCTCTTTCTTTGCAGGAAACACATTTAGTATCAGGAACCGCAAATATAATCACTTGTAATATTTTCAGAGACCGCTGTGAGTAAATATTTTCAACTTTTTTTTCCTTTTCACCCCTTAGTCATTCTCAGAGAGTACAAGCATTCCTTCCCAGACAAGCGTGAGCAGAGAAAAACTAAAGAAGAAAATTGTACGGGCTAAGCCTAACCCTTCTCCATCAGTTCACTGTCAGACAGGAGTCCAAGACAAGAATGAGAAAAAGTTTACTGTGGGAAATTTCCCATGTAAAGAATGCACAAAGTAGGTTGGATTGTGAATGATGGGTTTAGGTGAAATTTCAGTCTGACATTGCAATGTTACTATTTTTCTGGTTAAACACTATTGAGGTGCTCAAGAAGTAACTTTTGTTTTTATAGAGCCTGCTACCACTCGCTGATACAAAACACTTCACAGTACTTTAATTCCTTTTGAAAAACAGTGACTGTTGCAATGTAGAGAATTGCAGCAAATCAGCTGAGGTTTCTGCCTCTTGAGCTGGAGACTTTTGTTTTGGGGAGTCCCAGATGCCAGGTAATTGTGCTTCAGATGTTTCTGCTTCCAAAAGCCCCCCCATGTCCAACTTCTATTTACACCTTTGCAGATTGACTTCCTACTGGAAAGTCTGATTCATATAATGTTGCTCTACATTCTTAGGTGAGTACCAAGGAGTTGTGTGTTCTGCTTTTCACTCCAAAGCCATGAGCAGCCTTCTCTTTAGACTGTGCACAGGAAGGTTGTGTGACCTCATGTTTCCTATCAGCCTCTCCTTTCTGCTCCTTTTGAGGTGAAACTGCAAGACTGAAAAGATGGACAGGAAGAGACCAGCTTGATCTGTTGAATATATTCAAGACAAACAACAACTTGGACTTGTAGATTGCCTTTAACACAGTAAAACCCTCCCAGACTCTTTACAGTGGAGTTATTTAACAAAGCATTAGTCAGTATGTAATTAATCATGGCTCCCACATCTCTTCCCCCCCCCCCCCCCCCCTCCAACAGATGTAATTGTCTGAGAGAATAAAACAGATGAAAAGCCTTTAGCAAATTTAGGGAAAAAAATCTGGGTGTTCTTGGCAACATGGCCCTCAACTCACCACCCCCACAGTGAGAGAACATAACCTTATTTCAGGTAACCTGCCCCTTTTTGAAGTAAAACAAGAAGGTTTTATGTTCTGCACGCTATTAATTGATGTTCAGAGAAATTTGTGTAAAGATGTTAATATTCCATTTAGTTAACTATACAATCCCAAGTTTTACAGAGTGTACAACTACTGCAGCTTTCAGCCATAACACTTCTTTCGTAGGCATTTCTTTTTAGAGCTGGGTATAACTTCTGTCTATGGAGATTACTGCGAGATCAGCATCTGGCTTTGATGACACCTAATAGTGTCAGACCACTTTCTGCTGTGCTTTCGATTCTGAGTTGAAGTCTTTTCCCTTTTCTATCAGCAGTGTTTTTATTATTTATGTTGGCAAGTAACCATAATACTGTCTACAAACTAATAACACATCGTATTGCAGAAATTGATTGTTATCTTGCACGTTTATGTTTCAGAGTATTTGACAAAGTGAAAAGTCGAAATGCTCACATGAAATGTCATAGGCAGCAGGAGGAGCAAGAAAGGCAGGCAGAGATGAAACGATCAAGGATACGTGTGAAAGCTGAGCCAAAGGAGGAACCAGAGGAGACAGTCTTGGTCTTCACCTCCAACAATATGTCAAACATTACCACATCATAAAGACATTACCAGCATCTAGTAATTAGCAGAAGTAGTAGAGGCTATAGGTGGAGAACAGGGACCTAAGTTTCTGATTGTTCACAACAGCTGGCACAACATGAAGCTATATGTGCCTATGCTGTAAAAAAGTGATTTTAGGTATTTTGATTTGGTTTGTCCAAAAGTGGGGCAGGAATGCACATTATTACATGGGACATCTCCTTAGTCTAAACTGCCAGATGCATGGAAACATGCTTGAGCCTGCAGATGATAGACGTTTTTTTTTTACATCTTACATTGGATTGCAATCTTCAAAATGAAAACCAGTCCTGATTTATGTTCTTAGTGTAATCTATATGATTTGCTGATGAGATGGAGAAACCCTCAATCAGTAATAACATTAGACCTATAATGTTAAATCTGTGCTATCTTACTCAATATGCTTGCAGTTAACCATATCTCATTATAATCTTGTTGAGATAAAGAATGTTCTGTGCTGCCCCATGAACCATTTGATGGATAGATAAAAATTGGGGATGTCTTGGATTCCAAAGTAAAATTCACTGAAGTATGATCAGCAAAACTGTAGGGACTTGGACCATATTCAGAACAGGCAAAAATATAGAGGTTAAAGATTCCTTCTCCCAAAATAAAATAGAATGTGATTAATTGATGTTAGCTTCTGCTATAATGCAAAATGTTAACACCAGGAACAGTTTATAAACAGTCAATCAATCACCCATCTCTAAATTCCCATTGGAACTGAGAGACAAGTAGGGAAGTCAGTTTGGAGAGTAGGTAAACTGCATGTTAAATGCTACCCAGTTCAATGTCTAAACTGTAACAGTGTGGTATAAAAACAATTATCTTTGCCCACCTTGAATTGAGTTCTGCACAGGGAAGATAAGTAGCTGAGTTACTGGTAAGCTTTGATCAGTGTTGTTTGTAACCAGCCAAAAGAAGAAACAAGCCTTAGACCTTTCTTTCTTTCTATCCAAAGTTCTTCCCCTCTAGCAGAGAACATGGACCTGATCTTCCATTTCAGCACCATGTCTCTCAAGGAAGCTTGTTTTCCCTCCTTTTAATTGAAGAGTAGTTCCCTCGGTTTCTACTCTCAGGTCTCTAGCAGTAGTTGTGCACTAAAGGCAATCACAAGAGGAAGGGTTATGGGAACTACCTGGTAAACTTGTGTGCTCAATGCCACAAGGAGATACACAAGTTTGTTTGAGGAGCAAGTCTCCCTTTTGAGAAAAGAGCCTGGACTTCATTTGGCAGGTACTTGCTCAGCAGTACAGGGCTAGAAAGCTGTATCATGTTACTTTGAAGACATTGATCTTGTTCCTGTAACAGCCAGCTGTTCAGAGCATACTTTCCAGCAGGACTAAATAGTGAGCATGCAAGACAGCCAAAATTGTTAATTCTCCAACTCCAAGGTGCTGAGGGTAACTGCAGAATTTCAGTTGTTGCCCTGCCCTGAAATGATTAATATTTTTAATCCTCTTGCTTTGCATTTTTAACAATGGTGATTTTTCACTGCCTGTGGCAATGTAAATATAATTGCTTCAGTCTTATATTTTATACTGTGCTGAAAGATTTTTGCAGTATGTTTTAGCTGTTTTAAGCAGGGATGCTGGGCCCTCTTAACCCCAAAATTCTGGCCAACATTCACTTCAGGCAGGAGCAGCAGTTTTTTTTAAATACTAAGGACAATCACAGATGTCTTTTTGCCAAATCTCTAGGTAGGATACACATGGACTATTTTTTAAGTTGGCTGGACCTGAAAGGCATCAAACTTGATACACTAGCATTGGGTATACCTGTCAGAAAGACTCATCATTCAGCCATCTGAAAACCAATGTGTCATTAATTTTCATTTGGGAAAGACCGCAGCTAACAAATTTATAAATTTCTTTAAAATATTTTTTACACTAATATGACTACGAAGTGGGGACAGAACTTTCTCAAGGAAAATTTCTTTTCAGTTTATGGGAGGGGCAAGTACTTCAATTGAAAGTAACCTGCACATTTTGAACTTAAAGTGCCTGCTACTAAAGTTATCTTAGTCTTTCCTCAGCCCATTCGTGTCACCTGTGAGGCTACAGAATCTTTCAGATTGCTATATGCCATAACCTGGCAACCTAAGAATTCAACAGTCCCAAAATGTATTTGATTCAGAAAAAGTTAAAATGCCACACAAGAGTGGAAATAAGATCAGTATGTTTCAGAAACATTCAGCAGATATTGTCTTCATACCAAGGAACAAGTTAAACACTGGGGTGTACACCTCTAAGGCCTGATAACACTCTACACATCTTGGCAAGAGGTACAATACCGGCCCAGTATTATCTGTCTGTTGAGCCACAATAGACTTGTATCCCATTAATCTATACTAGATTAATATGCAGATTTTACTTGTTGAATGGACTTTGAGAGAAGAGAAATGCATTAAGCAACAGTGCAACTATTTTAGTTGTTCTGTTTCATTTCTTTCAGTTACAGTCAGTTTATCATAAAATGTGGACAGTCTTTAAAATGAATGGTGAAACAATTGACTCAGCGTCCAAAAAGTATCAGAACATTATTTTAGTTTGACAGGAGAGATGAGTAATGTGGTAATCCCTCACAAATGCATCCAAACATTTTTTTTTGAAAACTCATACTTTTTTTGAAAACTCACTTTTTTTCACACTTTCTCATAACCTGAAAGATACAAAATGGAACAGGTTTTGCTTTACATGAGTTGTGTTTTTCATTGTACATTGCTGGATATTTCCTTATCATACAAATCCAAAAAGGAATTCATAGATTACTAGAAAATTAAAGTAGGAATGGATGTATTTTTACTTTTGCCTGAAATGCAGTTTCATTTGTATATGATATTTCAACAAGTACTGCATATGCAAGTGTTTAATGCATTTCTGTTAGAGAAGTGGTAAAAGGAGGAACAGAATGGACATATCCTCTTGATCCAATTACCTCAATTCCTCCTCAGAACAGTGTGCTGTCTGTGTAATTCAGCAGCACAAAGTGTTTCAGTTTCATTGATTGGGAACTTTGTGCAGAATAGAATCTGTTAAAGAATTAAGTGAAAACCCACCAATGCTGTAAACACAAGGTCCTGTGGAGTTAACTTGCTTTACAAATATGCAGGATTGTTTCAATAAATGCAATGTTGACTGTTGAGTTTTTTTTGGCTTGTGCATAAGCAGCAGGAACAAACATTTCGGGAAAGTGAAAGATGCATCATGTTCTTTTTTTTAAAAACCTCCTTAACGATCATAAATATCTTGACCTCTACAAACACAATTAGCCAGGTCTAAAACCAGAAAATACAGTCAGAGATATTATACATTATAATGTTGAGATTGCAGGTGAAAGGAAGTAAGAGGCTGTTACATATTGACTGACGGGATAAAGGGTTTGTTGTTTGAAATTATTGATTAAAGTTCCACATTCCCAAGCGTTTGCTACCACACTTGTATACCTCCAAAATGGTAATCTTGCTAATTTGAGCAGGACTAAATGATAACTAAATGTTACTGTGGAAGTAACAAAGCTCAACACCATTTCAGATTTGCTGGGAAGAGTTTACAGCATGCAGTTTATTCCATTGTGACTCCTGGCAATGACTGCAAGCAGGTGATAAACGATTGTGAACCCTCCCTGACCCGATGTCTGAAGCCAACCACAGATGTGAATGTGTGTAAGTCTAAAACCAGAACATTCTCAAATATGATACTGGGGATTTTCCTGAATTTCAGTCAGCACCATCTCCTAAAAGGCAGCAGCCAGATTTACTTTTTATAATGCTCTATCACTCATAGATTTCCTTAATTTCCTTACTCCAGTGATAACCATTTATAATGTAAAGCAGTCTTTGCACCCTAAAACCAACTCAACCAGATTTTCCCTCCAATGAATACCAAATGCATTTAACAGGTTGACTGGCTTAAGCATGCAAACAACGTATTTGGAAGTATAACTTTTTCTAACCCCTGAAACAATGCATCAAGGATGGTTCTCTCTGAGGGAGCAGCCAATTGATGCAGGCACAGTCAATGTTTCATTCAAACAGCAAGTATGTAAATGAATATATAAACGAAGAAATTTTCATATTAAAACAAAAATTTAATCTGCAAAAACCATAACCTGAAGCAAAAAAACCAAACTACTGGGTAACCAGAACTTTGGTCCTACAGAAACAACTCTGCAGAAACAACACATCAGACAAGAAGATTAACTTTCTAGAAAAAATGTTTAACCCAAAAGAGCTTTTCTTCTGAGACAGTCTGTTCGGTCCTCACTGCTCTATAAACTGGACAGGTTGCAGACAGTTGGCAAAACCACTCTCTTCTAAGACAAAGTTAGGTCTGATCAGGAGCCTAGTGACAGTATTATGTTAAGAGTTCATCCATGAATGACAAAAGCAGTCAGGTTTGTTCCCAATCAGTGTCTGAATGAAAGATGGCTGTAAGGGCAAGGCTGGTCCTTACATTCCATCCAATGTGGCTTGTTTTAAAACACCAATGCATGATTTGATAAAAAGGAGCAAGCTTTCTAATGGGGTAGGGGCAAATCAAATTATTTCTACAAAAATATTGAGATCTACAAGCAGCACACTCAGGTGCTCCAAAGACCTGAAGAGGGACATCTGTGAGCTAAAAAAGAAAATTGGTGCAATCAATCATTCTCCTTGTAGAGCACTGAGCCGCTGAGCCAGACCAGCAGTTACTTTCCTGCCTGCTGGGCTTGTCGGCGAAGCAGGATGTAGATCTTCTCCTTGAGCCAGTCCTTGTTGTAAGGTTGGTAAGTCTGTGTGTCTGCTCGATATCTGGAGAAACAAATAAGATTGTCTAATCATTTAATACCAGCCAGACTCCTGCACCATATAAAACCAGATGGCTCCAATGTTTCTCCACAGTCAGTGGTTCCCATTTGAAAGGGGGCAGTAATTTGCAACCACTGCTATTCCTCACCTAGTTTGGCCTCCATGTGACTCAAAACCCACAGCAATGTAATTGACTTTAAACTGCCCTCTGAACGATTAGGGTTGGGCAATAAAATTTCAGGTCTAACTAGTGACACCCACATCCCAAATAAATTTTTAAAAAGCATTTTTGCTCCTTGTTCATGCACAGGTTATTTTTCCCTTATTTCTTCTTAGAGTTTTTGGGCATCACTGATAAAGCTATTATTATCTATCTCTAATTGCCCTTGAGCTATGTGACGGTATTTCAGACGATAATTAAAAGAGTCAACCAGATTATTGAGTCACACATTGTAGGCCAGACCAGGTAAGGATGGCAGATGACCTGCATACTATTTGCAAGATAAATGCAGAAATCCACAAAAGATCCTTTGCACCTTCCAAATTCTCAACCACTTCCATCTAAAAGGACAAGGGTAACAGATACACAGGGACACCCCCACCCCCCTGCAAATTCCCCTCCAAGCCACTCATCATCCTGACTTGGAAATACATCACTGTTCCTTCAGTGTCAAAGGGTCAGAATCCTGGAATTCCATCAGGGCACTGTGGGTCAACACACAGCACATGGAGAGCAGCAGTTCAAGAAAGCAGCTCCCCCCCACCTTCTCAAGGGGGAAACTAGGGACAGGTAATAAATACTGGACAGAGCCAATGATGTCCATGCCTCATGAGAGAATAAAAACATTCCTTTGCTAAAAGACATTAGTAAACCAGATGGGTTTTTGCAACAACCTATGGTATTGAGACTAGCTTTATATTGCAGATTTATTAATTGATTTTAAATTCCATAAACAACTGTTTTTAAATTCACGTCTAAGGGCCTTTGGATTCCTAGCAGAATTCCCTCTAAACGGTGTAGCTGTGCAGCCACTCAGCTTTGGCCAGCACACTGGCCTCCACTTTCAGGAAGCTGATGCTGAGTACAGATCTTGGAAATCTTCACTGTAGAGAGAATAGTTAGAGGGAATTTAGGGAGATTACTAGTCAAATGAGGGGACAGTGAGGTCTGCAGATGCTGGAGAGCATAGTTGAGAGTACGTTGCTGGAAAAGCACAGCAGGTCAGGCAGCATCCGGGGAGCAGGAAAATCAACGTTTCGGGCATAAGCTGGGAGCCTCAGAGATGGAGAGATAAATGGGAGGGGGGTGGGGCTGGAGAGAAGGTAGCTGAGAGTGCAATCGATGGATAGAGGTGGGGTAAAGGTGATAGGTCGGAGAGGAGGGTGGAACGGATAGGTGGGAAGGAAGATTGGCAGGCAGGACCGGTCATGAGGGCAGTGCTGAGCTGGAAGATTGGAACCCGGGTAAGGTGGGGGGGGAGGGGAAATGAGGAAACTGGTGAAGTCCACATTGATGCCCTAGGGTTGAAGGGTCACCTGTATGTCCTCGGCAGAGCGGGAGGGGGAAGCTGAAATGTTTAGCCACATGGAGGTCGTGGGCCTGCTCGATCGCCACTCCCTCACCACCTGACGCTTGGAGGAAGAACGCCTTCCGTTTCGGGACCCTTCAACCCCAGAGCATCAATGTGGACTTCACCAGTTTCCTCATTTCCCCTTCCACCCACCTTACCCTGGTTCCAACCTTACAGCTCAGCACCACCCTCATGACCTGTCCTACCTGCCAATCGTCCTTCCCACCTATCCGCTCCATCCTCCTTCCTGAACTATCACCTTTAACCCCATCTCCATCCATCTAATGCACTCTCAGCTACCTCCTCCCAGGCCCCACCTTCCTCCCATTTATCTCTTCACCCCCAAGGCCCGCAGTCTCATTCCTGATGAAGGGCTCCAACCCAAAATGTCGATTTTCCTGCTCCTCTGATGCTGCCTGACCTGCTATGCTTTGCCAGCAATGTAGTCTCTACTACTTGACAATGACCACTGCACTGTCATTTCATTACTACGCTGAAATGTGGCATGACATTTGAAGTAGTTCCATAGATTTATAGAACTCCCTACTGTATGGAAGCAGGTTATTCAGTCCATCGAGTCCACACCAACCCTCCGAAGACCATCTCACCCAGACCCACAACTCCACTCTATTCCTGTGACTCTGCATTTCCCATGGCTAATCCACATAACCTGCCTATCTTCGGACTGTGGTAGGAAACTAGCATTCTCTGAGGAAACCCACACAGACATGGGGAGAACTTGCACACTCCACACAGTCACCCAAAGGTGGAATTGAACCTGGGTCCCTGGTGGTGTGAGGCAGTAGTGCTAACCACTGAGCCACCATGCCATTCTGTCATTCACAATTAAAATGCTGGTTTACTAGAAAATAATTTCTATCATTTTAAACTAAAATAAAAATATTTGCTGCAACAATAAAGCCATTATTCTTTGTGCATAATGATATTTCAGGGTGAGTCTAATTGCACAGCTAATTTAAAGTGCTGGAATTAGCTTTATATTCCAGATGTATTAATTGATTTTAAATTCCATAGGCTACTGTTAACTCTGGCAGACATGCACAATGTAGAGCTGGAATATTCAGAGATGATGTCAGGAATAACTTTTCACAAACAGTAATGGAAATCTTGCCCCCCCCGCAAAAGTCTGCTCAGGTTAAAGTAGAGTCAAGTAAAAATTTCAAAATTAGAGAGATTGATAGATTTTTGGTTAAGATATTGCTGTCAGGTGTAGTAACAGTGACTGCACTTACACGAGGCAGCTGAGGTCAGCAAGGTCATCAATGAAGTCAAAGAGCTGGCTAATGTCATACGTGATAGACGGACTGTTTGGGTTCATTCGCTTTAAATGTTCTTCAAACATTTTGCAGACACCTGAGAAGAGATAAATAAAAGCTCTGCCTAAGTCACAATATATTTTAACTTCAGTCTGAAATCTTGTGCGGAACTGAATATTCTCAAAAGGAAGCTTAAAAATGTGTGGCTGGAAAAGCGCAGCAGGTCAAGCAGCATCCAAGGAACAGGAGATTCCTGAAGAAGGGCTTATGCCCAAAACGTCGATTCTCCTGCTCCTTTGATGCTGCCTCCTGAAGATCCCTTCTTCAGGAATCTCCTGTTCCTTGGATGCTGCTTGACCTTCTGCGTTTTTCCAGCAATACATTTTTAAGCTCTGATCTCCAGCTTCTGCAGTCCTCACTTTCTCCCATTCTCAAAAGGAACTCTGCGTTCACCCTCCCCGCTGCTCCCAGAACTTCACAGTGTGTCAGAATTAGCAGATCCACCACAATACATTTGTTAGCTTTCTGAAAAGGAAAAATGAAGGGGGAAACAGAGGGGAGGCCACAAGAAAATAAACAGAGTGGCTGATAACTGCGGCACAAGAAACAAATAGTTGCTTGTGTCCAACTGCAATATAAACTGATCACATTCGAGGAGTCGGAATGGTCTGAGCAACCCTGGGGCAGGAAGAGAGAAAACAAGAAACTGTTGTAGAGAGGATGTTTTCTCATGGGAGCAATCTAGGGTGAGAGGTCAGTTTTAGGATAAGGGACAGCAGATTTTTGAGAGAGATGTGGAGGAATTACTTCTCTCAAGAAATGTGAATCTGTGGAATTCACTCCCCTAAAGTGTGGTGAATGGCTGGACACAAAGTTATGGAGATGGACAACTTTTAAAATTAGTAATGGGTTAAAGGGTTATGGGGAGCAGGCAGGAAAGTGGAGTTGAGGCTGAGATGAGATCATTTGTAATTGTATCAAACAGCAGGGCAAGCTTGAGGGGCCGAATGGCGTCTTCTTGCTCCTAACCCTGATTTTCTAAGCCAGGGTCGTATGGTGCTCGATCAAGAACTGCCCCATTGGAATCTTTATGGACAGGGGTTTGAGTAAAGGAGATTCTATAGGTCAGTCTGTGGTCCAACCTGCTGACGCACAAATTAAGTATTGGGCCTATTGAAATGTAAACTACAGTGAGAGCTGCCCAGAGAGAAAAGCTCGATTATAAATTGCAAATGCAGAACAGGCTGTGTAAACAAAATGTCCAAGGTGGCCAAACAGTTTTTGTGAGGCAGCAAACAAAAAAACTCAACCCTAATGTCCCTTTTGTGATTGGAAAATGGGAGACATCCACTCATCAGTTCACAGCTTTTAATTTCAGTGTTTTAACACGTGTGCACTACATTAAGATTGATCAGCGAGTCATACCTTCCATACATTCATTGACAGATTCATAATCTGCGTAGGTCCTTCCCTCTGGCCGTTTAGTAGGTTGTACAAGGAGAATTGTGTGTGACTAGAACAGAGTAAATAGGAAAGCAAGACGAATTAAAAGCTTAGAAAAAGCAGGAAATTTTGTGAGAGACTGCTCAATCTTTGGCAAACAGAATGCACCAATCCCAAATTCCATCCTTTGCTGCATTCCTTTGAAACTCAAATTCCCTCAGCGTTTCAGACACCTTCCCACGGCAATTTTTCCACATTCTCTCAACAATTTGAGCAAGTACACTTCTTCACAATACTATGTTTTTAAAATTGGTTCAATGTCAATAGGTTAAAACTGGTTCAATAGGAAACAAAGGGTAGTGATAAACGGCTCCATTTCGGAATGGCAGGCAGTGACCAGTGGGGTACCGCAGGGATCCGTGCTGGGACCACAGCTTTTTACAATATATGTTAATGATATAGAAGATAGTATCAGCAATAACATTAGCAAATTTGCTGATGATACTAAGCTGGGTGGCAGGGTGAAAAGTGATGAGGATGTTAGGAGATTACAGGGTGACCTGGACAAGTTAGGTGAGTGGGCAGATGCATGGCAGATGCAGTTTAATGTGGATAAATGTATGGTTATCCACTTTGGTAGCAAGAACAGGAAGGCAGATTACTACCTAAATGGAATCAATTTAGGTAAAGGGGCAGTACAGAGAGATCTGGGTGTTCTTGTACACCAGTCAATGAAGGCAAGCATGCAGGTACAGCAGGTAGTGAAGAAGGCTAATAGCATGCTGGCCTTCATAACAAAAGGAATTGAGTATAGAAGCAAAGAGGTGCTTCTGCAGCTGTACAGGGCCCTGGTGAGACCACACCTGGAGTACTGTGCAGTTCTGGTCTCCAAATTTGAGGAAAGACATTCTGGCTATTGAGGGAGTGCAGCGTAGGTTCATGAGGTCAATTCCTGGAATGGCAGGATTACCTTACACTGAAAGACTGAAGCGACTGGGCTTGTATACCCTTGAGTTTCGAAGATTGAGAGGGAATCTGATTGAGACGTATAAGATTATGAAAGGATTGGACACACTGGCAGTAGGAAACATATTTCCACTGATGGGTGAGTGCCGAACCAGAGGACACAGCTTAAAAATACGGGGTAGACCATTTAGGACAGAGCTCAGGAGAAACTTCTTCACCCAGAGAGTGGTGGCTGTGTGGAATGCTCTGCCCCAGAGGGCAGTGGAGGCCCAGTCTCTGGATTCATTTAAGAAGAAGTTGGATAGAGCTCTCAAGGATAGTAGAATCAAGGGTTATGGAGATAAGGCAGGAACAGGATACTGATTAGGAATGATCAGCCATGATTATATTGAATGGCGGTGCAGGCTCGAAGGGCTGAATGGCCTATTCCTGCACCTATTGTCTATTGTCACTGCAAGTGAAGTCATTATTACTCTGGGTTTCTATCTGAGGTTTGGCTACTTCATTGATTAGCTCGGGGAGTCCGCCTCACCATTAGTTAATTCGCAACAACCTGCATTAACATCGTACTTTAAATTTAACAGAACTGCTTCATGTGTGCAATTATGAAACAGACACACAAAGCTGTTAGATCAGGTGACTAAAAGCAGGGTAACACAGGCAATTTTTTAAGGAGTGTGTTTGAGAAGAGAGAGAACGGAGACTTTCAGGGACAGAATTTCTGAACTTGGAGCCCAGGCAGCTGGAAGTTCTGGCCTATGTGCAGAGCAACTAAAATCAGGAGCAAAAATAGAAACTGCTGGAGAAACTCAGAAGGTCTGGCAGCATCTGTGGAGAGAAAAATAAAAGAGTTAATGTTTTAGGGCCACTGAGCCTTCATCAGAACTTGGCGATACTTAAGAGACCAACACAGAAGGAGTGCAGAGGACTGTGCGCTGCAGACGGCTGGAGAAAGGGGAAGCTGAAACCACAAAGGCATTGAAAAACCACATTTTTAAAAAAAGATTGAGGCTTTGACAGACTAAGAGAGAAATCTGGTGAACTGCAACTGTTTATTTTGTGGGCGGGAGGTGGGCGGTGTAGATTCTGACTGTTTTGGAGTCTGGGGCACTCCAACAGTTTCTTTATTGGGTGCACGGGGTGTTGGGAATTCGGATCAATTTTGCTGCAAAAATGGACAATTTTCTCAGACTTTGATCTTTATCTGCCATGGATGAAGGGTGAACTAACTACACTCCTCGGATGCAGCCTGATGTACTGTGCTTTTGCACAGAGTGGTGGAGAAAGAGAAGGAAAGGCAAAGATTAAGACAACCACCCTCTCCAATCCAGGCACCGCAGGAGAATGGATGTTGTTAGTGGTGGTGGAAGCAGGGAGGGGGTTGGCTTTGCTTTTCCTTTGGTGGGAGTTGAGGAGGGAGGAAAAGGTTTTGATCCCTCTCCCTGAGGAATTTGTTTCGAAACAGCAGCACGGGGGAGGGGAGAAAGGCTTTTTTCTTGCGGGGAGGGAATGAGAGTGGTGGGGGCAAAAGAAGAAGGGCCTGAACTACTCACAGGATGGGGGGGGGGGTGGGCGAGAGGACGGGGGAGGAGGGGGGGGTCGAGGACGGGGGAGAGGGGGGGGCGCAAGGACGGCGGAGGGGGCGCGAGGACGGGGGAGGGGGGGGCGCGAGGACGGGGGAGGGGGGGGCGCGAGGACGGGGGAGGGGGGGGCGCGAGGACGGGGGAGGGGGGGGGCGCGAGAACGGGGGAGGGGGGGGCGCGAGGACGGGGGAGGGGGGGGCGCGAGGACGGGGGGGGGGGCGCGAGGACGGGGGAGGGGGGGGGCGCGAGGACGGGGGAGGGGGGGGGCGCGAGGACGGGGGAGGGGGGGGGCGCGAGGACGGGGGAGGGGGGGGGCGCGAGGACGGGGGAGGCGAGGACGGGGGAGAGGGGGCGGGCGCGAGGACGGGGCGGGGGGGGGGAGAGCGAGGGGGGGCGCGAGGACGGGGCGGGGGGGGAGAGCGAGGGGGGGGGGGCGAGGACGGGGGGAAGGGGGGGGGGAGGGGGGGGGGAAGGGGGGGAAGGGGGGGAAGGGGGGGGAAGGGGGGGGGGAAGGGGGGGGAAGGGGGGGGGGGAAGGGGGGGGAAGGGGGGAGGGGGGAAGGGGGGGAGGGGGGAGGGGGAGGAAGGGGGGGAAGGGGGCGAAGGGGGCGAAGGGGGCGAAGGGGGCGAAGGGGGCGAAGGGGGCGAAGGGGGGGGAAGGGGGGGGAAGGGGGGAAGGGGGAAGGGGGGGAGGGGGGGAGGGGGGGAGGGGGGGAAGGGGGGAGGGGGGGAGGGGGGGAAGGGACGCGGGGGGGGAGGGGGGACGCGGGGGGAAGGGGGGGAAGGGGGGGACGGGGGGACGGGGGGGACGGGGGGGACGGGAAGTGGGAGGGGGGGGGTGCGAGGACGGGGGAGAGAGGGGGGGGCGCGAGGACGGGGGAGAGAGGGGGGGGCGCGAGGACGGGGGAGAGAGGGGGGGGCGCGAGGACGGGGGGAGAGAGGGGGGGGCGCGAGGACGGGGGGAAGGGGGGGGGGGGGGGAAGGGGGGGGGAAGGGGGGGGGAAGGGGGGGGGAAGGGGGGGGGAAGGGGGGGGGAAGGGGGGAGGGGGGAAGGGGGGGGGGGGAAGGGGGGGAGGGGGGGAGGAAGGGGGGGAAGGGGGGGAAGGGGGGGAAGGGGGGGAAGGGGGGGAAGGGGGGGAAGGGGGGAAGGGGGGGAGGGGGGGAGGGGGGGAGGGGGGAGGGGGGGAGGGGGGAAGGGGGGAGGGGGGGAAGGGGGGAGGGGGGGAAGGGACGCGGGGGGGGAGGGGGGACGCGGGGGGAAGGGGGGGACGGGGGGACGGGGGGGACGGGGGGGACGGGAAGTGGGAGGGGGGGGGTGCGAGGACGGGGGAGAGAGGGGGGGGGCGCGAGGACGGGGGGAGAGAGGGGGGGGGCGCGAGGACGGGGGAGAGAGAGGGGGGGGGCGCGAGGACGGGGGAGAGAGGGGGGGGGCGCGAGGACGGGGGAGAGAGGGGGGGGGCGCGAGGACGGGGGGAGAGAGGGGGGGGCGCGAGGACGGGGGGAGAGAGGGGGGGGCGCGAGGACGGGGGGAGAGAGGGGGGGGCGCGAGGACGGGGGGAGAGAGGGGGGGGCGCGAGGACGGGGGGAGAGAGGGGGGGGCGCGAGGACGGGGGGAGAGAGGGGGGGGCGCGAGGACGGGGGGAGAGAGGGGGGGGCGCGAGGACGGGGGGAGAGAGGGGGGGGCGCGAGGACGGGGGGAGAGAGGGGGGGGCGCGAGGACGGGGGGAGAGAGGGGGGGGCGCGAGGACGGGGGGAGAGAGGGGGGGGGCGCGAGGACGGGGGGAGAGAGGGGGGGGGCGCGAGGACGGGGGGAGAGAGGGGGGGGCGCGAGGACGGGGGGAGAGAGGGGGGGGCGCGAGGACGGGGGGAGAGAGGGGGGGGCGCGAGGACGGGGGGAGAGAGGGGGGGGGCGCGAGGACGGGGGGAGAGAGGGGGGGGGCGCGAGGACGGGGGGAGAGAGGGGGGGGCGCGAGGACGGGGGGAGAGAGGGGGGGGGCGCGAGGACGGGGGGAGAGAGGGGGGGGCGCGAGGACGGGGGGAGAGAGGGGGGGGCGCGAGGACGGGGGGAGAGAGGGGGGGGCGCGAGGACGGGGGGAGAGAGGGGGGGGCGCGAGGACGGGGGGAGAGAGGGGGGGGCGCGAGGACGGGGGGAGAGAGGGGGGGGCGCGAGGACGGGGGGAGAGAGGGGGGGGCGCGAGGACGGGGGGAGAGAGGGGGGGGCGCGAGGACGGGGGGAGAGAGGGGGGGGCGCGAGGACGGGGGGAGAGAGGGGGGGGCGCGAGGACGGGGGGAGAGAGGGGGGGGCGCGAGGACGGGGGGAGAGAGGGGGGGGCGCGAGGACGGGGGGAGAGAGGGGGGGGCGCGAGGACGGGGGGAGAGAGGGGGGGGCGCGAGGACGGGGGGAGAGAGGGGGGGGCGCGAGGACGGGGGGAGAGAGGGGGGGGCGCGAGGACGGGGGGAGAGGGGGGGGGCGCGAGGACGGGGGGAGAGAGGGGGGGGCGCGAGGACGGGGGGAGAGAGGGGGGGGCGCGAGGACGGGGGGAGAGAGGGGGGGGCGCGAGGACGGGGGGAGAGAGGGGGGGGCGCGAGGACGGGGGGAGAGAGGGGGGGGCGCGAGGACGGGGGGAGAGAGGGGGGGGCGCGAGGACGGGGGGAGAGAGGGGGGGGCGCGAGGACGGGGGGAGAGAGGGGGGGGCGCGAGGACGGGGGGAGAGAGGGGGGGGCGCGAGGACGGGGGGAGAGAGGGGGGGGCGCGAGGACGGGGGGAGAGAGGGGGGGGCGCGAGGACGGGGGAGAGAGGGGGGGGCGCGAGGACGGGGGGAGAGAGGGGGGGCGCGAGGACGGGGGGAGAGAGGGGGGGGCGCGAGGACGGGGGGAGAGAGGGGGGGGCGCGAGGACGGGGGAGAGAGGGGGGGGCGCGGACGGGGAGAGAGGGGGGGGGGAGGGGGGGGGGAGGTGGGGGAAGGAAGGGGGAGGTGGGGGAAGGAAGGGGGAGGTGGGGGAAGGAAGGGGGAGGTGGGGGAAGGAAGGGGGAGGTGGGGGAAGGAAGGGGGAGGTGGGGGAAGGAAGGGGGAGGTGGGGGAAGGAAGGGGGAGGGGGGGGAAGGAAGGGGGAGGGGGGGGAAGGAAGGGGGAGGGGGGGGAAGGAAGGGGGAGGGGGGGAAGGAAGGGGGAGGGGGGGAAGGAAGGGGGAGGGGGGGAAGGAAGGGGGAGAGGGGGAAGGAAGGGGGAGGGGGGGGAAGGAAGGGGGAGGGGGGGGAAGGAAGGGGGAGGGGGGGGAAGGAAGGGGGAGGGGGGAGAAGGAAGGGGGAGGGGGGGGAAGGAAGGGGGAGGGGGGGGAAGGAAGGGGGAGGGGGGGGAAGGAAGGGGGAGGGGGGGAAGGAAGGGGGAGGGGGGGAAGGAAGGGGGAGGGGGGGAAGGAAGGGGGAGGGGGGGAAGGAAGGGGGAGGGGGGGGAAGGAAGGGGGAGGGGGGGGAAGGAAGGGGGGGGGGGAAGGAAGGGGGGGGGGGGGAAGGAAGGGGGGGGAAGGAAGGGGGGGGAAGGAAGGGGGGGGAAGGAAGGGGGGGGAAGGGGAGGGGGGGGAAGGGGAGGGGGGGGGAGGGGAGGGGGGGGGAGGAGAGGGGGGGGGAGGGGAGGGGGGGGAGGGGAGGGGGGGGAAGGGGAGGGGGGGGGAAGGGGAGGGGGGGGGAAGGGGAGGGGGGGGAAGGGGAGGGGGGGAAGGGGGGGAAGGGGAGGGGGGGGGGAGGGGGAGGGGAAGGGGGGGGGAAGGGGAAGGGGGGGGGGAAGGGGAGGGGGGGGAAGGGGAGGGGGGGGAAGGGGAGGGGGGGGAAGGGGAGGGGGGGGGGAGGGGAGGGGGGGGGAAGGGGAGGGGGGGAAGGGGAGGGGGGGGAAGGGGAGGGGGGGGAAGGGGAGGGGGGGGGGAAGGGGAGGGGGGGGGAAGGGGAGGGGGGGGGGAAGGGGAGGGGGGGGGGAAGGGGAGGGGGGGGGAAGGGGAGGGGGGAAGGGGAGGGGGGGAAGGGGGGAAGGGGAGGGGGGGAAGGGGAGGGGGGGGAAGGGGAGGGGGGGAGGGGGGGGAAGGGGAGGGGGGGAAGGGGAGGAGGGGGGGAAGGGGGGGGAGGGAGGGGAGGAGGGGGGGAAGGGGGGGGGAGGGAGGGGAGGAGGGGGGGAAGGGGGGGGAGGAGGGGGGGAAGGGGGGGGAGGGAGGGGAGGAGGGGGGGAAGGGGGGGGAGGGAGGGGAGGAGGGGGGGAAGGGGAGGGGGGGGAAGAGGGGGGTAGGGGAAGAGGGGGGAAGAGGGGGAAGGGGAAGAGGGGGAAAGGGAAGGGGGGGAAGGGGAGGGGGGGGAAGGGGAGGGGGGGGGAAGGGGAGGGGGGGGAAGGGGAGGGCGGGGGGAAGGGGAGGGGGGGGGGAAGGGGAGGGGGGGGGAAGGGGAGGGGGGGGAAGGGGAGGGGGGGGGAAGAGGGGGGGGAAGGGGAGGGGGGGGAAGGGGAGGGGGGGGGAAGGGGAGGGGGGGGAAGGGGAGGGGGGGGGGAAGGGGAGGGGGGGGGAAGGGGAGGGGGGGGAAGGGGAGGGGGGGGGAAGGGGAGGGGGGGGGGGGAAGGGGAGGGGGGGGGAAGGGGAGGGGGGGTGGGGAAGGGGAGGGGGGGGAAGGGGAGGGGGGGAAGGGGAGGGGGGGGGAAGGGGGGGGAAGGGGGGGGAAGGGGGGGGAAGGTGGGGGGAAGGGGGGGGGGGGAAGGGGGAGGGGGGGGAAGGGGAGGGGGGGAAGGGGGGGGAAGGGGGGGGAAGGTGGGGGGAAGGGGGGGGGGGGAAGGGGGAGGGGGGGGAAGGGGAGGGGGGGAAGGGGGGGAGGGGGGGAAGGGGGGGAGGGGGGGGAAGGGGGGGGAAGGGGGGGGAAGGGGGAGGGGGGAAGGGGGGGGAAGGGGGAGGGGGGAAGGGGGGAAGGGGGGAAGGGGGAAGGGGGGAGGGGGGAAGGGGGGAAGGGGGAAGGGGGGAAGGGGGGAAGGGGGAAAGGGGGGAAGGGGGGAAAGGGGGGGAAGGGGGGGAAGGGGGGGAAGGGGGAGGGGGGGAAGGGGGGGAAGGGGGGGAAGGGGGAGGGGGGGAAGGGGGGGAAGGGGGGGAAGGGGGGAGGGGGGGAAGAGGGGGGAGGGGGGGAAGGGGGGGAAGGGGGGGAAGGGGGGGAAGGGGGGGAAGGGGGGGAGGGGGGGAAGGGGGGAAGGGGGGGAAGGGGGGAGGGGGGGAGGGGGGGGAAGGGGGGAGGGGGGGGAAGGGGGGAGGGGGGGGAAGGGGGGAGGGGGGGAGGGGGGGGAAGGGGGGAGGGGGGGAAGGGGGGAGGGGGGGAGAAGGGGGGAAGGGGGGACGGGGGGAAGGGGGGACGCGGGGGACGTGGGGAAGGGGGGAAGGGGGGAAGGGGGGGAAGGGGGGAAGGGGGGGAAGGGGGGAGGGGGGGAGGGGGGGAGGGGGGGGAAGGGGGGGAAGGGGGGAGGGGGGGAGGGGGGGAGGGGGGGGAGGGGGGGGAAGGGGGGAGGGGGGGAGAGGGGGGAGGGGGGGAGAGGGGGGAGGGGGGGGAAGGGGGGAGGGGGGGGGAAGGGGGGAGGGGGGGGAAGGGGGGAGGGGGGGGAAGGGGGGAGGGGGGGGAAGGGGGGAGGGGGGGGAAGGGGGGAGGGGGGGGAAGGGGGGAGGGGGGGGAGGGGGGGGGGGAAGGGGGGAGGGGGGGGAAGGGGGAAGGGGGGAGGGGGGGGGGGAAGGGGGGAGGGGGGGGAAGGGGGAAGGGGGGAGGGGGGATGGGAGGGGGGGGGAGGGGGGGAGGGGGGATGGGAGGGTGGATGGGAGGGGGGGAGGGGGGATGGGAGGGGGGGAGGGGGGATGGGAGGGGGGGAGGGGGGAATGGGAGGGGGGGAGGGGGGAATGGGAGGGGGGGAGGGGGGATGGGAGGGGGGAGGGGGAATGGGAGGGGGGGAGGGGGGATGGGAGGGGGGATGGGAGGGGGGATGGGAGGGAGGGGGGATGGGAGGGGGGGAGGGGGGGAGGGGGGGGGTGGGGGGGGGAGGGGGGGGGGGGGAGGGGGGGGGAGAGGGGGGGAGGGGGGGGGGATGGGAGGGGGGATGGGAGGGGGGATGGGGGGGGGGAGGGGGGATGGGAGGGGGGGAGGGGGGGAGGGGGGAGGGGAGGGGAGGGGGGGGGAGGTGAGGCAGGACATTTCCCCCTCCCCCTCCCCCTCCCCCGATCCCGGGGGTCTCAAGGCTCCGAGCCCCGTCCCGCGGGGGCGGGTTTCCCCCCAAAATAAAACCCCAAGTTTCAGTCTCTCACCATTTCTTTAATTTTATATTTTTTTTCCGCCGCTTTTTATCTTCAGCCTCACGAGACTCTCAGAGGGAGACGGGATGAAAGAAATGGACGCCGGAAGCCACGACCTTCGACCCGGAAGCGCCGCGACGCCGGGCCCGCCCACTTTTCCCGCGTCGGTGAAAAAAGTTTGTGGGAAAAGTTTCCTGAAACTTTTGAGAGCGGCGTCCCCCCGGCCGGACGTTGCACAGAAGCAACTGCGGGCTCTCCCGGAATTCAGTCCGAACCCGGACACGTGTTTTGGAGGAAATAGGTTTTAGAAACAAAAATCCTGGAGAAAGAAAATAAACTGGAATTTGGAAAATAGGTGTCATGGAGATATACACCATTGAAACAGACCCATCGGTTCAACTCGTCTATGCCCACCAAATATCCTAAATTAATTAGGTCCCATTTGCCAGCATTTGGCCCATATCCCTCTAAACCTTTTCTATTCATATACCCATCCAAATGCCTTTAAAATGTTGTGGAACAAATAAAAACAGAAATCGCTGGTGAATCTCAGCAGGTCTAAGTTAAAGATCACACAACACCAGGTTATAGCCCAACAGGTTTAATTGGAAGCACTGCTCCATCATCAGGTGGTTGTCAGAAAGCTAGTGCTTCCAATTAAATCTGTTGGACTATAACTTGGTGTTCTGTGATTTTTAACTTTGTTCACCCCAGTCCAACACCAGCATGTCCAAATCATGACTCAGCAGGTCTGGCAGCATTTGTGAGAAAGAAAGCAAAGTTAAGGTTTCAAGTTAAGTGTGATTTTTCTTTGGGTGAAAAGTGTTGCTTATTTCTAAGTCTGCTGTTCTTTGTTTTATTCAAAGGAATTGGGGATTGTGCACTTTAAACCTGTTGTTAAATATCGTGTGCAATTCTGGTCTCCTTCCTATCAGAAAGATGTTGTGAAACTTGAAAGGGTCCAGAAAAAACTTACAAGGATGTGGCCAGGATTGGAGGGTTTGAGCTGTAGGGAGAGGTTGAATAGGTGAGGACTGTTTTCCCTGGAGCGTCGGAGGCTGAGGTGTGAGCTTATAGAGGTTTATAAAATCATGAGGGATATGGATAGGATAAATAGACAAAGTCTTTTCCCTGGGGTGGGGAGTCCAGAACTAGAGGGCATAGGTTTAGGGTGAGAGGGAAAAGATATAAAAGAGATCTAAGGGGCAACTATTTCACGCAGAGGGTTGTATGGAATGAGCTGCCAGAGGAAGTGGTGGAGGCTAGCACAATTACAACATTTAAAAGGTGTCTGGATGGGTATATGAATAGGAAGGGTCTGGAGGGATACGGGCTGGGTGCTGGCAGGTGGGACTAGATTGGGTTGGGATATCTGGTTGGCATGAACGAGTTCGAATGAAGGGTCTGTTTCCATGCTGTACATCTCTATGACTCAAAATAATGGAAATGGAGACGTGGGACATTCACAGTTCAGTTATTGTTGTGAGACTTTCAAAACGAATTTGGCAAAATACAAAAGTAATGGACTGCATAGATACAAAAGTGATTAAGTGGCAGAAAGTGGTGTAATGGTGAAATATAGTTTCTCAGACTAGCAGATGCGGCAATATTCAGATGATGGTATTTGGACCACCGCTCATTGATGAACTGGACTAAAGTGTACACAGCATACTTTCAAAGTTTGCAAATCACACAAAACTGAGAAGCATAGTGACTGGTGCAGTGGTTGAGAGGATTTATGCTACAGTAGGGATTTCTACCTCTGAGCCAGAAGCTCCAATTCCAGGTGCATCACCATAACTACATTGTTATGGAATTTGTGTTCATGTTGGCCAAAAAGGCTGACAGCAGGTAGTGAAAGAATGAGAGTCTCTCTGTCAGCTATCCTACAGAAGACTATTCCAGATGTTTGGACCAATTCAATGGACATTCATGGTCCAATCCTCAGAAACAAGGACAGAGAAAAAGAAACAAACAGGTCACGTAGGTAGTGGTGGAGTTCAGGAGTGGCTAGTGAAATAGCCAGGCATATGCTCGATGAAATAAAATGCAGAAAAAGTTTAATTTTGGATAGAAAAATGAGATTGAAAGATTATTTATTAACAATCCAGTTATTGAATGGTGCAGTTTCAGAGACTCTGCGTTCTTCATAAAAACACATTTGTGGAAGGGATAGGACAATTTGGAAAGGCTGTTTCAAAACAAACTTTAGGTTGAACATTTATAAATCACTGGTTAGCCCCAGCCGAAGCATTTGTGTTTGAATTCCAGACATCCCACTTTAGGGAGAGTATAAGTACCTTTCGAGAAAAACAATTCTTAGAATGCTACCAGGTGTTATGTTTATGGAGCCAATCGATACCAGGTAATGGTTGGGGTAGATTACTGCCACCAATCCTCCTTTATATACAGTGTCTGATTGTTTAACAGTATCACAGAGTTCTTCACAACACAGTTATCATCTATCTATTCCGTTCCTATTTTCTAACATTTGGCCATGTATGCTATGGTGTTTTGGGTGCTCATCTAAATACTTATTAAATGTCCACAACTCTTTTAAGTAATGTATTCCAACCTCTGGTGAAACAATATTTCCTCAAATTCCCACTAAATGGCCTGTTCTTTACATTGAAACTGTGCCACCTGGGTTATTGCCACCATCTACTAAGGGAAAAACATCTACTCTGTCTATGCCCCTCGGTCTTTGTACACCTCAGTCAGATTCTATCTCAGTTTTCTTTGCTCCAAAGAAGCCAACGCCAGCCTATCTAGTGTGTCTTTATTGTTGAATCTCCTCTGCACCATTTCAAATGCAATCGCATCCTTCTTATAGTGGTAGAGGAAGAATGATGAGTGGGTCTTAATAAAAGGCACTTTTCTTAAAATGATGCTTTTGTTACATGATCACAATAGGTACAAGTCACACAATCTTAGGCATTTTGATTAGGAAGCGCAAGTCCCTCCTGCTTCAGAGATGTGTCATACCATTTCTGAACAGTCTGTTTATACAACGTCTAATGTTATTATTTTGTGTAACTAGCCAATCAGGAGCCTGTGAATGACATGCCTGACCCTATTGGGATCTTGAATTGGACTCCCTGATTCTGCATGCAAGGCTGCACAACATCATGAGGATGGATGGAGCCTGAGGCTGTCTCCAACATTAAATGTTTCAGAATTATTACCTTATACAACATCTCCCATCTTTTCTCCCCATTCAGGTAAATCATTGTTTTTACATGAATCACTACGCCATCAGCCCCACCTCTACATCCCTCCCTGAGTTATTGACTTCACAAAGTCAGATTGTTTGGAGGCTTAATCATTCTTCCAGAATGGCATTATGTTTGGAGTTGGAAGATTGGTAAGTCTTTGCCATGAGGACTGCACTTTCTGACTTTCAGGAAATAGTTTCTCCACTGGACAATTTATTTTGTCTCTCGGCTATCCTTTGCAGACGATATGATTACATTACAGTGTGGAAACAGGCCCTTTGGCCCAACAAGTCCACACCGACCCGCTGAAGCGCAACCCACCCATACCCCTACATTTACCCCTTACCTAACACTACGGGCAATTTAGCATGGCCAATTCACCTGACCTGCACATCTTTGGACTGTGGGAGGAAACCGGAGCACCCGGAGGAAACCCACGCAGACAGAGGGAGAACGTGCAAACTCCACACAGTCAGTCGCCTGAGGCGGGAATTGAACCCAGGTCTCCGGCGCTGTGAGGTAACAGTGCTAACCACTGTGCCACCGTACCGCCCACGGTGATATGATTCCTGCTAAATGCACAAGTTGATCATTACCATATTGGGAGGACCCAATCTCCTGAACTCCCTTTGCAGAGGAACTATTCCTTGCTAACTCAGGTTATTGGCCCCTAACCCCAACTGGATAACCGTTAAACTCATGAATGTCCATCATGGAGGATGGCTGCTCTGCTGAAACAAGAATTTTCTTCCTTGCAATATCCTGAAGGTTCCAACCTGGTAATTTCTTCTTTTTAATAGTGTTATGGACCAGGCCAGACCCCCTCAAAACACTTCAAGAAAGTAGCCCAGATGCTAACTTTGTTAGTTGTTCCAAGCAGGTGGATTGCGGATATTCCAGGAGGGATGAGTTGGTCAGACCACGTGTTTTAAACAAGACAGAATTTATTGACAAGGTTATCAAATGAAACACAAACAAAAGAAAATAAAATACTGAATAACTTAACCCATCTGAAAACCCAACAGATCATCCCAACTTAATGACGCTGTTCCAAATACTTGCAACAATCCCCATAAATACCTCTTGGCACAAAAGGTAAAATCAAATACAGGGTCTTACAGAGAGAAGTCAGAGAGAGAGAGGAAGATCAACCTGGAGCTGCTTCTCTGGGGTCCAGCAGCTTCTTCAACACTACTGCTAAAAAAAAACCAGAGAAAAGCTGAGCTGGGAGGACTGGATACTCCCTTTTCATTGTACAAGTGCTTATTTTCAAAAAATGCAAAAGCCTGTTCCCTGAGGCAGTACCTGTTAGCTATAATCAAACTGACCCTAAAACCCTTAGACTTGCCCGAGTTTATTTCTTTTATAATCTTTCTGAAAAAAAACAAGGACAGCATAACCTTGTTAAAGGAGCAGCAGTGTCATAATAGAGTCCTCAATCTGTCAACATTGGTCTGGCTCCCATGGAGTCATGTGCAGTTCATTTGCATTTTGTTCAAGTAAATCTTTACTTTCAATCTGCTGTTAGTATGTGAACTCTTTACTTAAACCTATTGAGTTTTGGATGCATATTTTCATTTGCCCTCTGTGATGTCCTCCAGGTGAACTAGGCATTTTCACATCCGATTGCTTACTTAAGTTCACATCCCAGTTGATGGTAATACTGGACAAACCAGGTCCCAGAATGAAAGCTTTATAGATCATAGTTTTTTAAATTCAATTAGTTAGCATGGTGTCAGCTAGTGCAATGTTTTCAGACAAGAGTGCTGATTTGCTTTAACAACAGAAGTTTATTACACAAAAGAACAAATGACAAAGAAAGTATCTGAATATATATAAAATATCTCAAAACAGACAGAAAAATGAAGTTTAAACTGTTTCTCGACACTATCTGTTAATAGTGACTCAAATTCAGAGAAATTACACTCTAATCTCAACTCAGTCAATTATTTGACTCCTTACACTTACGTTGGTGTGGGCTGTGGAGACAATTTGATGAATTCTTTCAAAGTGTAGTGCCATGAGCTTTTCCCAAATCTGAAAGTCTAAACTCAGTCAGTTCTAATAGCCTATAAATGTCTATCCAAACACCCCTGGTCTGTAGGACTCACAAACTAAACCCTTCTGCTGAAGTGAATCGTTCTAGGCAAGAAAACTAAACTGACATCTAAACTCAAGACTGCAGTCTTCTGAACTGAATTAAAAAGAAACTTGCTCATGCTAGATTCTTCTGAACTGTGAAAAAGAACTAATTGGCCTTATATGTTTACTCTTCCTGTCATAAACCCAACAGCATAAACATGTTTCCATTAACACCAGAGACCCATGGTCACCTGCTCTCTGACAAAAATTGTTTCAGAAGAAATCTCTGACATTTTTTAAGAAAAGGAAACCCTTCACTCAAGTATCCTACATTCATCTGCACCTACTTTGAAATTCAAATTCAAAAAATGTTATTACATATCGATTATACACCTTTCATGACACTTAGCATTATCTCTGTCATTGGTACTAATAATTCTTTTTTGAAAGACAAAAGATGGAAATGTTCATGAATTCGAGGTAGCTCATCTCTCATGTCAAAGTCAAATCTGCTATAGCTATTTGTTTACTAGAATGTTTTGCTGTCTGAACAACTTTGGTTAAAGATTCATCAATGAGCTCAATTGGATTGTACTCCTCATTCTTGTTCTCTGCGTATTTGTTTCTTCTGTCAATCCTGGCTGGTCTTTGACACCTGAAGGTTCTTCAATGATTAGGGAATTGGAAAGTACTTCTACCAGTCCTATAAAGCCAAGGACTTCCTTCCTGTCGACAGTATGAAACAATTCTTTTAGGCCAATAGAGGCAATGTCAATGGATTCTTTCTCTATTTAGGTTCAACCATGAGTCGAGAGTCAACAATGAAATCTTCTGTTGGTTGACCCTATACTGATTGGCCAACAATGTTGGATCAGTTTCTCTCTCAGAACTAGTCAAACTCTTTCCAATCTTTCAAAGGTTGTTGAGGTTGAGATATACATACAGGCTCAAAAGTGAGATGTGTTGATTAAGAATGATGTGTATGTGAAGACACTATGGCTTTAAGAGGTGTATTTTGTCCTCATTTCTTTATGAGTGAAGGTTGAGGCAGAGGTACAAAACAGTCTGCTCAAAGCCAAAAAAGTAAACATCTTGTGAGGCCTTCGTTTTTTTTTAAAAGTTGGAATAATAGAAACAGCCTGATGGGTGGGGTCAAGCATCCACAAAATCAGAATTTTGAGTTTTGCGCAGTTGCTGGGGTTTTGAAGCTAAATCTGGAAGCTCTTATTCCTGTGTCTGTTACAGCTAAAAGCTGGGTTTGTCTTCTTACTGCTAGAATTGCATGTGAGGCAATCTATTTTACTGAATTTGCCTTTGCCAAGGGAGTGTTTATGGGATGAAATTAAATTGGAACAGTTAATCAGTTGTAGCTAACATTTATTATATTGTTAAGCATTTCAATAGTTAGTTATGCCAATTCTTTTTTTCTGTCTGTATTTAATTGTATAAAACTAAAATGTGTTTTGATTAGAGTCAATAGTTTGACTAATCAAATTGCACGTGGAACACAATGCCTTATGCTTACCTTTAAAATAAGAAAAATTCAGGGTCTAGGCTATCTTCTTCGTATATTTTGAAGGCGTTTAGTCTGGTATAACAGGAGCTTCCACTCTCAAACTCTTTCTGTTGCAGTTATTTATAGTATATCTCTTGAGATATTATTCCACCTTCAGCATGTTGTACCATCCTTGGGTTGTAACTTTGATTTATTCAGCCATTTACTCAGTCTTGCATCAAGCTTAAAATCAATGAGATGCCCATTCATGTAAGCAAGTTCTATTAAACTCAAGTTGGCGGGATGACCAATTTCCCCAAGAACGCCTCAGCCATCTTTTTCAATGATGATAGTTCCATCATATCATCTTTGTATGAGTAAGCATTTGTCCTTTTCCTGTTTTAAAACTGTGTCCGTCTGCACATTGTCCAGAAGTGACCTACAGTTCTTTATTGATTACCATTTCCCCCTCATAGCTGTGCACTGCCTGTGAGGCTTTGTTATTCCACAGTGCTGACACTGTTAGTTTCCATTGTTTGGCCTTACTTGTGTTGGTTTGTCACATGTGTCTTTACAGTGTTTATAAATTATAAAGTTGTCTGCCCAAATTCATGCTATATGGAGAGCTGACTGCTGGTAACAGAACATAGGAATCCTATACTCATGTTCAAGGATTCCCTGAAGATGCCCCTATCTGCGTGGCAATGGGAACTGCAAGCCATCGATTGTGATGCCTAAAGTTTCCACATCAGGAGTGCTACAGATACTTTGACACTAAAAGAGCCAGCATAAAAAAGGCTTATCCAATAGGTTCCAACGCGGACTACATCTTCACCTGCACTTACTGTAGGGACAACCTGCAAGTCATTGTTGGACTGACGAGCCATCAGTGGGCTGGCAACTGATGAATCCAACCTTCCTAAAATTTTAATCCTGCGAAAGAGAATTTTATAAAATGGATGAAGCCTTTCCTATGAAAAGGTTGTCCAACTCCTCTCAGGATTTGTCTGTGCTTCTTCCTGGTTTCTGCCTCAAGCATAATTTGATTTACTTTCTCCAAAATCAAGTCTTCTTTGGCATGTAATAAATCTGACAAAGATTCATCAATACTTCTGCCAATAAATCTTATGAATTCTGATTTCAAACTCCATAGTCACAGCTTTCCATTAATCAGTAGAGGGCATGAACACAGTTAACTATGGATTTCCTTGGTCACTAAACTCCTTGGTTAAATCTTGTGATTTCAAAAAATGTATTTGTTCTCACAATAAAAGAATGATCAAAGTCTGCTGACACTTCTTCAAAAGTATGTGTTTTCCTTTACATTTTGGTGTTTTATGATGGCTTCCATTATAAGCCCTGCTGCATAGAAGAATGCATTTACTTGTTCAGCTAGAGTTTTAGCATTAAATTTTGAAGCAATTCTGTGTCTTAAGAATTGTTTTCCAATCCTGTATTCTGTTTGGCCCATCTCTGACACCTGATCTAAGAGATAGTATTAGGTCTTTGCTATTCCTTCTTAACATGGTAATTTATTTCCTATTACTTTAAAGCCATTTTAAGTTTGCAGTATATACAGTAAAGTTTTAAAATTTTGTGTTACAGCAATGCCATGTTGTGCTTGCTTCCAGGATGAAAGCGAATCTTCCGGCTCAGCGAGCAAACCTATATCCATTGTTTCCAAGATTTTACACCATTATAGCAATGCTTTACTATTTTCTTTTAATAGTTTCAATCCTCTTAAATAGCAATAGTGTATGCCTGTACTGCTTACCGAAGGATTGCCTGTCCTTTTACAATCAAAGCAGGAGCTTCTCCTGCCCTTTGGGGATGAGATGGAGCTTAGCTGGTCCTTCGCAGATGAAATGGACGCTTTCCTCCCTTTCACACCTGATACACAATACTTGACCCTGTATCCGATTTTATAAATAAACATCTGTGGTCAGTAGCCTTGATAAATCTTCCCATCAAATCCGTGGTTTAAATTTCAGATCTCCTGTTGTCATTACAGTTTAAAATTTCTTCTACCTTCTTGTCAGACTCTATCTTCAAAATATTTGAAATGTTCCTGTATCAAATGTGTTCTACAATGTTCCGGATCTTGTCGTTGTGGTGTGCCCTCATGATGGTGGTGACACTCACTGAGAGCTCCATAACCAGAGGATACTGATTGAAAATATTTGGTAAATGATTTTACAGGATGACTAGATGCCCTACTTTTGACAGGACAGTCCAGTTTTTTTGAAACCACCATCCTTCCCAGCTCAATCCTTTGCCTACAGGTGCATTTAACTTTGTTTCTGGAGTTCTCAAACAATTGCTTCCCAGCCAATTCTCAGATCAGGATTCCTCCAACAGATCCTTCATCTCTAAAGGTTCAGGAGCTGCCAAGTGTGGCTTGTCTTTTTATTCTTTTAATAGCCCTTTCCTGCATCTCCCATCAGCTTGGAGATAAAGCTTTTAGTGTGGATTACTGCAGTTATCCTGCTGTTCCTTTCAAGAGCTGAAAATGTGTTGCTGGAAAAGCGCAGCAGGTCAGGCAGCATCCAGGGAACAGGGGAAATCGACGTTTCGGGCATAAGCCCTTCTACAGGAATCCTTTCAAGAGTTCTGCTGTCTGCTTCAAGCGCTTGTAGCTGCTGGCTGTCTGACTATTCTTAAAAGTAACAATGTTCTTAAAGTGGTAAACTCACTTGTCAGCTGAAAAGTTTTCCTCCTGTAGAAAATGGATGTTTTTCCTCACCAGTATTACTTTGAGGCAATTAAGTAATAATCATAACTCTGATCACCATGTTGTATACTTGTGGAACCAACCACTACCATTTAATGGTTGGGACAGAATGCTGCCACCAATCCTCGTTTCGATATTGCGTCCATTGGCCCGATGATGTCTCAATGACTAGTGAGTCTTCAAAACAAGTGGCACTTTAATTAACAACAAAATGTAGTTTATTACATGATAGCAATAGGTACTAGTTACATTGGTTAGTGAGACATGACAGGAGCCAGGAATAACAACTTTGACACCATCAGTATCTGGAGCTGGGTTCCTGACTCTCCAATCAAGACTGCATGATATTTCAGATTGGGTGGAGCTTAATGCAGACTCCAACATTAACCCTTTGGGGACATTACCTTGTGCAACACCAGAGGTGAAAGAAAGATTTTAGCCGTTTGAAAGGGCTAGAGAACCTCTTTAGCTTTTCTTCAAGTAGAAAAGGTTACAGAAAGATTTAATAGGAACATTCAGTTTTAACAAGAGTACACAAGAAGAATCTGTTTCCATTGATTGAAAATAATTGGCACAACAACAATTTATAGGATGAGCAGATGTTTCATTTTTGTCAGGACAATCCAGTTTTTTTTAATTAAGCATCCCAATGTCCTGACCACTTCCTCAACACGTTTCCAACTTCCAGCATTCCCACTTTGTCTGTGGGAGCGGAACAATTTTACAATGAATTAAAGTCTGTACATACATCCTAAAACCCATTCGCCTGTACGAGAAGGAAATCTGCCAACCTTACCTGGTTCACTCTACACGTGACTCCAGACCCACAGCGATGTGGTTGACTCTTAACTGCCCTCTAAAATGGTCGAGCAAGCCATTCAGTGTAAGGGAAACTAGGGATGGGCAACAAATACTGATCTTGCCAGCGAAGCCCACATCCCACGAAAGAACAAGCAAAATCCATGGGATGACAGGTTATGAGTTAAATTACATGGAACAGGGTTAACCCACAGTTTGCCTGTCAGAATCCCACTCCGCTGCCCACTCCAGCACAGCTTTGAAGCAACACACGAGTTCACGGAATCACAAAGGGAGGGTAGTGCTGGAGATAATCTGGTGTTTGTATATTCATCATGCAAATAACAGCAAATAACTCATGAAACTCTGTGGAAGCTAGCTGGTTATGACTTCCTTTTGCAGTTCCTCTCCAATTTCCTGAAACAGAAATGTATGGAGAACGAGGAGACAGTTAACTGCCCTCCTTCAGTTTGGGACACTGCAGTCAGTGTCCATTTTACAAGCAGCTCTTTTCAAATTTCAACCTTTTGTTCCCTTTGCACCTCCCCCTCCCAGGAGCACACTCTGATTCAGTCTGGGACTGACCATTCAGTCTATCTGATTCTATCCCTTCCACTGGCCCATTACTGCTGCCAGCTCCGGCCAGCTCCTGGGTTACTAGGATCTTTCGACAATCTGGGCGAAGACAGGGGCTCCTAATGTTCTCCCGAAGCGGGCCTTTTGTAACAAAATCAAAAAGGTGCTTGCTCAGCGAGAGTCAGGCAATGAGTGTCGCAGAAAAGCTGACGGGATCAGAGTGTGTCATGTTAGGAAATCATTGATCACTGCAACAGTCAAACTGGATCTCTGATTTAGTTATAAGCTTGAGGTTTTAAATTCTGTTTAGTGTGGCTAGGTAATGCTGCATGTGGGTTCTTGCTGTGCACTCCCACTGGCTGGATTACACTGCTTTTACACATTAGAACACTTAAGAGTCATAGAGATGTACTCATCCATATTCTAACCTAATTGAGTCCCACTTACCAGCATTTGGCCCATATCCCTCCAAACCCTTCCTATTCATGTCCCCATCCAGATGCCTTTTAAATGCTGTAATTGTACCAGCCTCCACACTTCTTCTGGGAAATAAAAACCCTTCTACGGCTTTAAAGCACTTGTGAAGGCCCAAGGAGGTGATAAGAATTACAAAAATGTAGGTTCTTACAGTTCCTTCACCAAGGGCCATAGACACTAAAAACCTAATTAACAGATATTAAGGGGTTTCTGGTTGAGAATCCTTTTACCCTAATAAAGCCCATTTCTGAACACACCCTGGGTGAGTTGGAGGTCAGGAATTCAATTCTCCTTTTTATCAGGGAGCACAAAAAAGCCCGGTTTCCAATTCCCTGTCAATATTCACAGATCTCAGAGGAGAAGATTGGCCTCAGCTGTGATGGCTGCCCTAGTTGATCTGCCTGGCAACAATCACTGCCATGGTTCACATATGAAGTCCTGGTACATTACTGAAAAAAGGTTGCTGGAGCTGGAAGGAATTGAAGGTCATTGACAGTCAGCACCGAAGGGGACAATCTTGTGTACAGACAGCTTTTCTTATGAGGAGAGGTTGAGTAGGTTGGGCCTGTACTCACTGGAGTTTGGAAGCACTGAGAGACGACCTCATTGACAAATAATACTGTTAGGGGGGTTGACAGGGTAGATGTGGAAGAGGTTGTTTTTCCCTTGTCGCAGTGTCAGACCAGGCGTATAATCTCAGAACAAAAACGGCCAGCCATCTGAACCAGAGAGGAGGAGGAGGAATTTCCTCTTTCTAAGGATGGTGAATGTGTGGAATTCTTCACTGCAGACAGCTGTCAAGGCAAGGTCAATAAAAGTCTCTCCATCTTAGTCTGGAGTACACTAGTCATTAAAAGGAACCAAGGGTTTTGGGGAAAATGTCAGGAAAGTGAAATTAAGGATGATCAGGTCAGCCACAATGCCTACGAGTGACTTACGTCTGCATCCACGTCTTATGGGACAAACCAGTTAGCGGAGGATTTGAAGGAACCCCAGGAAACGTTGACGATGATAAATGAAATCTGTCCTTGAACATCTGCAGGAAGCTCGGGTCCACAAACAGATGGCGCCTCACTGTCTGTATCTCTTTAGTGACTCGATATAATCAAAGTTTTTGTGCAGGAACAGTATCTGATCAATGTCGTCTGGCAACAGAGCTGACCTGGTCTGGTCTGGAACGCTGCTGGAACAGAAGAAAGCTCTAGTAGCAGAGACAGAGGTGGCAGGAATGGCCAGGTACTGTTTAGCCAGGTTGGCTACCGCCGGGAACCGATGCTCATTATTCTTCCACCAATCAAAGGGATTGGTGTTGCGTTTCCGCAGGGGCTCCGCCAGGTAGCTCTCCAGCTGCTGATGAATCTCTGGCATCCGCTCAATGGGATCTTCACCAAACAGGAGGTCATACTCACACTGGCTGGGTCTGCGCCCTGCCTTGCGACTACGTTGCTTGCTGCCTTGCTGGTGGTCTGAGACACTGTGCTCGTCTGAGGAGGAGCTGGACGAACGGGACCGAGAGCTGGTCACAGCGCTGGACAGCATGTTCTTCACCTTGTTGTGGACCTTGTCGCGTGTGTCTGCACTCAGAAAGCGAAGATCCTTGAACCGAGGATCTAAAAAGGACGCCACGATGGCTGGACTATCCATCATCTCATCGTCGTCAGGGAGACGCCACCGCTTAGCGATCTCCGTCCTGATCTTTGTACTCACTGCCCTAACGATACAGCCTGGGTCACCATGGTGCTGCATGAGAGCTGTCATCACCCCATGAAGACATGGGAACAAGGAGGACACAGAAGCATTGTGCTCTTCACTGAGGAAAGATGATGCTACTTTGAGAGTCTTCAGTACAGGCAGCAGATCCTGCAGAAGTTTCCACTGGTGGTCAGACAGATTCTGAACAGTCATGTGCCCAGTTCGATCCTCTTCCAGCACCATGCTCACTGCCCATCGCAATTCCAACAGCCTCTCGCACATGTCAAAGGTGCTGCTCCAGCGAGTAGCAGTATCCATGACCAACACCAGCCTCTCTTTGTTCATCTCTGCCAGCTTGGTGCTGAGCTCCACATTTGCACGGGCGCTGTGAACAAAGTGGTTGACGATGCGCCTGGCAACGCTCAGCGTGTGCTGTACCTGTTCCACTTGCAGTCCCAGTTTAATGCTCAGCTGCAGCATGCGGCCAGCACAGCACAGACTGGACCAGCCAAAGCGCTCCTGCAGCAGGCGGGAGCTGCTCATCAGGCTGCCCGCACTATCGTGCACCACCGAGTTCACAGTCTTGCAGGAGACCCCAAACTCACTGATGATGGAGTAGAGCAGCTCGCCGATGTAATCCGGTGCTGGGTTGTACTGGGGGATCGTTTTGAGAACGCAGCGTGCCAAGCGCCAGCGACAGTCAATGAAGTGCCCCACAACAGTGAGGTAGGTCTGCTTGCCCTGTGAAGTCCAGGTGTCAGTCGAGAGAGTCAGAGAGGGGACAGAGTGTAGGTAGTGCTCCAGCTGTAACTTGGCAAGGGCATATTTGTGTCTCAGGCTTGCGGTTAAATGCATGCTCGACGGGATTTTATAGCTTGGCTCCAGAAAACCAAGCAGTCTTTTAAAGCCCTCATTGTTGACGACAGAGATCGGCTGAAGATCTCGAAAAACCATACCCAGGATCAGATTGCTGATCACCTCCTCTCTTTTCTCAGGGCATGCCTTGGCATCGTGCAGGACCAGCTCAGAGATGCTCACGGGCTTGTTCTTCTTCACTTCAGGTTCCTGGCCCATGGACTCTGAGGAGGAAGAGCCCTCATCCTGCGACTGGCGAAGGTCGAGCTCACTGAGGTTGTGTTTGCGCCTCAGGTGCTCCCGCAGACTGGTTGCGCTGTTGTGGTAGCACAGCTGCTTTCGGCAGAGGCTGCACTCCACACAACGCTCGTTCAACTTCTTGAAGAAGTCCCACGTTTGCGACTTCTCTTGGCAGCTCACCGGTGAGGCATGTGTGAAGTTTAGCTCAGTTTCCTTCCTCCTTCGGGAGCCCACACTCCCATCTCTGGCCAGGTGATAAGATCGCAGGACCATGGAGAGTTCATCTGCACATGACAGAAAAACAATCACGGCATCCTAACGTCTGGTTTATAAAGTGAGGTCACAGGCTGGAATTTCCAGCCTAGAAACAGGCCATTTAGCCCACCTGTTCCATGGTGGGTCTATTCCACTCACTCCTCCTCCTGACCCCACCCTTCAGCCCATCCACAGCATTAAAAGAAAATCGCAAATTTTCCAAACCCCTTCAGTTCTGAAGAAGTCATAGTGGATTCAAAATGTTAACTCTCTTTCTCTCTCTACAGAAGCTGCCAGACTTGCTGAGTTCTCCAGCTCTGTTTTTATTTTAACTCACTTGTGGAGTTAGATTTGTGCTTGGTCTTCTCTATCAAATCTCTTCATCATCTTAAAGATTTTTAGCCAAGTCTTTTCACCTTGCTACAGAAAAGGGCTCCAGCATGTTCAGTGTTTCAAAAATGAGACCATTTGGCCCATCCTGTCTGTGCTGTCTCATTGAAAGATCTATTCAATGAATCTCACTCTTTTGTCCTTCCCCCATTACCCTGCAAATATTCCCACTTCAGGCATTTATCCTAATTTCTTTTGAAGGATATGACTATTACATTTACTCCCACCAGCCTCCCAGGCACTGTATCCAGAACACCACATTAATATTGTGCAGCTGACTGCAAATGATCACAGAGAGATGGCAAATTCTATTCCTGTGCTGTTTGCAGGGTTCTCCCCTTCACTCGTCCTCAGCAGCTGCTGCCCAGCACAGTCAGGGTCGCCACCCCATTGACTGGTCATAGCAGATCAACTGGATTGGGATTTGCAGCTACTCGCTGCCACGGTTGGCCCACAGACAGCTACTGCTCTGTCGATTTGCTTTCTCTGTTCAAAGGTGCAGACCCTGCCTCATCAAACTGACATCAATAGTCAACAAACAGAATTACAGCAGATCACTGACCGAGCAGGGGCCAAGCCTGGTCCTCAGAGTGCAGGCTTTTGCCCACGGGTGCAGGTCTCTGGCCTCGAATGGGGTGGTTCAGGTTCTGGCTAGAGATGAGGGGCATGGGAGCAGGTCTCCAGCCGGGTGATAGAGGGGTCAAGCCAGCAGCGTAGTCACTGACTTGTGGGGCACACGCCCTGGTCAGTGGAGCACAGACACTTAACAGAAAATGAACACAAACAATAGGACCAGGAGTGGACCATTCACCCCATCAAGTCCGCTCTGCTCTAACATTCAACATGATCATGGCTGATCTTGGGCTTCAAGTCCATTTTCCTGTCCTCTCCAATGTCCTTTCACCCAAGAAATCTGTTACTTTGCATTAGGTCCTGGAAGAATTTGTTTTGCAATTGTCCATTGTGAAAAATATTTTTCAAGGCTTATTGCCAGCAAGCCTCGGATATGGTGACCCTTGAGACAGGTTGGAGTTACTGACAGAGTTAGTGGATATTCAAATGTTCCACGTTACACTGTGACTGTACCTTCAGCTAATGCAGTACAGGATTCACCAATTCCAGCAAAGGGATAGATTTCCTGGTCTTCTTCTGTCTCCAATTGAGCTGCACACTCTCGGAGCATCTCCGATATCCTGCTGCTGCTGCTTTGCGTTGTCAGGGTTGCCTTGAGAGGATGAAGAAACAACAGGAATAGTTTTTTCAAACACTGTCCTCTGATGAGAAGAGGGCACATGGAGGCCAGTGGGTTTGGGAGGGAGGGTGTGGGCATGGATGAGAAGGTTCAGTGGGGAGGCTACACAAACTCAGCCAGAAATAATTTTCAGGAGGCTGGACAGGAGGAAATAGAGTTTGTGGAGGAGAAGGAGAGAGGAGAGATTTGGTGAGGGTGGGGACAAAGAAGGAGGAACTTTGGAGTGGAAGGATTTGGGGGATTGGGAGAGTCAGAGGAGAATTAGTCAAATGGCAGGGGCTTGGGGAGAGAAGTTGGGAGGGAAAGCACATGAGCGAATGAGGGGTTGAGCACGTGTTTGTATGGAGAAGCCAAACTGTGGGAAACTACAGAAGGGAAAAGATAAACAATAATAATGCGTACAAATCTACACCTTGACATAATAAACCATCCACAGGGCTTCACAGGAGGTCATAAAGCAAAATGTAACATGAGGCCAGATTAAGAGAATATTAATGTCAACCACAGATTGATGAGATGGGTAAATCTAATTGAGAGAGATCATGTAAATCTACCTAGATGAAGCCAACATTGTAATTCCAAATTCTGATATTTAATCTGAGAGCAAACACTCACAGGATTGTCTATCCCAATCAGCTGTGTGATTTTAGGAACCCTGTCCTTAGTGGACAGGATACCAGGGATCCGCTCGGTCCTGGGCTCTCCCTGCAGTTTATTGTGGTCAGCCTCCTCTGTAAAGTGAACGTGGTGGTTCCTCTCCAGGTGTAATCGGAGGACAGTGGCACTGCCAGAAGTGACCAGCTCCTTCCTGCAGATGTTGCACACAACTGTTTTATCATCTCTCCTGGTTACGTATTTCCAGACATCACTGGCATGGGCCATCCTGCTGCATCTGTGACTCCACATCAGCGCAGGCCTGACTGCAATTAAACAAAGAAGACTCATGAAATCATTCCTTCACAATTGACCAACCCAACGCCAGGAATACTGAAGCCAACCGACCAAGCCAACCCCTGGGGTAGCGAGGCTAACCGACCAAGCCAACCCCTGGGGTAGCGAGGCTAACCGACCAAGCCAACCCCTGGGGTAGCGAGGCTAACCGACCAAGCCAACCCCTGGGGTAGCGAGGCTAACCGACCAAGCCAACCCCTGGGGTAGCGAGGCTAACCGACCAAGCCAACCCCTGGGGTAGCGAGGCTAACCGACCAAGCCAACCCCTGGGGTAGCGAGGCTAACCGACCAAGCCAACTCATCCTCCATCAAACCTCCCCCAGTGCTTTTCTTTGCTCGTTCCAGTGCTGGTCATCATGTCGCCTTGCCAATATTCCCCCTACATCCCCCCTCCATCTGCGCCATTCCTCCATCACCCTCCTCCTCTCCCATTCCTCCATCCCACCTTCCCCCATCCTCCTCAGACATTTCTGCCTCATCCACCCACACACCTCCCCCTCTCTCACACACATTCTCTCCATCCTCCTGTTGCTAAGGAAACGAACCGGAAGCACTGCCATTGACCCGGAAGCTGTTGCTGCCGATTCACCGGGGATGCGGGTTATTGTCGTTTACCGGTTATTGACCATTATTACCGATTATTGACCATTATTACCGATTATTGACCATTATTACCGATTATTGACCATTATTACCGGTTGTTGATTATCGCTCTCCGGCTGCGGCCTCCCGCCCCGTCCCCATGGTAACGCGGCCTAGCTCCGCTCGGAGCCTAAATCGAGCCCCGGGCAGCGGGGCCCGGAGGGGGAGCTGTCCTCACCCCCCACCCCCGGGAATCACTGAGAGGGTGACAGTTTGTGGGCAGAATGTGGTTGGGCTCCGTGTGAAACCCCAGGCTCCTCCGCCCCCCCCCCATTGACCCGGGGGGTAGAGAATAGAGACAGAGGGTGTGGGGGGTGGGGTATAGAGGGTGAGGGTGTGGGGTATAGAGGGTGAGGGTGTGGGGGGTGGGGTATAGAGGGTGAGGGTGTGGGGGATGGGGTCTAGGGGGTGAGGGTGTGGGGGATGGGGTCTAAGGGGTAGGGGTCTAGGGAATAGGTGGTATAGAGGGTGAGGGTGTGGGGGATGGGGTCTAAGGGGTAGGGGTTAGGGTGTATAGAGGGTGTGGAGGATGGGGTCTAAGGGGTGAGGGTGTGGGGGATGGGGTATAGGGGGTGAGGGTGTGGGGGATGGGGTCTAAGGGGTGAGGGTGTGGGGGATGGGGTATAGGGGGTGAGGGTGTGGGGGATGGGGTCTAAGGGGTGAGGGTGTGGGGGATGGGGTATAGGGGGTGAGGGTGTGGGGGATGGGGTCTAAGGGGTGAGGGTGTGGGGGATGGGGTATAGAGGGTGAGGGTGTGGGGGATGGGGTCTAGGGGGTGAGGGTGTGGGGGATGGGGTATAGAGGGTGAGGGTGTGGGGGATGGGGTCTAGGGGGTGAGGGTGTGGGGGATGGGGTCTAGGAGGTAGGGGTCTAGGGAATAGGTGGTATAGAGGGTGAGGGTGTGGGGGATGGGGTATAGAGGGTGAGGGTGTGGGGGATGGGGTCTAAGGGGTAGGGGTTAGGGTGTATAGAGGGTGTGGGGGATGGGGTCTAGGGGGTGAGGGTGTGGGGGATAGGGTATAGAGGGTGAGGGTGTGGGGGATGGGGTATAGAGGGTGTGGGGGATGGGGTATAGAGGGTGAGGGTGTGGGGGATGGGTTATAGGGAGTAGAGGGCCTGGCCTGGGGGGAGATAACTGGCTGTGGGGGCTACCCCCACCTTCTCAGACAAGAGGGAGTTAATCTGAGAGAGACACTGGAATACTGTGTGCGGTTCTGGTCTCCCTGTTACAGGAATGATGTGGTTCAGCTGGAAACAACAATCGCTGGAGATCACAGCGGGTCAGGCAGCATCTGTGGAGAGAGAGCAAACTAACGTTTCCAAGTCTAGATGACTCTTCATCAGAGCTGGAGAGGGTTGAGAAGAGATTTACCAGGATGTCGCTGGTTATGGAGGGTTTGAGATATAAGGAGAGGCTGGGAGCAAATTACTGCAAATGCTGGAATCTGAACTAAAAACAACAAATGTTGGAGATTACAGCAGATCAAGCAACATCTGTGGGGAGGGAGAGCAACGTAACGTTTCACATCAGATGACTCTTCATCAGAGCTGAAGTGCGGAGGGGACAGCATTTATGTAATAATTTGGTTGGCAGGTGGGGGTAATGGGTATAAGGTACTGGTGGAGAAAAGGCACTGATAGGCTAAGACTCTTTTCACTGGAGGTTGAGAGGTTACGTTGGGTTTATAAAATCATTAGGGGTATGGATAAAGATGAATGCCAATTGTCTTTTCCCTAGGGTGGGGATTTCAAGACTGGGGGCATATTTTTAAGATCTGAGGGCAAAGATTAAAAAAAAAGACATGAGGAGCAAGTCTTTTATACAGAGTGGTTCATGTGTGGAATTAACGTCCAAAGGAAGTGGTGGATGTGGGTACAGTTACAATGTTTAAAGGACATTTGGATAGGTTCATGAATAAGAAATGTTTGAAGGGATATGGGCAAAGCGCAGACTGGTGGGACTAGTTTAGTTTGGGAACATAGTTGGGATGGACAGGTTGGACTGCAGGTTTGTTTCCATGCTGTATCTTGGTTCTAAATATTTACGTTAATTGTGTCCCTCTTCTCTGCAAAGGATGCTACCAAGATATTCCACCTTGAGAGTCAATGCCTTGGTGAAATTGATCCCCCGTCTCCTCATGTCCTGCATCAGCTGAAAGGTTTCCTAAAATCAAGTGTAATCAGGAATATAAAATTGTCACCAGTCTCAACATCCATTCCCTCCATGCCAACACTTGTAGCAGCAGTATGTGCCATCTACAAGATATGCTGCAGAAATTCACCAAGGCTCCTTAGACAGCAACTTCCAAACCCAGGACCACTTCAACCTAGCAGGACAAGGGCAGCAGATACATGGGGAGACAATGCCCTGCAAATTCCCCTTCAAACCCCTCACGATCTTGTACTGGAAATATATTGCTGTTCCTTCAGTGTTTCTGGGTCCCAATCCTTTAACTCCCTCCCTAATGGCATTGTTGGATGACTTATAGCACATGGACTGCAGCAGCTAAGAAGGCAGTTCACCAACACCTCAAGGGGCAACTAGGGATGGCCCAGCTCGCGATTCCCACCTCGGACGTTATTACTGAATCTGCATCCAACAGACTTTCAGAAACACGTCCCAGATTACAACAACTCATTTTGTTAAAAAAAATTCTCATCTATTCCAACTCTCTGGTTCTTTTTTTTAACCTTATATCTTTGTCCCTCTGGTTACTAACTCTCCTGCCAAAGGAAACTGTCTCCTTATCACTCAATCAAAATTGTTTATGATTTTGAACACCTTTCAAATCTCCTATTATTATTCCTTTAAGTAAGTCAATCCCAACTTCCCCAAATGCTGCACACAACTGAAGTCCCACTTGTTTGTTTTCATTACTAGGACTGACTGCTGCTCAGCTCCCTTGGTGTAGACAAACCTGAAGAGATGTTCTCCACAGGAGTGATGAGAAGCTGGATGTCATCGTTGACTTTGGGTAAGAGTTTTATTTGTGTTGGAATTCGTTACATTTGATTATCTTTTGGCTCTGGAAGAGAGAATATTGGGGAGTGCTTGGTGATCTTATACAGCAAGTGAGTGTTACGTAGAACATTACAGTACAGTAATGCCCTCGATATTACACTGACTTGTGAAACCGATCCGAAGCCCATCTAACCTACACTATTCCATTATCGTCCATGTATTTATCCAATGACCATTTAAATGCCCTTAAAATTGGTGAGTCTACTACTATTGCAGGCAGGGCATTCCACGCCCTCTGAGTAAAGAACCTACCTCTGACATCTGTCCTATGTCTATTATCCCTCAGTTTAGAGTTTTGTCCCCTCATGCTAGCTATCACTATCCGAGGAAAAGGGTTCTCACAATTTACCTTATCTAATCCTCTGACCATCTTGTTTGCTTCTATTAAATCACTTCTTAACCTTCTTCTCTCTAACGAAAATAACCTCAAGTTCCTCAGCCTTTCCTCGTAAGACCTTCCCTCCATACCAGTCAACATCCTTGTAAATCTCCTCTGCACCCTTTTCAATGCTTCCACATCCTTCCTATAATGTGGTGACCAGAACTGTACGCACTCCTCCAAGCGCGACTGCACCAGAGGTTTGTACAGCTGCAGCATGACCTCATGACTCCGAAACTCAATCCCTCTACCAATAAAAGCTAACACCCCAAATGCCTTCTTAACAACCCTATCAACTTGGGTGGCAACTTTCAGGGATTTATGCACATGGACACTAAGATCTCTGTTCAACCATACTACCAAGAATTTACCATTAGCCCAGTACACTGTTTTCCTGTTACATTAAACTCCATTTGCCACTCTCAGCCCACTTCTGCACTTATTTATGTCCCTCTGTAACCTGCAACATCTTTCCGCACTGTCCACAACTCCACCGACTTTAGTGTCATCCGCAAATTTACTAACCCATCTTCTACGCCCTTGTCCAGGTCAATTATAAAAATGACAAACAGCAGTGGCCCCAAAACAGATCCTTGCGGTATCCCACTAATAACTGAACTCCAGGATAAACATTTCCCATCAACCACCATCCTCTGTCTTCTTTCAGCTGGCCAATTTCTGATCCAAACCACTAAATAACCCTCAATCCCATGCCTCCATATTTTGTGCAAAAAGGTTTGTGAGGCATGACCTACCCTTCATAAAACCATGTTGACTGTCCCTAATCAAATCATTCCTTTCTAGATGATTATAAACCCTATCTCTTCTAACACTTTCCAACAATTTACTCACAACTGAGGTAAGGCTCACTAGTCTATAATTACCAGGGTTACCTCCAGTTCCCTTCTTGAACAAGGGGAGAACATTTGCCATCCTCCAGTCTTCTGGCATTATTTCTGTAGACAATGCGACAAAAAGATCAAAGCCAAAGGCATTGCAGTTTCCTCCCTGGCTTCCCAGAGAACTCTAGGATAAATCCCATCTGGCCCAGGGGACTTATCTGTTTTTACACTTGCCAAAATTGCTAACACTTCCTCCTTATGAACCTCAATCCTGTTTACTCTAATAGCTTATATCTCAGTATTCTCCTCGACAACATAGTCTTTTTCCTGTGTGAATACTGATGAAAAACAATCATTTAGTTGGAAAAGAGGAAAACGTTGAGAAGTACAAATAACTGTTGAACCGCCTCAACCTCTCCACCCCTCTAACCCACTCCAACCTCTCACCCTTGGAACGTGCAGCCCTCCACTCCCTCCGTTCCAACCCCAACCTCACTATCAAACCAGCAGACAAGGGAGGCGCGGTAGTAGTTTGGCGCACCGACCTTTACACCGCTGAGGCTAAACACCAGCTCGCGGACACCTCCTCCTACTGTCTCCTTGACCATGACCCCACCTCCCACCACCAAACCATCATCTCCCAGACCATCCATAACCTCATCACCTCAGGGGACCTCCCATCCACCGCCTCCAACCTCAGTCCCACAACCCCGCACCGCCTGTTTCTACCTCCTGCCCAAAATCCACAAACCTGACTGCCCCGGCCGACCCATTGTCTCAGCCTGCTCCTGCCCCACCGAACTCATCTCTGCATACCTCGACACGGTCCTGTCCCCCTTAGTCCAAGAACTCCCCACCTACGTTCGGGACACCACCCACGCCCTCCACCTGCTCCATGATTTTCGCTTCCCCGGTCCCCAACGCCTTATCTTCACTATGGACATCCAGTCCCTGTACACCTCCATCCCCCATCACGAAGGACTCAAAGCCCTCCGCTTCTTCCTTTCCCGCCGTACCAAACAGTACCCTTCCACCGACACCCTCCTTCGACTGACTGAACTGGTCCTCACCCTGAACAACTTCTCCTTCCAATCCTCCCACTTCCTCCAAACCAAAGGAGTAGCCATGGGCACCCGCATGGGCCCCAGCTATGCCTGCCTCTTCGTAGGATATGTGGAACAGTCCATCTTCCGCAGCTACACTGGCACCACCCCCCACCTTTTCCTCCGCTACATCGATGACTGTATCGGCGCTGCCTCGTGCTCCCACGAGGAGGTTGAACAGTTCATCCACTTTACCAACACCTTCCACCCTGACCTCAAATTCACCTGGACAGTCTCAGACTCCTCCCTCCCCTTCCTAGACCTTTCCATTTCTATCTTGGGTGACCGAATCGACACGGACATTTACTATCAACATACCGACTCCCACAGCTACCTAGACTACACCTCCTCCCACCCTGCCCCCTGTAAAAACGCCATCCCATATTCCCAATTCCTTCGTCTCCGCCGCATCTGCTCCCAGGAGGACCAGTTCCAAAAACGTACAACCCAGATGGCCTCCTTCTTCAAGGACCGCAATTTCCCGCCAGACGTAGTCGACGATGCCCTCCACCGCATCTCTTCCACTTTCCGCTCCTCCGCCCTTGAGCCCCGCCCCTCCAACCACCACCAGGACAGAACCCCACTGGTCCTCACCTACCACCCCACCAACCTCCATGTACAACATATCATCCGCCGTCATTTCTGCCACCTCCAAACGGACCCCACCACCAGGGATATATTTCCCTCCCCTCCCCTATCAGCGTTCCGAAAAGACGACTCCCTCCGTGACTCCCTCGTCAGGTCCACACCCCCCACCAACCCAACCTCCACTCCCGGCACCTTCCCCTGCAACCGCAAGAAATGCAAAACTTGTGCCCACACCTCCCCCCTTACTTCCCTCCAAGGCCCCAAGGGACACTTCCATATCCGCCACAAATTCACCCGCACCTCCACACACATCATCTATTGCATCCGCTGCACCCGATGTGGCTTCCTCTATATTGGGGAGACAGGCCGCCTACTTGCGGAACGTTTCAGAGAACACCTCTGCGACACCCGGACCAACCAACCCAACCACCTCGTAGCCCAACACTTTAACTCCCCCTCCCACTCCATCAAGGATATGCAGGTCCTTGGACTCCTCCATCGCCAGACCATGGCAACACGACGGTTGGAGGAAGAGCGCCCCATCCTCTGCCTGGGAACCCTCCAACCACAAGGGATGAACTCAGATTTCTCCAGTTTCCTCATTTCCCCTCCCCCCACCTTGTCTCAGTCAACTCCCTCGAACTCAGCACCGCCTTCCTAACCTGCAATCTTCTTCCTGACCTCTCCGCCCCCACCCCACTCCGGCTTATCACCCTCACCTTGACCTCCCTCCACCTATCGCAATTCCAACGCCCCTCCCCCAAGTCCCTCCTCCCTACCTTTTATCTTAGCCTGTTGGACACACTTTCCTCATTCCTGAAGAAGGGCTTATGCCCGAAACGTCGATTCTCCTGTTCCCTGGATGCTGCCTGACCTGCTGCGCTTTTCCAGCAACACATTTTCAGCTCTGATCTCCAGCATCTGCAGACCTCACTTTCTCCTCTGTTGAACAGGGATCCTATTTGTGGAACACAGGAATCGGGTCTATCAGCAGAAATAAGGGGGAGAATAATTAGAAGGAGAATATCGCTGTAATGAGGAATTTATTATGTGTGCATTGGGGATTGGAACATTTGACAAAAGAAGCAATGGTAGCATTGTGCTTAGCATGTGCTGCCAGAGGCTCTGCTGAAAAGGCAGTTTCACTTGAGGCTTTCAACAGGGAATTTATCATTATCTGAAAAGGAAGAATGGAGAAAGGCAATGGAGTGGCACTCAGTGAGTCTCCTCCCCCAAGACAGCCAGCTCAGACTGAATAGGCCAAATGCCCTCTTTCTCTGTAACCATTCTGAGATTTAGCACTGGTTAATCAGTTTCAGTGTTTCCCAATCTTTCGTACAGTTGACCAACCTCCTTTCTCTATCATCTCTCTGGGTCAAGGGGGTGCAAAATGTTCCTGAACTCTCAGACTCAGGTTGTGTCACAGATGTTAAAGCAGTTTGCCTGTCCAGCACTAGTTTGGAGCAGAGCACTTCATACTGTTGTGCCTCTGCCCAGTCACAGAATCTCTACAGTGTGGAAACAGGCCATTTGGTCCACATTGACCCTCTGAAGAGCATCCCTCTAAGACCCATTCCCCTACCTTTTCCCTGTAACTATACATTTTCCCATGGCTAATGCACCTAGCCTATATCTCCTGAAATACTATGGGCAATTTCTCTTGGCCAATCCTCCTAATCTGCACATCTTTGGACAGTAGGGAGAAAACCCACACAAACACGGGGAGAATGTGAAACTCTACACAGTCGCCTGAGGGTGGAATCGAACCCAGGTCCCTGGCACTGGGAGGCAGCAGTGCTAACCACTGCGCCCCATGTCGCCCCAACCATTTGTTACAAGGCCATCTGCAAGACATTCCCATTCTCTGTTACAAACTCCATCTCACCCCCTGAGATATGAGAAGTTGCATCATCACCTCAAACCATACTGCCAACAGTCTGCTGCTATTCTCAGTCCTCCGCTGTATCAGAGTGGAAGGAACCTTACTCCATGATCATTCACTTGCTCTTCCGTATTTACGTTGTCATACCTGATCTGTTCCTCATACCATTACCTAAGAAGCTTCTTCACGAGTAGTAAAGCACCTTTGGATGTCCAGAGTGGGTAAAAAGAGCAAAGTTCTCTTGTTAAGTCTGCCACCATCTGATGCCATTTGTAGGTTCCACCTGATGAGCAATGGATGAGTATGTGGAATGGAGAGGAAACGGAGTAATCTGTAAATAGATTTGTTCCTACACTAGTATCTCTCTCCTGTCGGTGTGAATCCCAGTAATCAGTGTCACAAATAGAATAGTGGCTAATTAAGGTCATTTTAAATTATTATTAAAAGATGAAAGACAGGATTTATGATTATTTGGAAAAGCATAGTGTGATTAGAGACGGTCAGCATGGCTTTCTGAGGGGCAGGTCATGCAACACAGGTGTTATTGTTGTGGTTCTGTTTGCCGAGCTGGGAATTTGTGTTGCAGACGTTTCGTCCCCTGTCTAGGTGACATCCTCAGTGTTTGGGAGCCTCCTGTGAAGCGCTTCTGTGACAAGCACTGAGGATGTCACCTAGACAGGGGACGAAACGTCTGCAACACAAATTCCCAGCTCGGCAAACAGAACCACAACAATGAGCACCCGAGCTACAAATCTTCTCACAAACTTTGAACACAGGCCTTATTGAATTCTCTGAGGATGTGACAAAACATGTTGATGAAGGTAGAGCAGTGAATGTGGTGTACTTGAATTTTAGCAAGCTGTTTGATAAGGTTCTCCATGGTTTGCTCATTCAGAAAGTAAGGAGGAATGGGATACAGGGATATCTGGCTGTCTGGATACTGAATTGGCTGGTCCATAGAAGACAGAGCTCGATGACCAGTGGTGTTTTGCTGAGATCTGTTTTGGGACCTCTGCTCTTTGTGATTCTTATAAATGAGTTGGATGAGGAAGTGGAAGGGTGGGTTAGTAAGATTGCTGGTGACAAGAAGGTTGGTGGAGTTGTGGAAAGTGTGGAGGGCTGTTGTAGGTTGCAGTGGGACATTGACAGGATACAGAGCTGGGCTGAGAAGTGGCAGATGGAGTTCAACCTGGAAAAGTGTGAAGTGATTCATTTTGGAAGGTCGAGTTTGAATGCAGAATACAGGGTTAAAGGTAGGATTCTTGGCAGTGTAGAGGAACAGAGGGATCTTGGAGTCCATGTCCACAGATCACTCAAAGTTGCTGTCCAGGTTGATAGGGTTGTTAAGAAGGTGTATGATGTGTTGGCTTTCTTCAGCAGGGAAATTGAATTTAAGAGCTGCGAGGTTATGCTGCAGCTCTCTAGAGCCCTGGTTAGACCACACATGGGATATTGTGTTCAGTTCTGGTTGCCTCATTATAGGAAGGATGTGGAAGCTTTCGAGAGGGTGCAGAGGAGATTTACCAGGATGCTGCCTGGGCTGGAGGGCATGTCTGATGAAGAGAGGTTGAGGGAGCTAGGGCTTTTCTCATTGGAGCGAAGAAGGATGAGAGGTGTCTTGATAAAGGTGTACAAGATGATGAGAGTCCCAGATAGAGTGGAGTGGATTTCCATGGCGGAAATGAGAGGGCATCATTTTAAGGTGATCAGAGGAAGATTTAGGGGAGATGTCAGAGGTGGGTTCTTTACACAGAGAGTGGTGGGTGTGTGGAATGCACTGCCCGCGGTGGTAGAAGAGTCAGATACATTAAGGACATTTAAATGACTGTTGGAAAGGCACATGGTTGATGGGTATGTTGGTTAGTTTGATGTTAGAGTAGGATAAAATGTCGGCACAATATCGAGGGCAGAAGGGCCTGTACTGCGCTGTTCTGTTCTATGAAATTATTCCGTGTTCCAGTCGGAGACACTGTATAGACAATAGGTGGTTTGTGTGGTGTGCAAGCATAGGCAGAGCATTGTTGGAAAAGCAGCCTGTTTCCAATTTTTCCCTATTCGTTCATGCGATGTGACCTTTACTGACAAAACCAGCATTAATTCTTTGTCCCTCATTGCCATTGAGCTGCCCACCTTGAATTGCTGTAATCTGAGAGATTTGGCACACCCAACAGTACTGTTAGGGAGGGAGTGCCCGGACTTTGACCCAGTGACAGTGAAGGAATAGTGATACATTTCTAAGTCAGGATGGTGTTCCAATGGATCTGCTGCCCATGTCCTTGCGGATGGAAGTAGTTGTGGGTTTGGAAGGGGCTGTTAAAGTGGTTTTGAGAGAAGTGCCATCTTGTAAATGATATGTGGTGTTGCCAATTATTGTGCTGCAGTTACAATATAATTCCTCACCATAAATGTTTCTGTGTTTCCTTCTAGGAGCAGCGAGACTGATCAGCTTGTCACCGGCTTCCTTCCTTCAGCGAGCTTTCCCAGCAGGAGTGACATTGCCCACTCTGGCTTGCCAGCACAACAGACGCACCATGGCCACCCTCAACCAGATGCACAAAATGGGCAAACCCAAGCGTGCCCCCCGCAAGCTGGGACCCACTTTTGGCCGGCCACAGCTGAAAGGGGTGGTACTGAAGACCATGATCCGCAAACCCAAGAAACCAAACTCGGCCAACCGCAAATGTGCCCGAGTCCGCCTGAGTAATGGGAAAGAAGTGATCGTCTTCATCCCCGGGGAGGGCCACAATCTCCAGGAACACAACATCGTGCTGGTGGAGGGGGGAAGGACACAGGACCTCCCGGGTGTCAAGTTAAAAGTTGTGCGCGGGAAGTACGACTGTGCACACGTCCAAAAGAAAAAGTAAAGACTTTCGCACTGACATAGTATTCAGAACTGCAAGCCAGTCATTAAAGTTGTGTGGTTCCTCCACTTTTAGTAGGACTGCTTTTTTCACAATTCCTCAAGATCCACACACCCTGATGAGATTAATATACCCTGTCATATTCCAAATCTGTTGCTCCTTACGTGGATGGACATCACTAGTTAGCCTCAGTCCCATGGGATTGGGGTTAAGAGTATGTTCCTGCTCCTGCTTGTTGTCCTGGTCACCTTTCCTGGGGAGCACTGAGAAGTTTAGAATTCCCCATGAAAGCCTCAAACTACACATCTGTTGAGGAATTGAAGACAGGAAATTTCTGTTTGGGTTCTGCTGTAATAAAGAATTGTATAGCACGAGAACAGGCCCTTCGGCCCATCAAGACTGTGCCGAAACTAAACTTTTCCTCTATGTGATCCTTATCCCTGTATTCCCTGCCTATTCATGTATGTCAAGATTCCCGTTAACCATCTGTATTGTACTGCCTCCACCACATTTTCTGGCAGCACAATCTAGGCACTTATCACCCTCTGTAAAAAAACTTGCTGCTTGTATCTTTAAACTAATCCTCTTTTAACTTAAACCCATCTCCCATGTAACGAACATTTATACCTTGGGAAAGATACAGGAACTATCAGTGCCTCTCATAATTTTGTAAACTTCTATCACGTTGCCCCTCATCCTTTGAGGAAGTGATAGTGAAGTCCTGGTAAGCTAGAACTGTTCAGCAGGAGTCCACCCTATCCCTGGGACAGGGTGGCGACTGTTAGATGTGGAACACCAGTCTGCTGATTAAAGGGTACTCCGTTATGTAATGGTGCACTCCCGTGCAAGACTTTAATTCACTTCACACTGCTATGAAATATCTCTTCCCCCTTTAACACTGAGCTTTACATTAATAGTGTAGAAAGATCTGCATAACAGTGAGGTACAATACTGTAGGCACAGGTCTGTCGCTGTATAACATTAGGGTACAGGTGTGTCCCTGTATAACATGAATGCAGTACTGGTGGGGACAGGTCTGTCACTGTATAACACTAGGGTACAGTACTGGTGGGGACAGGTCTGTCCCTATAACACTGGGGTACAGTACTGATTAGGACAGGTCTGTCACTGTATAACACTGGGCACAGGTCTGTCACTGTATAATGCTAGGGTACAGTACTGGCGGGGACAGGTTTGTCACAACACTGGGGTGCAGTATTGATGGGGACAGGTCTGTCTGTATAACACTGGGGTACAGTACTGATGGGGACAGGTCTGTCACTATAACATGGGTATAGTACTGACTGGGGCAAGTCTGTCACTGTAATACACTGGGGTGCAGTACTGATGGAGGTAGGTCTGTCACTGTATAAACTGGAGTACAGTACTGGTGGGGATAGGTCTGTTGCTGTATAACACGGGTACAGTACTGGTGGGGACAGGTCTGTTGTAAAACACTGGGGTACATTACTGCTGGGGTCAGGTCTGTCGCTGTATAACACCGGGGTACAGTACTGGTGGGGACAGGTATAGCACTGGAGTACAGTACTGGTGGGGACAGGTTTGTCACTGTATAGCACTGGGGTACAGGTCTGTCTCTGTATAACGCTGGGGTACAGTACTGGTGGGGACAGGTCTGTCACTGTATAGCACTGGGGTACAGTACTGGTGGAGACAGGTCTGTCTCTGTATAACACTGGGGTACAGTACTGGTAGGGACTGGTCTGTCACTGTATAGCACTGGGGTACAGTACTGGTGGGGACAGGTCTGTCACTGTATAACACTGGGGTACAGTACTGGTGGAGACAGGTCTGTCTCTGTATAACACTGGGGTACAGTACTGGTAGGGACTGGTCTGTCACTGTATAACACTGGGGTACAGTCCTGGTGGGGACAGGTTTGTCACTGTATAACACTGGGGTACAGTACTGGTAGGGACTGGTCTGTCACTGTATAACACTGGGGTACAGTCCTGGTGGGGACAGGTTTGTCACTGTATAACACTGGGGTACAGTACTGGTAGGGACTGGTCTGTCACTGTATAGCACTGGGGTACAGTACTGGTGGGGACAGGTTTGTCACTGTATAACATTGGGTACAGTACTGGTGGGGACAGGTTTGTCACTGTATAGCACTGGGGTACAGGTCTGTCTCTGTATAACGCTGGGGTACAGTACTGGTGGGGACAGGTCTGTCACTGTATAGCACTGGGGTACAGTACTGGTGGAGACAGGTCTGTCTCTGTATAACACTGGGGTACAGTACTGGTAGGGACTGGTCTGTCACTGTATAGCACTGGGGTACAGTACTGGTGGGGACAGGTCTGTCACTGTATAACACTGGGGTACAGTCCTGGTGGGGACAGGTTTGTCTCTGTATAACACTGGGGTACAGTACTGGTAGGGACTGGTCTGTCACTGTATAACACTGGGGTACAGTCCTGGTGGGGACAGGTTTGTCACTGTATAACACTGGGGTACAGTACTGGTAGGGACTGGTCTGTCACTGTATAACACTGGGGTACAGTCCTGGTGGGGACAGGTTTGTCACTGTATAACACTGGGGTACAGTACTGGTAGGGACTGGTCTGTCACTGTATAGCACTGGGGTACAGTACTGGTAGGGACTGGTCTGTCACTGTATAACACTGGGGTACAGTCCTGGTGGGGACAGGTTTGTCACTGTATAACACTGGGGTACAGTACTGGTAGGGACTGGTCTGTCACTGTATAACACTGGGGTACAGTCCTGGTGGGGACAGGTTTGTCACTGTATAACACTGGGGTACAGTACTGGTAGGGACTGGTCTGTCACTGTATAACACTGGGGTACAGTCCTGGTGGGGACAGGTTTGTCACTGTATAACACTGGGGTACAGTACTGGTAGGGACTGGTCTGTCACTGTATAGCACTGGGGTACAGTACTGGTGGGGACTGGTCTGTCCCTGTATAACACTGGGGTACAGTACTGGTAGGGACTGGTCTGTCACTGTATAGCACTGGGGTACAGTCCTGGTGGGGACAGGTTTGTCACTGTATAACACTGGGGTACAGTACTGGTAGGGACTGGTCTGTCACTGTATAACACTGGGGTACAGTCCTGGTGGGGACAGGTTTGTCACTGTATAACACTGGGGTACAGTACTGGTAGGGACTGGTCTGTCACTGTATAGCACTGGGGTACAGTACTGGTGGGGACAGGTTTGTCACTATATAACACTGGGGTACAGTACTGGTGGGGACAGGTCTGTCACTGTATAACACTGGGGTACAGTACTGGTAGGGACTGGTCTGTCACTGTATAACACTGGGGTACAGTCCTGGTGGGGACAGGTTTGTCACTGTATAGCACTGGGGTACAGTCCTGGTGGGGACAGGTTTGTCACTGTATAACATTGGGTACAGTACTGGTGGGGACAGGTTTGTCACTGTATAACACTGGGGTACAGTACTCTTGCTGGTGGCAGATCTGTCACTGTTAGTGATGACCTCTTCTGGCATTAAATTAGCAGGAACAATTGCAGAGCACGGTGACTGCATTAGACCACCATCTGATATCAAATGTTTAGAGATAATGAGACAGTTATTAGGAACAAGTAGAACCAGAGGGAAAGGTTTTGATGATGAACCCATGCTACACCAAGAGTTTCAGTCTGGTGTCAGGATGTTTTGGTCTCAAGTCCCATTCCAGATCGTGGAACACAAAGCCCAGACTGAAACTCCCAATTCAGTTCCAAGGGATTGTTGCAATTGAATGAAATCTTAAACTGAAACCCCAAGTGTTTGCTGAGCTAGATCTGAGAGACGGTCCTGTTGGAGGAAGGGTGTGGTGATTTCCATACCCCAACCAAAACTGCTTCCCCGCGCTTGGTTGTCAGTCTAAAATCCATGAATACAGCGGTTTAAATTAGAAGCCTGATGGGATCATAGAATAGTTCTAGTAGGCTATTCCACATGTTCCTGTCAGATCTCTGCAAAGAACACGTCACACCAAGTGAGATCTCTTTATTGTGTTTGATGAATATAAAATTCTCATGGAATGTTGCACAGGGATTCTATGTGCACTGGGAAATCTGCTCAAAATTTGCTCTGTGCAGGGACTCTCTATTTGGGGTGGCACAGTAGTTAGCACTGCTGCCTCACAGCACCAGGGACCCGGGTTCAATTCTACCCTGGGGCAACTGTTTGTGTGGAGTTTGCACATTCTCCCCGTGTCCGCGTAGGTTTCCTCTGGGTGCACCAGTTTCCTCCCACAATCCAAAGATGTGCAGGTTAGGTGAACTGGCCATGCCAAATTGCCCATAGTGTTCAGGGATGTGTGGGTTAAGTGTGTTGCTCAGGGTAAATGTAGAGTAGTAGGGAAATGGGTCTGGGTGGGTTACCCTTCAGAGGGTTGGTCTGGACTTGTAGGGCCAAATGGCCCGTTTCCACACTGTAGGATTCTATGATAATTTGGCTTGCAACAATGAATCATTCACCATGAAATGCCTTCACTCACTGCACAAAGACAATACTGTAGCCTTATGGTTTTTCATAATTCCACCTCCTTCTCCCTCCCTTTTATGTTCTCTTCCCTGAGCTTAACTGATCTCTTGCAACACCAAATCCTTTTGGTAGGTTTGAGCCACAGCTGCAGGGGGAATATTTTAACACAGCAAGTGATAATAGCTAGGAATGCCCACGAGGACAATAAAAGTGGAAATTAAATGAATTCAAAATGGAACTGGATGGGCATTGGAAGATAATCAAGTAACCAGGAGTAAGAGGACAAAGCAGTCAATGGGTCTAATTGGATTGCGCTGCGGGGAACTTTACCTCCTTTATGATGACAAATAAAAAGTGAAAGAACTGCAGATGCTTTAAATCAGAAACAAAAACAGAAATTGCTGGAAAAGCTCAGCAGGTCTGGCAGAACCTGCGGAGAGAAATCAGAGTTAAAGTTTCAGGTTATACGTTCCTCAGTTCTGAAGAAGGGTCACTCGATTTGAAACTGTAACACTGATTTCTCTCTATCGATGCTGCCAGACCCGCTCAGCTTTTCTGCAATCTCTGTTTTCGTGACCATTATTATGATGTTTGACTGTCTCTTGAAGTTTACTGGCTCATCAAAAATTATTGAGTCATGTACAATATGTTTGCCCAAAAAGCTTGATGAGCTGAGATTCGTCTGAGCTGTCAATATATCTAAGCATCAACCTTGAAAGTATGTTTGCAACTAGCTTTCTAAGTATTTGTTCAAAGATTCTCGTATCAAAGAATTATACAGGTGCAAAATGTGACTATAATCTTAATGGTAAGGTTCCTGGGAAAGAGACCTTGGAGTACAGGTTCCTTAAAAGTGGAGTCAGAGGTAGATAGGATAGTGAAAGTGTTTGGTATTTTTGCCTTTATTGGTCAGTGCATTGATTATAGGAGTTGGGAGGTCATGTTGTGGCTGTACAGGGCATTGGTGAGGCCACTTTTGGAATATTGTGTGCAATTCTGGTCTCCCTGCTATAGGAAAGATGTTGTGAAACTTGAAAAGGTTCAGAAAAGATTTGCAAGAATACTGCCAGGGTTGGAGGATTTGAGCTGTACGGAGTGGCTGAATAGGCTGGGGCTGTTTTCCCTGGAGCGTTGGAGGTTGACAGGTTACTATATAGAGATTTATAAAATTATGAGGAGCATAGATAGGCTGAACAGTCAAGGTCTTTTTCCTGGTTTGGAGAGTCCAGAACTAGAGGGCATAGGCTTAGGATGAGAGGGGAAAGATTTAAAAGGGACCTAAGAGGCAACCTTTTCACAGAAAGGGTGGTACGTGTATGGAATGAGCTGCCAGAGGAAGTGTTGGAGGCTGGTACAATTACAACATTTAAAAGACATCTGGATGGGTATATGAATAGGAAGGGGTTAGAGGCTCATGGACCAAGTGCTGGCAAATGGGACTAGGTTGGGATATCTGGTGGGCATAGATGAGTTAGACCGAAGGGCCTGTTGATGTGCTGTATGTCTTTATGACTCTGACTGTAATTTTACAGGCTTTTACTGAAACACCGAAGAAAAGACTATTCTCATGGAAGCAGCAAGTGTTTAAGCTGCTGAGGTCTTTTCGTAGGAAGGCCTTGCTAGAAATGCCAGGCATTCGCCAGAGAAGGTGAGTTTTCTGCATCAAAATGACATATGTTTGTGGATTTTGGTGGTATGCAGTTCACTGTGCTGAGAATCAGAAATAAAAGTATCATAGAGATATGCACCACGGAAACAGACCCTTCGGTCCAACTCATCCATGCTGACCAGATATCCTATATTAATCTAATCCCATTTGCCAGCACTTGGTCCATGTCCCTCTAACCCTTCCTATTCATATACCCATCCAGATGCCTTTCAAATGTTGTAATTGTACCAGCCTCCACCACTTCCTCTGGCAGCTAATTCAATACACTCACCACCCTCTGCGTGGAAAAAGTTGCTCCTTAGGTCCCTTTTAAATCTTGCCCCTCTCACCCTAAACCTATGTCCTCTAGTTCTGGATTCCCCCACCCCAGGAAAAAGACCTTGTTTGTTTACCCTATCCATGCCCCTCAAGATTTTATAAACCTCTATGAGGTCACCCCTCAGCCTCCGACGCTCCAGGGTAAACAGCCCCAGTCTATTCAGCCTCTCCCTGTAGCTCAAACCCTCCAACCCTGGCAACATCCTTGTAAAACTTTACTGAACCCTTTCAAGTTTCACAACATCCTAGGAAGATCAGAATTGCACACAATATTCCAGAAGTGGCCTAATCAATGTCCTGTACAGTTGCAACATGACCTCCCAATTCCGATAATTAATACTCTGACCAATAAAGGAAAGCATACCAAACACCTTCTTCACTATCCTATCTACCTGTGACTCCACTTTCAAGGAGCTACGAACCTGCACTTTAAGGTCTCTTTGTTCAGCAACACTCTCGAGGGCGTTACCATTAAGTAAATACATCCTGCTCTGATTTGCTTTTCCAAAATGCAGTACTTCTTATTTATCTGAATTAAACTCCATCTGCCACTCCTCAGCCCATTGGCCCATTTGGTCCAGATCCTGTTGTAATCTGAGGTAACCTGCTTCGCTGTCCACTACACCTCCAATTTTGGTGTCATCTGCAAACTTACTAACTATACCTCTTATGCTCACATCCAAATCATTTATATAAATGACAAAACGTAGAGGACCCAGCACCGATCCTTGTGGCACTCCACTGGTCACAGGCCTCCAGTCTGAAAAACAACCCTCCACCACCACCCTCTGTCTTCTACCTTTGGGCCAGTTTTGTATCCAAATGGCTAGTTCTCCCTGTATTCCATGAGATCTAACCTTGCTAATCAGTCTCCCATGGGGAACCTTGTCAAATGCCTTACTTAAGTCGACATAGATCACTTCCACCGCTCTGCCCTCATCAATCCTCTTTGTTACTTCTTCAAAAAACTCAATCAAGTTTGTGAGACATAATTTCCCATGCACAAAGCCATGTTGACTATCCCTAATCAGTCTTTGCCTTTCCAAATGCACATACATTCTGTCCCCCAGGATTCCCTCCAACAACTTGCCCACCACTGACATCAGGCTCACTGGTCTATAGTTCCCTGGCTTGTCTTTACCACCCTTCTTAAACAGTGGCACCACGTTCGCCAACCTCCAATCTTCCGGCACCTCACCTGTGACCACCGATGATACAAATATCTATTCAAGAGGCCCAGCAATCACTTCTCAGCTTCCCACTGAGTTCTCGGGTACACCTGATCAGGTCCTGGGCATTTATCCACGTTTATGTGTTTCAAAACATCCAGCACCTCCTCCTCTGTAATATGAACATTTTTCAACATGTCACCATCTATTTTCCACATTCCAAATCTTCCATGTCATTTTCCACAGTAAACACTGATGTCTAATACTCGCTTAGTTATCTCCCCCATCTCCTGTGGCTCCACATATGAGCTATCTTGTTGATTTTTGAGGGGCTGAAAAATGTGTTGCTGGAAAAGCGCAGCAGGTCAGGCAGCATCCAAGGAGTAGGAGAATCAACGTGTCAGGCATAAGCCCTTCTTCAGGAATGAGGAGGGTGTGCCAAGCAGGCTAAGATAAAAGGTAGGGAGGAGGGGCGTTGGGAATGTGATAGGTGGAAGGAGTTAAGGTGAGGGTGATAGGCCGGAAAGGGAGTGTGGGCGGAGAGGTCGGGAAGAAGATTGCAGGTCAAGAAGGCGGTGCTGAGTCTGAGGGTTGGGACTGAGAAATGGTGGGGGGAGGCAGTGGTCTTTCCAGAACACTGATAGGGGAGGGGAGGGAAATATATCCTTGGTGGTGGGGTCTGTTTGGAGGTGGCGGAAATGATGAAGGATGATACGATGTATCTGGAGGTTGGTGGGGTGGTAGGTGAGGACCAGTGGGGTTCTGTCCTGGTGGCGATTGGAGGGGCGGGGTTCAAGGGCAGAGGAGTGGCAAGTGGAGGAGATGCGGTGGATAGCATCGTCAACCATATCTGAGGGGAAATTGCGGTCTTTGAAGAAGGAAGCCATCTGGGTTGTTCGGTATTGGAATTGGTCCTCCTGGGAGCAGATGCAGTGGAGGCGAAGGAATTGGGAATATGGGATGGCATTTTTACAGGGGGAAGGGTGGGAAGAGGTGTAATCTAGGTAGCTGTGGGAGTCAGTCGGTTTATAATAAACGTTCCTGTTGAGTTGGTCGTCTGAGATAGAAATGGAGAGGTCTAGGAAGGGAAGGGAGGAGTCTGAGACGGTCCAGGTAAATTTGAGGTCAGGGTGGAAGGTGTTAGTAAAGTGGATGAACTGTTCAACCTCCTCGTGGGAGCACAAGGTAGCGCCGATATAGTCATCGATGTAGCAGAGGAAAAGATGGGGGGTGGTGCCAGTGTAGCTGCGGAAGATGGACTGTTCCACATATCCGATTTTTGAGGGGCCCTATTCTCTCCCTAGTGACCCTTTTGTCCTTAATATATTTGTAAAAACCCTTTGGATTCTCCTTAACCCTGTTTGCCAAAGCTATCTCATGTCCCTGTTTTGCCCTCCTGATTTCCCTCTTAAGTATACTCCTACTATCTTTATACTCTTCTGAGGATTCTCTCAATCTCTCCTGTCTATACCTGACATATTCTTCCTTCTTCTTATCCAAAACCTCAATTTCTCTTGTAAACCAGCATTTCCTACATCTACCAGTCTTTCCTTTCACCCTAACAGGAATATACTTTCTCTGGATTCTCGTTATCTCATTTCTGAAGGCTTCCCATTTACCAGCCATCCCTTCACCTGCGAACATCTGCCCCCAAACAGCTTTTGAAAGTTCTCGCCTAATACTGTCAAAATTGGCCTTTCTCCAATTTAGAACTTCAACTTTTAGATCTGGTCTATCCTTTTCCATCACTATTTTAAATCTAATAGAATTATGGTCGCTGGCCCCAAAGTGCTCTCCCACTAACACCTCCCTCAGCACAGCTGTAATGCTATCTCTTACCAAAAATGCCACTCCCCCTCCTCTCTTGCCTCCCTTTCAATCCTTCCTGTAGCATTTGTATCCTGGAACATTAAGCTGTCAGTCCTGCCCATCCCTGAGCCCTGTTTCTGTAATTGCTATGATATCCCAGTCCCAGGCTCCTGACCATGCCCTGAGTTCATCTGCCTCCTCTGTTAGATCTCTTACATTGAAATAAATGCAGTTTAGTTTATCAGTCCCACCTTGTTCTCTGCTTTGTTGCTGCTTGCCCTGACTGTTTGATTCGCTTCTGTTCTCAACTGTATCAGTCTCAGACTGATCTCTTTCCTCACTATCTCCCTCGGTCCCATCCCCCCAGTTTTCTCGTTTAAATCCTCCCAAGCAGCTCTAGCAAATCTCGTTGCTAGTAAATTAGTCCCCTTCTAATTTAGGTGCAATCCGTCCTTCTTGTACAGGTCACTTCTACCCCAAAAGAGTTTCCAATGATCCAAAAATGCGAATCCTTCTCCCATACACCAGCTCCTCTACTATGCATTCATCTGCTCTATCCTCCTATTCCTGCCCTCACTAGCTCGTAGCACCGGGAGTAATCCATATATTACTACTCTCAAGGACCTCCTTTTTAAACTCCTGCCTAACTCTCTATATTCTCCCTTCAGAATCTCAACCTTTTCCCATCCTTTGTCATTAGTTCCAATGTGTACAATGACCTCCTGCTGGCCCCTCTCCCCCTTGAGAATATTCTGTACCCTCTCTGAGGCATCCTTGATCCTGGCACCAGAGAGGCAACACACCATTCTGATTTTCCATTGCTGGCTGCAGAAACATCTGTCCGTGCCTCTGACTAGAGAGTCCCCTATCACAATTGATCTCTTGGAACCTGACGTACCCCTCATTGCATTAGGGCATGTCTCGATACCAGAAACTTGGCTGTTGGTGCTAAATCCCCCTGAGAATCCATCACCCTCTACATTTTTGAAAACAGCATACTTGTTTGAAATGGGGATAGCCACAGAAGACTCCTGCACTACCTGTCCACCCCTCCTAACTTTCCTGGAGTTAAACCATCTCTGTGACTGTATCTGCGGCTTTTCTCCCTTCCTATAACTGCCATCCATCACACCAACCACCCCCCCGCTCTTGTAAATTCCTTATTGCCTCTGTCTCTCCAACTAATCCATTTGATCTGATATGATTTGCAACCAACAACATTTATTGCAGAGAATTACATTTCCTGATGAAGAGCTTATGCCCAAAATGCCAATTCTCCTGCTCCTCAGATGCTGCCTGACCTGCTGTGCTTTTCCAGCACCACAGTCTCGACATTTATTGCAGATACAATCCTCAGTAACATGGAAACTCTCCCAGAATCCCCACATCCGACAAGAAGAGCATACCACTCTAATAAAGGCCATTTTTGCTCCTTCACAATCTACAGACCCAGAAATTAGCACTGTCTTATTGCTCTAAAAAAACAGTACTCCAGGCTAACTTAGTACTTATGGTTTATATTTTTAAATATGACATCAGGTTATAGTCCAACAGGTTTATTTGAAATCAAGCTTTCAGAGCACTGCGCCTTTGTCACCTGTCGGACTATAACCTGGTGTCATGTGACCTCTGACTTTGTCCACCCTGGTCTGACACTGGCAGCTGCACATCTATGACTCTAAATCATAGAGCAGCTTCGAACTTTGAGCATCATCAGCCTGTCCAGTTATCCAGTGATTTTGCTATGAAGATTTTCAAACTGCATCTACACAGGACTTGCACAAGTATCCTTCAGCATCAGGAAAGACACTACGAGTGACCGTTGTAGCAGCCTCGACAGAGTGTAGGAGCTGTCTGAACACAGAGGCGCTAAAAGTGTAATCCTTTATAGCAGGGTTTGTGAGAAAAAGAGTTCAGTTGCTATCGACAACGATCAAGATCAGGAATTTCCTATCGTTTTTCTCAGCCTAACAGATGCTTAGAAGTGCAACAAACCCCAAATTCTGCCTGATCTGAGGTCACCAAGCTCTGCCCCACTGAAAGTATATCTCAGGACCAAATTAAGCAGTGGCTTTATCGTCGGAAGTTACTCGATGACGTTATAGCCTTAAAATGTCATGTTCCGGGATTTAATGACAGACATTGCATCAATCACGTGCCAAATGAAGATTGCATTCTGATCAATAGCAGTGCACAGTGCAATCTGACAGGCCATACACTTCATGGTACAGGAGACACAGTCAACAGATGGAGATGGAATCTCTGAAAACAACATCACTTAATTACCCACAAATAATGTGGTCCATATTTACACTCAGTCAGTGCAGCAATTAAATCTTTAACAAAGCAGCTGTCTGTAGTGGTCCCCACACTGATTTCTATCTTCTGTTTTAGTGTGTACATCAAAGTTATAAACTGGAAGGTTTGGAAGTTTGGATTACCAATTGAACTGGGGGTGTGAGGGGGGAAAGGAATTGGGAAAACGCATAGGACAACGCTGGGCTTTCACCTCTGAGCCTTGTGTTTCAATCCAGTCTGAATGACAGATGGAAAATCCTGAACTTACAAGTCATTCTCAACTGGGTAATCATTTGCTGTTGGGGGAGCGATCACACACAGGACGCCTGGTGTAGGAAGTAGATAAGTTATCCCATTGGGGCAGGAGACTGAGAGGTTTGGGGACAACAGGGTGGTGAGATGTGTTAACGGGACAGTGTCAAATGAACTTTACATTGTACATCACAGGGCTTTATGCCGCAATACTTTGGTGCTTTGACGAACATAAAATTAGCACAAAGAAAAAAAATCCAAAGACTGTGGATTCTGCAGCCTTTAAATAAATAGTGAAATAAAGAGAGTTATTATTTAAAGTTGATTCCCCCCAGCTTGGGATTTGGAAGGAGGTTGATTTACAGTTCAAATTCTGTTATTTCACCTGGTGTCGAGCCTCCTTACTCGCACCTTCTGCTTGTAATGATATTCCTTCAGGTACTCCTTCAGGGTGTTGGGAATCGGGAGCAGGTCGATCCCGTCATAAGTGGAGCAGCTGGAAATGGCTGCCCTGCAGATGTGCTGGAGACTAAATGGGAAAGTCCTGTTGATGGGGTTGGAGAGCAGAGGTTCGAAGAACATGCAAGAGTTTGGATCCTTGTAGTGCTCAAGGAGGCCAGTGACAGTGGGAGCGTGGAAAACACTGGGGTCGTGGACATCGAAGCTAAAGTTGTGATTCCACTGCTCGATGCGTGCGTGCAGGGAGCGGCTATATCGGCGGAAGCTGACAGAGAAGAGGTAATCCTCCTGGGCAGAATCACGCAGCAGGAAGGCTCCCTCTGGCTTACCCTCCAGTAGAGCCTCAGCTTGGTATCGGTCCATCACTCCCCAGTAGCAGGGGAACGTAGTCAACTCTAAGAGGTCAGGAACCAGGCAGTGGATGTAGTCAATCTGAGTGTGGGCGCGATAACCATCTTTGATCTCCACCTGCTCTGGGGGCAGTTGGGGAGGGGGCAACTCTTCAACTGACGCACTCTCTTGTACCTGGAGGGTGGCTCGGTCGTCCCCAGCTAGCTCATTCATTCCTGGCGCCAGTTTGGGTCCTAGTTTGTACAACGGGTTGATCTGTGCTGTTACCTCAAAGGTGTGAATCTGTGCATGGGGAGGAGGCTCAACTCCCTGCTCGATGCTAATCCGCCTTCTCTCCCGCAGACGGTCATCTTCATCCTCCACAGGTGTCCCGCCAGAGGATGCAGTGTCCAGCATTGGCAAGCTCTGAGAGACAGGGGCGGTGTGCTGTTTGATTAGGTACCATTTCTGTGCCAAATCCGTGCCAGCGGGGAAGGGGCATTTATCGAGCATCAGTTCACTGATGTGAATCTTCCTTTTGGAGGAGGATAAGATGGCAGAATGGAGGCTGTGGGATTTAATGGGGAAGCACTGACCCACCACATCCTGAATCCGCTGCCTCAAGGATCTGCTGTGCAGTTTGCACGCTCCCAAGTCAAGGGAATCCTCTCGGGTCCGATCCGGACTCTGTCTCTCTGGTTTCCTGCCCGAATGACTCCTGACATCCTCCTCCTGCGGTCCACAGTCCGAGGCGCGAGCGGAAGGATCAGACTTGTGGGAATTTCTGTTCTTCTTTTTGCTCCGGCTTCCCCTCTGATCGTCTGGATCGCCTCGTCTGACCTTTGGCCTCACAGCCCGCTTATCTTTCTCCGGCTTGTCATTCTCTTGCGACTCTGACATGGTTTCTGGAAGTTAGCCTGCGATTCAGCCTAGGCTGTGAGTCTGAGCTTTAAGAAAAACCATTGTGGAAACGCTGATGGCAGATTGAATCCACTAATGTTGGACAAGACTTGTACACGTGGTGAAAGATGCGAGCAGCCATCTTGTCTTGAACTGCGTTCAGAATTCTCTTCAAATCTGATTTAGAAACCTCCCTAAAATTCCCACAGAGAAGTTCACTGCAAAAAAAAATGAAAGGACACAAATGAGTGGTCACAACAGATCCCATGCTGAAGTTGGTGTAACATGGTTAGAGGACATATTGGATACAAGAGGACAGGTCATACAGGCAGTCGCTTGCCTGATAACTTCACCCCTTGTACCTTTCAGGTCACAAGGAACAAGAGATTTTGGGGGAAAATTGGGGTCAGGGGATTGGTTATCTCGGTCCTGGAGCTCCAGGTCAATGAGTGAGTTATAACGGACACACACACACACACACATACATATATATATATATATATATATATATAGGTGCAAACCTGGGACTATGCTATCCGGCTTCAGCCCCAAGGAACTGGCAGTGACTCTGGTCAAGTTTCAGATTTAACCAGACTGGACATAGGAACACTTCCCACTTCCACCTGGACATGAATACCACCAAATACCTTTATTAGAATCCGTACAGTGTGTGTGGAAACAGGCCCTTTGGCCCAACATGTCCACACTGGCCCTCCAAAGAGTAACCCAGCCAGATCCATTGCCCTACCACATATTTACCCTGACCTAACCTACACACCCCTGAACACTATGGGGTAATTTAGCATGGCCAATCCACCCTAACCTGCATATGTTTCGACTGTGGGAGGAAACCGGAGCACCCGGACGAATGTGAGACACGGGGAGAATGTGCAAATCCTCTTGCAAGGATGCTTACCTTGAAGAAGTTCGCCTTCTCTCTCTACAACAATCTCAATCTCCTCTTCCCTGAAGCTCTTCAACCATGTCCTGTCCAGCTCAGCACCGTCCTCATGACCTGTCCTACCTGCCAATCTTCCTTCCCACCTACCTGCTCCACCCTCCTCTCTGACCTATCACCTCCATCCCCACCCCCATTCACCTATTGTACTCTTCGCTACCTTCTCCCCAGATCCCCCCCCCCCTCTACTTATCTCTCCACCCTGGAGGCTCCCTGCCTTCATTCCTGATGAAGGGCTTTTGCCCAAAACGTCGATTCTCCTGCTCCTCGGATGCTGCCTGACCTGCTGCGCTTTTCCAGCACCACTCTGATCTGGACTCTGATCTCCAGCAACCGCGGTCCTCACTTTCGCCTACTCCACAGGGCAGTCTGCCTGAGGCTGGAATCGAACCCAGGTCCCTGGTGCTGGGAGGCAGCAGGGCTAACCACTGAGCCACTGTGCTGCCCTTGTGGACCATGCATTCCTCATGCACCCCCCCCCCCATCCCCGTTCATCCCCTCATCCCCATCCATCATCCCCCCCATCACCATCCCCCTCCCCATCCCCTCCTCCCCCCATCCCCATCCCCGCCTCCCCCCATCCCCATATCCCCCCCTCCCCCCCATCCCCATCCCCCCCTCCCCCTCACCCCCCATCCCCATCCCCGCCTCCCCCCATCCCCCTCCCCCTCCCCATATCCCCCATCCCCGCCTCCCCCCCATCCCCATCCCCCCCTCCCCCTCACCCCCCATCCCCCCCTCCCCCTCACCCCCCATCCCCATCTCCCCCTCACCCCCCATCCCCATCCCATCCCATCCCATTCCCCCCCCCCCCGCGGTAAATCTGGGTTAATACCCAGAACATCGCAACTCAATATCCATTAAATACCAGGTTATAACAGACCAGTAAATCCCAGGGTAATAAAGGAGTCGGATCAGGGGAAAGGGGGGTATTATCAGGGGAACAGGGTAACTACCTGAAAAAGGGGGTAACTACTTGGGGAAGAGAGAGATTAACGGGAAAAGGGGTTAATTATCAGGGAATGGGGTAGTTATTGGGAAAAAATAGGGCAATAATTAAGGAGATTAGCTTATTATTAGGGAAAGGGTTTGATTATCCGGGTATTACCGAGCTGTCTGCACTCCCCCCGGTCTCCAGCCGGTCTTTACGCCGGGTTGCTGTCGATAGACCGCAGTCACTCAAACGCCCCGATCCCCGGCTCCTGCCGCCGCCCGCGGCCTCCAACTCACTCCCGGGAGCGGCCCCGCCGCCCGCAGCAGCGCCCTCAGCTCCCCCAGCGCTCACATTGTGAACAGCAACACACAACAGTCGCCACCGGCAGCGCCCTCAGCTCCCCCAGCGCTCACATTGTGAATAGCAACACACAACAGTCGCCACCGGCAGCGCCCTCAGCTCCCCCAGCGCTCACATTGTGAACAGCAACACACGACAGCCGCCCCCAGCGCTCACATTGTGAACAGCAACTCACAACAGTCGCCACCGGCAGCGCCCTCAGCTCCCCCAGCGCACACATTGTGAACAGCAACTCACAACAGTCGCCACCGGCAGCGCTCTCAGTTCCTCCAGCGCTCACATTGTGAACAGCAACACACGACAGCCGCCCCCAGCGCTCACATTGTGAACAGCAACACACAACAGTCGCCACCGGCAGCGCCCTCAGTTCCTCCAGCGCTCACATTGTGAACAGCAACACACAACAGTCGCCACCGGCAGCGCCCTCAGCTCCCCCAGCGCTCACATTGTGAACAGCAACACACAACAGTCGCCACCGGCAGCGCCCTCAGTTCCTCCAGCGCTCACATTGTGAATTGCAAGACAACCGCCGCCACCAGCAGCGCCCTCGGCTACACCCGTGCTCACACCGAGAACTGCAGGACAACACAGCCGCGGCCACCAGCGCCCTCAGCGATCACTTGGTGAACTACAGGCCAACAGATCCGCCGCCTGCAGCGCCCTCAGCTCTCCCAGCGTTCACATCGTGAACTGCAGGTCCACATCACGACCGGCAGCAACGGCCTCAGCGTTCACACCGTGCACTGCAGGCCAGCACAGCCACCGCGGGCAGAGGCTTCAGCTCCCCCAGCGTTCACACCGTGCACTGCAGGCCAGCACAGCCGCCGCCGGCAGCGCCCTCAGCGATCACACCCTGAACTGCAGGTCAATCAGGCCTCCAGCGTCTCTGTAGATTCTGGGATGCACGTCCTAGGGACTCTTCAGCCACTAGGTTTAACAGCCCTTTGCAATATCTTTTCCTTGGTGTAGGTGATTGCTTTAAGTTCCTCCCTCCCTTCCTTCTCTACCTTGATTGTCAAATATATTTTGGAAGATTCCTAATTCTGCCACAGATGCAAAATGCTGTTCTATATTTCCACAATTTCCTCATTCCCCATTATTGTTTAATTGGAAGCACACTAGATTTCAGAAAGCTAGTGCTTCCAAATAAACCTGTTGGATTATAACCTGGTGTTGTGAGATTTTTAACTTTGTACACCCCAGTCCAACACCAGCATCTCCAAATCATAACAGTGTCTTGTTGGGATAGGAGCTCCACACACGCTCTCCCCGAGGTACAAGCTCAGACTTGCTGTATACTGGTTGGTCTCTCACACATTGGTCAGGGCATTGAGTACAGGAGTTGGAAAGTCATTTTGTGGTTGTGCAGGACATTGGTTATGCCTCTTTTGGAATACTATGTTCAGTTCTGGTCTCCTTCCTTTCAGAAGGATATTGTGAACATTGAAAGGGTTCAGAAAAGATTTTACAAGGATCTTGCCAGGGTTGGAAGATTTGAGCTATATGGAGAGTTTAAATAAGCTGGGGCTATTTTCCCTGGAGCGTCGGAGGTTGAAGACCTTATAGACGTTTACAAAATTATGAGGGGCATGGATAGGATAAATAGACAAAGTCTTTTCCTTGGGGTGGGGTCCAGAACTAGAGGGCATAGGTTTAGGGTGAGAGGGGAAAAGATATAAAAGAGACCTAAGGGGCAACTTTTTCACACAGAAGATGGTACATGTATGGAATAAGCTGCCAGAGAAAGTAGTGGAGGCTAGTACAATTACAGCATTTAAAAGGCATCTGGTTGGATATAGGAATAAGGATTATGGGGAATATGGGCCAAATACTGGCAGATGGGACTAGATTAATTTAGGATAGGTGGGCAGCACGGTGACGCAGTGGTCAGCACTGCTGCCTCACTGCACCTGGGACTCTGGTTCAATTGCAACCTTGGGTGACTGTGTGTGAAGTTTGCACATTTTCCCTGAGTCAGCATGGGTTTCCTCCAGGTGCTCCAGTTTCTTCCCATAGTCCAAAGATTTTCAGGATAGGGTGGATTGGCTATGCTAAATTGTCCACAGTGTTCAGGGATGTATAGGTTAGGTACATTAGTCAGGGGAAATATAGGGTAACGAGTCTGTGTGGGATTCTCTGTGTGAACTTGTTGGGCCAAAGGGCCTGTTTCCACACTGTAGAGTCAGAAATGTACAGCATGGAAACAGACCCTTCTGTCCAACCAGTCAATGCCAACCAGATATCCCAACCCCATCTAGTCCCACCTACCAGCACCCAGCCCATATCCCTCCAAACCCTTCCTATTCATAAACCCATCCAAATGCCTCAACTGTTGCAATTGTACCAGCCTACACCATATCCTCTGGCAGCTCATTCCATATCCATACCAGCCTCCGTGAAAAAGTTGCCCCACAGGTCTCTTTTATATCTTTCCCCTCTCACCTTGTAGGAACTCTAATTCGAGGTAGCTGATCAGCGTGGATGAATAGAACTAAAGGTGCAGTTTCTGTGCTGTACATCTCTATGAATATGAATCTCCCTAGGGTACTGGTCTCTCACATCTTGTGCTCTACCTTTATAACAATGACAAAGAAGACATACATCATAAACTGTTTTGTGCAGCTTTGTCAAGGCACCTTCCTTCCAGTCTGAAGCTCATCAGATGGCTGACTGATGACGAGTATCCACTACCTGTTCTAATTCGAGCTTGAGTTGATTTCAAAGCTGCAGACACCATAGGGACTGGCAGTGAGATAACAGCAAGAAACCCAGGGCACCATCCGAGTTGGAAGCAGTATATGTGTGATTAGCATCCTGACTTGCAAATATATAATCATTCCTTGAGTGGGTCACTGGATCAGAATCCTGGAATCTCTCCCTAAAGGTCTACATGGACCACAGCAGTTCAAGAATGCAGCTCACCATCACCTTCTCAAGGGCAACATGGGATGAGCAAAAGAGTTAATGTTTCAAATCTGGTGACCCTTTGTCAGAACTACAGCAGCTCGGAAAAGGTGGCATTTATGCCGATGGAGGCTTCCCTGATTTATGATCATCAAGCCCTTTGTTATCTTTCGCACACTGTGCTCCACCTCCACCTACCTGCTCACTCCTTTAACCCCCATCGTCAGCATAAATACCACCTTTTCCGAGATGCTTCTAGTTCTGAAGGGTAATCAGACTTGAAATATTAACTCTGTTTCTATCGCCACAGATGCAGCCAGACCTGCTACGTTTCATTCGAAATTTGTTTTTATTTGATTGAGCCTCTCCCACTCCGAGGCAGGATCAAATTTTTTTTTGTTTGAATCTCAGTGTTATAACTGACAGCGTGAGAAGCTTCCAATTCCATATCAACTTCATTAAGGCTGTCAACTTTCACCTTCCTGACATTGTCCAACTCCATTCCAGCTTTACCAAATTTCATTCCTACTGTCAGTTCTATCTAAACTTGACTATTTCGATGGTCTCCTGGCTGGCCTGTCTATGGCACCACACATAAAACATACTCAGCCACATCCTGACTTGCACTCAGTCCTATGCTTACTCATTTATATTGACTCCTTATCCAACAGTGCACCACAAAGTCATACAGCATGGAAACAGACCCTTCCATCAAACTAGATTAGAGTGGTGCTGGAAAAGCACAGCAGGTCAGGCAGAATCCGAGGAGCAGGAATATCTACATTTTGGGCAAAAGCCCTTCATCCAACTAACCCATAACGACCATGTTCTGAAATGAAACTAGCCCCACGTGCCTGCGTTTAGCCTGTATCCCTTCCAAACCTTACCTATTCATGAATTTATCTAAATATCTTTTAAGTGTTGTAACTATACCTGCATCCGCCACTTCCTCTGGCAGCTCATTCCACATTGTGTAAAAAGGTTGTCCCTCATGTTATTTTTAAATCTTTCTCTTCTCACTTTAAAATATGCACCCTAGTCTTGAACTCACCCAGTGTAGGGAAAAGACTGTTGTCATTCACCTTATCCAAGCCCCTCATGATTTTATAAACCTCTACAAGGTCACCCCTTAACCTCCCATGCTCCAGTAAAAAAAGGCCCAGTCTATTTTTAGATCTCAAACCCTCCACTCCTGGCAACATCCTGATAAATCTTTTCTGAATATTTAAGGTTTTCAATATAGTCACTTCCTCCCCCTTACTCTGGCCAGCCCTCCACTCCCTTAAGATCTCTGCACTCGTCCAATTCTGGTTTGCTGTTCATCACCAATTTTACTTGTCTGTCCATTGGCAATGTAGTTTTCAGGAGCCTGGGCCCTAAGCTTTGGTATTTCCCCCTTGAAATCTTTCTTCATCTACAACCTTAACCAAGCTCTTTGACACATCTGATAGCTCAAAGCAGATTGCTCTCAAAGTTCAGTCAGTCTGGAGTGTTCTACTTAGTTAAAGATATGATATGAAATCAAATCGAGATGTACGGTAGCCTGGAGATGGAGATGCTGGAACAAAAGTCCTTTGATGGTGGAGCCCGAGTGACAGAGAGGTGGCACTATGTTAATGACACATGTTCCTGATGGACTGCATGTCCCACTCTATTTAAGCATCAAGATTTCACAACAGTGTATCAGGAGAATTCTTCTTACCGAAGCCCTCTCCACCTCCCAGTGCTTTATTCTCTAAAGAATAAAAACTCTACAAACACAATTGGACATTGCCTTTAAGCCAGGTTTACAATATCCAGCTACTCAACTATTTCAGGAAGATATGCTATAAGTCAGAAGGCATGAGATACATAAGTTATGAGCCCAGATTGTAAAAAGATACATTTACTTCATATTCTTACAGACAGAATGACATTTTTTTGGGGAAGATTGTGACTCATTGTCAATCTTACTGGACAAGTCAGCCAGAACCCCAGTCTAATGATCTCAGAACATGGACTCAAATTTGACCATAGAGATGGTTAAAGTTGAATCAAAAATCTGGAATTAAGATGCTGGACTGTGAATTGCTGTTAAAACCTTATGTGGTTCACTAACGTCCTTTAGGACCGCCTCATGACTTTGAAAACTTAGAAACTTGTATTTCTACAGCAACATTCACAATCATAAATGCAGTGATTGTTGTAATGTTGTAATAAGCACTGACGTGTGAAATGATCAGAAGTAATCAGTGTTTGAGGGATTAATCTTGTCCTCTGTCTACATGACAGTTGACAGGTGTCAGTTTAATTACTCAGCTGAAAAAAGCACCTCTGACAACACTGCACGCCATCAGTACTGCACTAGCTTTGAAACCTTTAGGGCACAATGAAACACAGCCTTCGGACTCTCAGTGTTAACTACATTGTCCAGCTAACATTTTGACCACAATGTCCTCCAAAAGTATAACAAGCAGCCAACATTTCATCCAGGTCTCAATGCCAGCTGCCAGTACCTTCACAGTGAAGTTTAACAGAAACCCCCCAACTTAATATATTAGTCCACCTGATAGCCTGATATTACCAAAGAAATACAGAACCATTATAATAACAAAATGTAACACGTGTAACTGCAAATATTCAAAAAGTCGCAATCCAATCTGCTTTCTTTCCCATAACTTACTGTAGATACTTTTCCTTATTAGTACAGAGGAGGTGCAGCATTGTTGAAGAAACTCTCTTTTGGCTATGACTTCAAACCGAGGCTCCGCCTCCCTCTAAGAGTGCTCAAGATCTTGCAACAAATCTTCATATCCACACTTTTATTTCACTGCTACTTTATGGGATATTGTTTTGTGCAAATCAGCCACACTCATCCCACATGTAGAATAATGACTACACTTCAAAAAGACTTCATTGGCCATTATGCATTTCAGGCACCCTTAAGATCATGAAATATGCTTTCCAAAAGCAAATTCTTTTTGTCTATTGTGCATGCAATCAGGTATAGCTATATCTAATGAAAGGATACCCATACATTCGAGTCTCACAAATAGTGTGATGGAGATGAAAAAAAATCATAAACCGAAACATCAACTCTATTTGCCCACAGATGCTACCTGATCTATTGAGTATTTAGAGCACATTTTTCTCCCCTCTTAGTTTAGATAAGAAAATAGGATTCTGCATTGTAATAAAACTACTCCCACCTCCAGGAGTAATATTAATTTTATTCTTTAATCCCTGATTGGTTTGAAGTCAATTTTGACCACTGCTACACAGCAGTGAACGGCTATTTTAAAGGAAGTGATCACAGGTCATTGTAATCGTTGTTCGAGATAGCAAGTCAGGCCCCAGTTTCTTCATTCACCTCACTCTTCAATAGCGACTTCAGCTCAGGTGGGCACTTCCCAACTGAAGACAAAGCAGTTGCATTAAGTGATTGGTGCAATTACAGGGTACATTAACTAAACACATTCTTTATACACACACACAGTAGAATTATCACTGGACTGTTAGTTGAGAAACCTAGGTAATATCCTGGGGACCCAGGTTCAAATCCTGCTGTGGTATTCAATTGGGAAAAAGTCTGGAATTAAATTCTGATGACGACCACAGATCTGTTATCAACGGTTGGGGAAAACACATCTATTTCACTAATGTCCTTAGGGGAGGAAGCTGCCATCATTACCCAGTCTGGCTTCCATGTGACTCCAGACCCACAGCAACATGGTTGCCTCTTGACTGCCCCTGCTGGGCAATTCCAGATGGGCAATAAATGCTGGTCTAGCTGGCAACATCCTCACCCAGTGAAGGAATAAAAAAAAATGTTAAAAGAATGAAAGCTTAATTGATTGCAATGCACCACAACATTTATGGCAACAAAACATGACATTTATGGCTTTCCTCCTTAATTCCTCTATCCAATGGCTTCACTCCCCCCAATCAGTTCAACGCTCAAATGGATATGTCTCCTGTTAAGTTTTCCCAGTTCATGCCTCAACCTTTTCATTGAATCAGTTTGAATCCAGTTGGGAATACTTTGTTTTTTAAAAAAAGATGATTCACTGCAAATAATGAGGAGAATGCAAGGAAACCACGTCTAAGCAATGATTCTTTTCTCAGGGGATTTAGTGGTGGGTGGGACTGGAAAGCAAATTAAAATTCCTAGTTACATCAGAACAGTTGCATTCCAACAGCATTACTGATTTGTTAAGTCTCCTCCAACAGGATCATCCAAATGATTCATCCAGATACAGAAAACCTGAGTAGGCTGGACAGTGTCTTCAGGCTGCAACATACATATCGTGCGAACAATTCTCAGGCAAGATTGATCTGTGTTTAGAATCTTAGAGGCAGCCAGTCTGAGTGAGGATGGGGGAAGAAAATATGATATTGGTTTACATAGTCTATAAATTTAATCTTAAGCCAGTCTCAAAACACAGACGAAAGGGGATCCAGATTGCACCTTCTTGCTAGTAAAACAGAGTGTTTGCATTATGAGACAATGGCAGCAGCATGTGTGCTGGTAGTTAATACATTGTCAACAAAGTCCCAGAAAAGGCATTGAAAATATTGAATTGTAAACAGTTGTACTTCAAACTGTCAGTTTAGATTAGATTACATTAGATTAGATTACATTAGATTACATTTTAGATTACATTACAGTGTGGAAACAGGCCCTTCGGCCCAACAAGTCCACACCGACCCGCCGAAGCGCAACCCACCCATACCCCTACATTTACCCCTTACCTAACACTACGGGCAATTTAGTACGGCCAATTCACCTGGCCCTGCACATCTTTTGGACTATGGGAGGAAACCGGAGCACCCGGAGGAAACCCACGCAGACACGGGGAGAACGTGCAAACTCCACACAGTCAGTCGCCTGAGGCGGGAAGTGAACCCGGGTCTCTGGCGCTGTGAGGCAACAGTGCAAACCACTGTGCCACCGTGCCGCCCACCAAGGTGGCAGAGAAAGTTCAGCAGTCAAGGAAAAGTAATCAGTATCTGTACCTGGATACATGAGCCATGCAATTCATGCTTCTATCAAGATGGGAAGGCTAAAGAGGGAGCCTTTGTGATACTGAGTCACAGGCTTTCCGAACATCTCTCTCAATATTGGGGGCAGGTTTATCTGTCAGAGTCCGTGTAAAAGCTCATACTTGAAAAAACCCAATTCATCAGGCGTTAAAATTAGACAAAAATACACCTCGCTTGTCTAAAGATCAGTTATGAAATTAAAAGTGACCAGGTGGAGAAAGGTAAAAACCATAAGAAACAGGAACACATTTAGCTCCTTCACCTGCACTGCATTTAGCAGGATCATGCATATTCATATTGTACTCAGCAAAAAGGTGTTGCAACTTGTGTGAATATGGTTATTCACCTTCTAAGTAAGTGAACCTTCAGAAGCAAGGAATCACTTTGGATTGATTCTGGGAGAACTGCATGCAGAATTAAAGGATAGCATAATATATACTGGACTATGGGCATTCTTGTGTTAAAAGTTATGTAGTTACAGAAACAGTGTTTGGTTAACAGTATTTTTCAATTTATTTTAAAAGTTATCAATCCTTCCAAGGACTACAAAAAAAAGGGGAACAATTTGAAGGAATCATTGTTGAGCTGCTCTCCTGTACCATATTTTATCAGTGGGTGATATGAGCAATAGTGCAATATCTGCAACACAAGGCTTGTACACACAACCAACAGGGACCTTGGGCAAATTTTCTCATTCCATGTAAAACTCCAATGGCCACGCAGTTGAAACCAGGTAGTATGGACATCTGCACAAAACTGGGTGGTTGAGGCTGCAAAGGTCCTCTCTGGCCTGTGTAATATAATTACCATTCTCCCTTAATAGAAACGTGGATAAAAGAACTTATTATAATGACAAGTACAAGTAGCTCTTCAGTAAGAGATGGAATCACATTTTACCATCCTTTTAAAGCCAACTACACTTTTGCAGATGTAACTCTTCACAATAAAAAACACATGTAGCTAAACAGGTGTTATCATGCTCACCTTCATAGTGATCTGATTATCTTACTGCTGGCTCTTTAAACTGGAATGCCAAAAATTAAATTTTCAAAACCGGAGTCCAAAGAGAGGAAGGAAATGAGGAGTATCATTCAGAGCAAAAGGTCATCATTAAAGAGCAGCAGGCAGAACAGACAATCTTCACCACTCATTTGGCCACTTGCAGGTACAAACAGGTGAGAGGTTGGTCATCCTTTGTACTACATCTAGTATTGAACACCGATCGCAACATCCAGACTGGTTCCACCATTCCCACTCTAGTGTCTGCGCAGACACAACTCTCTCATTCAAGCCTGTACACTTTGACACTGTCATCATCTTAAAGCAGTAGTGCTTTCCCTTATGAGGACTTGTGATTCTTGGATTTAAAAATCTGCATGTTAATACTTGAACATGAATTTAAAATCATTAATAGACAGGATTTGAAATTAAAACTGAAGAATCAAAGAGAGATGACCCCTGAATCCGCTAACTACATACCAGTCAGTAAAGAAAAACAGCATGAGAGGTGCCAGTAGTATCTGTTATGCTTGGAGGAATCAGGAACCTGCCTTAGACTCTCCCCAATCTGGGAATTGCAAATATCCTGGCTATTCCAGTTTGTTCAGATAAATAGTTCAAGGAGTGTCACTTTCCTTACAGTCTAATGTATCATATGAAGAATAAATATTTAAAAATGAAACAAACCTATTAAGCAGCAGTTTTCAATCATCATAGGAATTCTGTCTTGGCAAAACAAAAAGGTTACCGCTGAAATATTTTCCAGTCTCGTATTACATTGGCCTTTCACAAAGTAACATTCATTCCACATCTGGCTACTCACATTTTGCACAGAACTACGATCAACAGTTAGTTTGTTTTGTCACCTACTAAATATTTCTTTGCTCAATTCAACAGTATTCCAATCTCCCAACTCCACTTTCTGCCGAAGATGGCTCCATTCTCTCATGACAAAAACAAATCTGGAAAGTCTGATCTCAGTTCTGAAAACTCAAAGGAAGTGGGTCTCCACTTGAACTGCAAGTTCGTCATTTGAAGGCTCTCTGATCAGCAACCTGGGAGCAGTCAGTGTTAAGAATGAAGAGACATTTTACTCCAGCCATCCATGCTCCTACTGCACAAAACAGAATACCGCAACTGGCACTTAGGGTTATTCACCTTCCTCTCATCCCTGCAATTAAATTGGAGATATACTCTCCAAAATCAACCTTTGCTCCAGTCTCTAAGGCAATTGAGCCATCATTGCTTGTGAAAGTCACTGAATTCCCTCCAATAAACAGCCACTGGTCTCAGAGTCGGAACAATGAGTGGTGGAATGCTATTTGGTACACAAAAGTCTAATCCAGTCCTAACAACAACTTCCTAAATAGGGTTCTTGTGATAGTGGTAGTGCTCCTACCTCTGAACCAGGAGAACTGGGTTCAAGCCCATCTGTTGGAGAGGTGTCTAATAACACTTCTGAACAGGTTGAATAGTGAAAATAACAACTGTTTTCTGTAAGGCCAACGGATATAAAAGAGGAACTCGTGATTTTTTTCCTTCTTAACTCAACGATGAGAGAGTCAATGGAAGCCCACATCATTAGTCGGAGATTAGCAAACTCAGAATCAAGACTGAACTGGTGACACTTCATGACACATCTATAGAGAAACAAAAATGCACAATCACCAGATCTCACAAAACTTTGCAGCCAATGACATGCAGTGTTAGAATACAGGAGACATAGCATCCAACTGCACTCAGCAAACACTGACACGGCAACCATTTTAAATAGCCAAACAATCCTCTCTGCAACAAAAACAGATTGTTGGAAAAGCTCAACAGACCTGGCAGCACCTCTGGAGAGAAACTAGAGTTGGGAAGAGTGACCCTTTTGAGGTAATTTGACCCAAAACGTTAACTCTGCTCTCTCTTCACAGATGCTGCCAGATCTGTTGAGCTTTTTCAGCAATTTCCACTTCTGACTTAGAGCATCTGCAGTTCTTTCGGTTTTTACTTTGCTGTCATGAGACTTGGTTTAGTTCTTAGTTTTTAAATCTTTTCTGTAACACTTATAGAGGGAATGGTCAGGTCACTGGCATAATTCTTCTATTCTTCAAGACAGTGCTATGGGATTTTCTTTTAAAAAAAAAGAAAACATTGGGTATGCAGAAGGAGCCTCGGTATAAAGTCTAATCCAAGAAGCAGAAATCTGACAGTTTGGTACCTGTTGTGGTTCTGTTCGCCGAGCTGGGAATTTGTGTTGCAGACGTTTCGTCCCCTGTCTAGGTTACATCCTCAGTGCTTGGAAGCCTCCTGTGAAGCGCTTATGTGATGTTTCCTCCCTGCATTTATAGTGGTTTGAATCTGCCGCTTCCGGTTGTCAGTTCCAGCTGTCCGCTGCAGTGGCCGGTATATTGGGTCCAGGTTGATGTACTTATTGATTGAATCTGTGGAGGAGTGCCATGCCTCTAGGAATTCCCTGGCTGTTCTCTGTTTGGCTTGTCCTATAATAGTAGTGTTGTCCCAGTCGAACTCATGTTGCTTGTCATCTGAGTGCATGGCTACTAAGGATAGCTGGTCATGTCGTTTCGTGGCTAGTTGGTGTTCATGGATGCGGACCGTTAGCTGTTTTCCTGTTTGTCCTATGTAGTGTTTTGTGCAGTCCTTGCATGGGATTTTGTACACTACATTGGTCTTGCTCATGCTGGGTATCGGGTCCTTCGTCCTGATGAGTTGTTGTCCGAGAGTGGCTGAGAGGAAAGCCACACACACAGACCAAGTCTTAATCTACGAAAGCAACCACCCCAACACACACAAAAGCAGCTGCATCAAGACACTGTTCAAAAGGGCCACAACACACTGCAGTACACCAGAACTGCAAAAAGAGGAAGAAGAACACCTATACAATGTATTCGCCAAAAACGGATACCCCCGCAATTTCATCAACAGATGCCTAAGGGAAAGACAACGGAATGAGGACATGCCACACTACCATACATCAAAAACATTTCTGAACTGACAGCCAGACTACTGCGACCACTAGGACTCATAACAGCACACAAACCAACAGCCACTCTCAGACAACTCCTCACCAGGACGAAGGACCCGATACCCAGCATGAGCAAAACCAATGTTGTATACAAAATCCCATGCAAGAACTGCACAAAACACTACATAGGACAAACAGGAAGACAGCTAACGGTCCGCATCCATGAACACCAACTAGCCACAAAACTACATGACCAGCTATCCTTAGTAGCCACACACGCAGATGACAAGCAACATGAGTTCGACTGGGACAACACTACTATTATAGGAGAAAGTGAGGTCTGCAGATGCTGGAGATCAGAGCTGGAAATGTGTTGCTGGAAAAGCGCAGCAGGTCAGGCAGCATCCAAGGAACAGGAGAATCGACGTTTCGGGCATAAGCCCTTCTTCAGGAATATAGGACAAGCCAAACAGAGAACAGCCAGGGAATTCCTAGAGGCATGGCACTCCTCCACAGATTCAATCAACAAGCACATCAACCTGGACCCAATATACCGGCCATTGCAGCGGACAGCTGGAACTGACAACCGGAAGCGGCAGGTATAAACCACTATAAATGCCAGAGGAAACATCACAGAAGTGCTTCACAGGAGGCTCCCAAGCACTGAGGATGTCACCTAGACAGGGGACGAAACGTCTGCAACACAAATTCCCAGCTCGGCGAACACAATCACAACGAACACCTGAGCTACAAATCTTCGCCCAAACTTTGAAGTTTGGTATCTACACTGGCAGCCCAGATTAGATCACTAACCCAGGAGAGGTGGGGGAGGTGTATGGTATTGGATCAGTATGGCACACCAAGGTGTTTTCAGTTATGGGATAAGCAAAAGTAGGACATAAACTGGGATCAGACAGGGAAGTAATTTCCATATCAAGTTGAAGCAAGGATCAGGTGGAAAATCTGTGCTACATGGAGCATTCAATGGATTTGGTGATGTGTTGCCAGGAGGTGCAGACAACAGCTTTCAGAATGTTTACTGCTGAAAGGATCACATTCATACCTATTTGAGATAGCTGCTGAGATGTTTTAACACTCCCAGCACAAACAAGAAAGTGTTACCGACATTATGAATTTAATTTGGATGTAATAACGTAGGTAAGCATTTGGCACCAAGGGATAGATTTGGAATGGAAATTAAACACGCTGATGGAAGGCCACTGCAAAACAAGCTTAAAGATTCCTAAACAGTCCCATGGGTTCAGCATCTCTAATTGTACAAGGTACAATTGCAGGAAGGATACAAAAACAAAGTTAGAGACTTTACCCTGGATTATAAAGACAGAACCAGTTAACTGATCTTAAAGAAACACTTATGGGGGGCTTTAGCTCCTCCATTCAGCCACTCACCATGATGCGTGCAGTTTCACTTTATCTCCCATCCAATCTTATTTTAGACGTTTTCTTTTTTAAACTCAACGCTGGTCAATTGCTCTCCTGTATCTCCCCTTTCGGTCATCCAGCTTTTTCCAACTGGTTTGCATTTAAGTCTCTAGCCATTGACTTTTACGCCTTCCTCCTTTTGAGAGTCCCATCTCCAGCACGTATATCTCCACAAGAGATCACCATATCATTTCAAACTCAACTTTCTTGAATACTTCTGCAATTTTTAAAGTGACCCCAAAGGACCAGTTTCCCATCTTTGCCTTAATAGTCATACATGTCAACATTCCAATGTATTAGTATAAGACCATAAGACATAGGAGCAGAAATTAGGCCATTCAGTATCTCCGCCATCCATTGCATATCAGAACTTAGCACCCATTCCCATTCAATAACAATTAAATAATTTTAATACACAAGTTAAATGTTACAGGTTTTAACTTGTGAATCATCCAGTGTCTTTAATACCTCCCTTGTAGCTTTCATTTTTATATAAAAACACTATGTTCAATAAACTGCTGAATGGTTTTTTGATTCTCTGATGTATTGCATCCACTCTTTCCCTGTCCACTGCATCAAGATCCATAGCACTCTCTCGAACCATTGCGGCTTCAAAAGGAGAAGAAACAGAAGTAATGCAGGAAGGAGGGTGCATTGCGAAGGGTACATTTCCAGTGGATCAGAAACCAATAATCACCTGAAATTCAACTTGAGATCAAAGATGGCTGACCCCACTTCTGTGCATTGTATATTAAAACAACAATTTTTAGGAACATATAACAGTACCATTCATTTGGGGAGACGGGTTTAAAAAAAAACAACTTTTAAGCACTTTTGGATATTTATTGTTTAGTAAGAAAATTATTTTCCTGGCATCAGACAGAACACAAAGTGATGACCTAACTTTGCACCAGAGCAGAGATTCCTGGTTCCTTTAGAAACTTCACTCTGGGGTAGATTTCCTCAATTGAAGTTTAGTAAACTGACTAATGATTGGGTCAAATTATAGATTCAGGAGAATTTTGGGGGGTGGGGGAGGTGAAAGAAGAAATCTTATTTTGTTACTGCGGAGTTTTAATCACAAGATCACTGAGTACTTTTCATGAGTGAATAGATGTGAAGAATATAAATGAATCTCACTGGACAAGAGGGGCTTTGGTGTCCAAATTCAATTTCTCCCAGAGTGCAGCTACACAAAAGTAGTTCATTCAGGATGTGACACTGCATCAGTTCTGGGGTCAACTTCCTCCTTTTCTCTTCCAGGTGAATCAATTAAAGCAATCTGTCTGCGCCATCAAAAAACTGACGTAGCAATGTCAATACATCAGTTGAATGAGGTGACTAGCACAAGCCAATGGCATTTCCGTTCTCACCTAAACATCCACGTGTAGTCTCCAGGATTAGGGGAATAGCTTACTCTAAAAAAAAAAGGAAAACAGTTGGACTTCATTTCCTCCTGAGGAACTGCTACCCCATGGAGATCAGCCTAGCCCAGGTATCAAACCTGGGACATTCTGAAACAGAGTTACCAAAAGGAACTTTCTGATGCTTTGCAAATAATATGACTGCTCAACATAAACAAAATTTTATTCAGGACTGCATCTGTCCAAACGACACCAGGATTCCTGGTCTGAGAAATACATTAATGGCTATGCCAAAACTAAACAACCTTTGATCCATTAACCAGGATGTAAAGTTGTGTGCAACAGAAGTGAAGGGCCCCACAGTTAGTGTGCTCCCAGAAATGGATATGTTCAAGCATGTTTAATTGTCAAGGTGCCAAAAGAATGTGAAGTGAAACTTTAGAAACCAGGAATGAGTCCGTTCTGGCCTTGAAAAGCAAAATATTTAAGGAACAGGCATATTCCAAAGTTTGGCTATTAAAATTCTCTCCCCCCTCCCCAACCCTTGTCCAGCAGCACAAACTCAGCTGCTACAGACTTGAAACATTTCAACACTGCTTTAACATTCCTCTATTCTCTCATACTTCAACCCCCCCACCCACCCAGCCCCTCCCACCCAAAGCCCTCTCTAATTCGGTCTTGGAAAGTACAACTTCCCTTTTACACGAGGAAGCAAACCTGCTGCAAAGGCTTTTAAAAATAATAACTGTATAATAGAAAAGGGTAACTTAACTTGTGTTTTAAACATGTATCGTAGCTTGTACAAGAGGGGTGGGGGGGGAAGCGAACCTTCAAACACAATGCTTTAAATGACTTTGGTTTAGATCCCATTCCAGTTTGATCCATTCCAGACCTTAGTTAGTTCCTTACAGTTCATGTCTGTATTAACAAACCATCCTATATTACACTTTACTTCAGAGGCATGGATCATCATAACCTTGTTACACAAAAGGAACACAGAGCCAGGGCTTTCTTCAATTTGAAGAATTCTGGTTGGGTAATCCCATATAGGGTTCCAGAGCAGATAGTACACTCTTTCCACAACCAACTCCCCCTTCTAGTTCAGCCCAAATTAGTGTCATGTGGAGCTCAGGATTCCAAATTGAACTCACTTATCAAATTAGTCAATTCAAGGGACTTGTCCTTCTTTCCCCTAAGCTTTACAGATAACCATGAATAGAAAAGCTTCAAATTCAACTTCACATTTCAAAGCCAAATCAATGGTGAAGCCTGAAGCCTTAAAATGCTTAATGCCATTGACTGTCCCTCAGTGAGTTTTCAACTATTGTTTCATGAATTGGTTTTAAAAATCAGATTCAATTGCACAAAACCTACATGCTGTGCAGCTCTCTCATGCAGACACATCTTCAATACATAAATGCATGGTGAAAACAAGCTGGGTAGAAGAACTCAGAAAACCATGAATTAAGTCAAATAAAACCTTTGTAATTGTGGGACAAACCCTGCATAGAGATGAACTTTATCTAGTTCCTAGATTTGAAAAAAAAGTAGACGAGACACAGTCTCGCATCAGGGCCTGTAACAAGTTTTATTTTACATGCTCTGAGTCAGTCTGCATTTTTATAAATGAATATTACCTATTAATGGGTCAGTTAAATAGTGTAATTGCTGCCATAAATTATCCACTCAAGGTCTGGAATGGAAACAGATTGAAGTGGCCGTTCATTTCTTTTGTCAATTTACCCAGATGGTGGTGCAATACATACCTCACATAAACACTCAACACTCACAAAATACACAAGGCTGCATCATACAGTGGGCAGATGTCTGAATAGGAACTGGGTTGAGCCTTACAGGGGAGCCTGCCCCTCTATACCCAGTTCAAGCCTCTAATTTCAAGTGTTATTCTAAAACAGGAAATTGTTGCTATGGCAATGCCCTGGGCAGCTGTACAACTGTTGATACCAAAAAAGAAATCTCTTAAACAGACCAATACACTCAAGGGTGGTAAAGTGGGATATTTATAAAACCCTAATCTCGTTTTACTTGGTCTAAAGGAAAGGACAAGGGAAGATTCCTTAAATGGCTTGACATTAAACGACTGCCTTGTTGCACTGGCTGAATACAAAAAGACACAGCAAATTGAAACTTCTGCAGAACTGCATTCAGAAGATGCTCAGTGTGAGATTTACCAGACTGCTGTGAAAGGCATACTTATGAGTTACGATCTGCATTTTTAATTTAAATCAAGTTGAAATTGTACTGTGAATAACAGAAATGATTCAAAATTATTTTAAAACAGGAATTGTTCTCAGGAAAGTAATCAATTGTTCATTAGGCCCCAATGTTTAAAACTAGTAAATGTTTTGCTTTTAAAAAATTCTAATGGAACAGCGATGCAGAACGTTTATGCATTCTGCAGTCTTTCATGGCTGGGGTGGAGTGAAAAGAAAGGACAGGGTGAGTTACTTACTAGCATGTCTTCTGACATTCCAGCTACATGCACTACATACAAAGTTCCCCTTTCCCTTCCCCTCACTACCTGGGCTGCTGCGAAAAAAAGACTTCTCCAGGAAGGGGAAAAATATTTAAACATTCAACTCATCTGGACTTAAGTCCCTGCAGCACTTGCAACATTGATACCAATCAATAGTCTGAAAATCCATTAACTCTAATAGACTAAATGTATATTTAACAGAAGATTCATAAGAACTTACACAATGACTTTTGGGACATATCTACATTTTTATGTCATTTAATTTTAGCAAAAAATGATGGATAATGTAGCTCGTGACATTGTTCTCCACTTAGTCATAAGTCAGCCTTTTACCAACACTACAGAAATATCCTTTAGGGAGTGAACTTTGCAATCTCACCATGCATTAGTGGCAGGGCTCCAAATGGTTTCAGAGTTCAGTTGAATAGGAAGAGGGACAGAATTGGGTTGGGGCTTAGAAAATATTTAAAAAATGACAACTCAAAAGGGCCAAGTATTAGACTGCTTCACTGCATTTGCACAAGTACAATCTGGGGCTGAGGCAGGGGTGCACATTCCAGCTAATTGAGAAGCAAACAGCTTTAAAAGGGAAGAGATTATAAAAAAGTTTACTATATAACAGTGCCTCCTACCTAGATGGCATAACAATTTATCTATCATCTCTACACAGAGTTTGGAAAATAACCATATTCTGGAGACTCCATATTGGTCTCTCATCACCACACTTTGCACCCAACTTTGTAAAGGTTGATGGAAGTTGAATATTCAAGCCCGACTTAAATTTATCAGATTGTTTTTTTAAAAAAAAGTGTAGATGGTGACAAGTCTTGGTTTTCCACAGACAATTTAGCACCCATGACACCAAGCAACATAAACAGATGGCAATTTCAGTGCTTAGCTGCAGCCATAAACTGTTTTTAGAGACAGTATATGAAACTGTAGCCTCTGAAAGGGCCAGGGAACCCTTGCAAGCAAAAACAAAGTCAGTCTCCCCACAGCTCAGCAACAGAAATGGCCAGCACATTGAGAAAAGTGCAATAATGAACCATGTTCTGCAGCAGTGTTCAAACAAGTGATGCAAAACACATCCAGGGACATCATTTTATGAATTTTAAAACTATAAACTATAAGGGACAGGTTGCTGTACTTCAAAAGCAAAAATGATAAAGGAGTTAGGAATATTAACCCTTGCATTCTGAAGGCACATAAGGAGCAGGAAACTGTATCATGTATTTTGGAATGGAAAGAAAAGACCACCCTCATTTTAACTTCCCTTCAGAGCCTGGATAAATCTCACACAGATTTAAATGCGAGCAGTTAGGCCAATCAGCCAACTTGGCATACAAGGCACCCAGTTTTAGAACGTACCCATGGCTTTTGTATAAATCTTTTTAAAAAAAGAATATCTTTCCTGCAGCTGCAAGGTAGGAGTTGTAAAAGTAAATTTCATGCAGAAGTTGCAAAAATCATGGGCACAAATCTCAACAGGGATTTCTAATTCTGTGTATAATAACATGCTGTACAAATTATTTTCCAGTTGGATCCTGTGGAAAGTACTTCTCAGGTACTTGCCTCTATCTTCTTCTATCTTGCCACTAGAATTTGGGTTTTCATGTTCTCAGAATAGGGAATTAGGTGACTAGGAAAGGTTCACTTCCATTCTTTTCATGAACAGGATGATCAACTGCCTTATACCCCTGCTTTAATTAGGGCAGCCATTCAGCATCTGTACTGAGAAATGGACAAAAAAATTGTGCAAAAAGGAAGTGAATTTATGAGTACAGGTGATTCCTTGCATGGGACAATCAAATTCTTTGTTCTTTTAGAGTCTGCTCTGGGAGTGGGCACTGGTTTTCCTACCCCTGTACTCGCCTCTTCAAGACGATGGCAGCTGGAACAGCACTGAGGCAAGTTGAGAACATGTCTATTGGTCAGTGCGACAGGATCATTATGATATCCAAAGTCATTTAAAGTCATGCATGTGTTGTGCATGTCCCCCTCCTAAAATGTAAACACATAAAACTTCTTTGCTGAAGCCACAAGACTCCAAAAACAAAATGTGATTCATATAAACAGACCCTTATATAACTGATACCCTTTTGAGAATTAATCTCACTTTTCCATACATACATTTACTATATACATGAAACCTTCCTTCTTTGAACATACACATCCCCTCCCCCCTCCCATTCGGTGCCTCATGCTAGAAAATTATGACCTATGAATTCTCTTTAAATGCAACTGTAAGCGATCAGGGAGGGTTACACAAATACACATCTCCCTAACTTCTCGCTTCTTTTGTTAAGTTTTTCAAAAAAATAAGGTTACCTTTCTTGCATCATTACAAGAAGAAATATTGTGTTCTGAACACACCACATTACAAAAATGCAGAAAAAGAGTTTTTTGCTGTCAATATTGCATTTGGACGAATGAAGAAAGAGACTGTTTCTTTTCCACCCCCAAACACGTGTCTCCAATTGGAGGCAGGAGATTGTTCTTTGCGCAATTTGCCTGCATTTATAAGTTTACATATTCCCTGTCAAATGAAAGCAACATGAAATGCAAACATGCTTGAAAAAGTCAAACATCAGTGTCTCACCATTTGGCTACAAAAGATTTCTGTTCATGGGCAGCACGAACAACCAAAAAAACAGAATTATCAGTACAAAGTCTTAGTGAGAATGTCTGATCTCTCAGATTTATTTGGTGTTAAATTCCTGCCATGTCACTGATCAGGAATAAAACTGGAGTGCCCTGCAGCAAAACTAGATTCATAAACTCTTCTCCCCTGCCCCTCCCACCAACTCATTTGTTGGTCTAGATTTTGCCAATTTGGCAAAATTCATGTTAGACGTAAAGCATCAGGACAGACCCTGAATTCCATCCGAAGACACTGAGCAGAACTTGCTGAAATGGGTGAGTTACAGGTTTAATCCCAGAATTTCTGCAGCAAGATTCTCAACTGTTCTGGTACAAGACTAAACTTTTTTTTTCGCTATGTTCTACTCTGGGTTCATAAGCTCACAGTGATGAAGGTGGACATTATAGTGGAAGAGGTTGAGGGAAGGGCCAATTTCCATTTTATTTTTCAGGGGTCAGGGAAATCAGATCCTAATTTTTAATAGACAGGATCCAATATCAAAGACATTCCCTTAGTTTAAGCAGGCTAAGCATTGGAAATGCCAGCTCCTAGAGGGTATTTTAGACAGTCTGTTTGCTCACAGGTGTTGCTTCAACAAAACTTTAAGGTCTTTTATTTCTTTGAAGTTTCTCTAAATCCATACAAGAGGAGTAATCCCACTGGAAGAGCCAACTGCCATTTTGAACTCCTCCTGCCACCTCAAACACTTCAACCCATTGTCAGTGTTCTGGAAGTCAGTGTGATCACATTGCTCCAAATTACCAAAATAGAGTTGATATCCATGAAATTCCAAAACAAACAAAAAAGAAATTACCCACAGCCTAAGTGAAAGGCATCAAGACTCCTTCAAGAACCCTGATAAGTTTGAAAAAAGGGTGGGAGTAGGGGAACTTCATTGTGAAATGCCTCCTACAATACATCAATATTTATGAAACCAAACTATATCAACCATGAAGGGAGAACAAAGCGACAAGGGAGAGAATTCAATCAAAACTGCGCTATGCAGTAGCTGTTCACAGATCTATTTCTGCTATCAATACAAGCACAAATATGCAGATGAATATTAGCAACACTATAACATCAGATAAAAAAGGTCAATTGTTTCCTCATTTTATTCACCACAGTGATTAATCCTCCTTGCAGCCGCTTAACTGAAGGCAGCTAGAGCACACTGGATAATGATTTTTGTTTTTAAAAGTAATGTGGGCTTCAGAACAGAATACCTCTTTTACATATTCTAAAACTTTAATGGTTAAGTTGTATGCATCACTGACAGTTGACCAGAGGCTTTAGGTTAAATTAGTGATAGACAGATGCAAAAGCCAGACCTGTACGACTGCCTAGTACTGTCAACACTGGGTACCAGACCTACATGACAGCACAGCATGTACAAGTTTCTGTTAAGACAATTGTAATATCAACCAAGAGTTCCCGTCTCCGTTCTTCCTGTCATGAGCACTGCTCACCACCTTACACTGTCAATCACTAATTTCATTGTAATTCCCAGTTTTATTTAAATTAAAATTTGAACTATATGATTTATTTGTACCGGTTCAGAACCTTTTACCAGTTGGGTACTGAAAAAACAAAACACTTTAAAACAAAAATATACTGGAAAATGGACCGGAAGTAGTTTGGTAATCGGTCTATTTTCCCGAAGGTTAAATAAAGATCAGCGAAGATATACATTTTAAGGTGTAGTGACCCTCAAACTTCAGTGGCATTTCCTGCAGCTGCTGTGTAATGTCAGTCTCTCATTAAGTGTTCACAAGCTAAGTACAGCGTACTAAATAGTTGATGTCTTGTCCACTCCATCTGTCAAAATAAAAAATAAAATCGTTTTAATGAAGCATCAGCCAAGGGTATTGCCATAATCTCCTCTTCAGATTTTCACTCTTTCTGCTACACATCAAATACACAACTAGCACATTTAATAGTTTGCTTTCCCGATATGTTGAAATCCAGGCTCAATGCATCACTTCCCATAATAAGACTCCTCTAATGAAATTTGTGTTACTTGGTCTGTCCTCCACCTTATAACATTTTACCCATGCACTTCCAGGTTAGTGAACAATACCACCCTTTTCAATCTTGATGTCTAGCTCTTTACTAAAATTCTAAGAAAAGTCTTAACTTACAACTGCGACAGCTTGAATTATGACTGAACAAAGCATGCAAGTATTGTGCAATTTAACATTCATAATAAAGTTTCATAAATCAACCATGAGAAACATTAATCGGTTTAATGTTGTATAACTAAGGTAAAATCATATTTCTAACATCAAGACAAAGAGAATGTGAAAAAGTTTAATAAAGAACAGTGACCCTTTACTGGGGAAAGGAGGACTATAGTTGCAGTAGCAGTCTTAGTTCTCCAGTGGTACTTGACTTACCACATTCACTGCTGCTGTGGTACAAATTACTGGATCTCAATAGCACAGCAACCATTACAAATATATTATTTATATTTGGTTCCTGACTGACTGTGCACCAGTTCTAGAGCCAAACACTGATAGGACTTAAACATAAAAGCAGGGATGTACTTCTGAGGCTCTATAAGGCTCTGGTCAGGTCACATTTGGAGTATTGTTCGCAGTCTTGGGCCCCCATACCGCAGAAGGGATGCGCAGGCCCTGGAGCGTGTTCAGAGGAGATTCACGAAAATGGTTCCAGGAATGAACAGCTTACCATATATAAGGAACATTTGAGAATTCTGGATCTATACTCTATGGAGTTTAGAAGAACGAGGGGAGAATCTAATTGAAACTTACAGAATACCTGGACACAGTGGACTTTGAGGAGATGTTTCCATTGGTAAGAGAAGAGGATCAGAGGACACAGCCTTAGAGCAAACGGAAGACCTTTTAGAACAGAGGCAAGGAGAAACTTCCTCAGCCAGAGAGTGGTGAAGCTATGGAATTCACTGACCCAGAACGCTGGGGAGGTCAGGTCATGAAGTATATTTAAGATGGAGACAGATAGGTTCTTGATTGCAAAGGGGATCAAGGGTTATGGGGGGAAAAGTGGAAGAATGGGGTTGAGAAACTTATCAGCCATGATTGAATAGCGGAACAGACTCCATGGGCTGAATGGCCTAATTTCTGCTCCTATGTCTTATGGTTTTGGATAGATAAGAACTGAAAATGCTGCAATTTCTTGGCTGTATTGTGTTGAGACAGAGATAATGTTTCAGGTTGATAAGTTTTATCAGAATTGAAAGGAGGTAGAAATTTAATACATTTTAATCAAATGAAATGGAAAAGGGTGAAGAAAAGTACAAAAAAGTATGGGTGTGCTGGGTTGGGAGAAGGGAAAGATTAAATGAAAATGGATGAAATGGAAATGGGGAGTCAATGGCCTAGTAGTATTATTGATAGACTCTTTAACCAGGAACTCAGCAAATGTTCTGGGAACCTGGGTTCAATTAAAAATAATCTGGAATTAAGAATCTATGGATGACCATGAAGCAATTAGTTATTGGTGGAATAACCCATCTGGCTCACAAATGTCCTTCAGGGAAGGAAATCTGCCTCTTCACTTGGTCTGGCCCACATGTGACTCTATAACCTCAGCAAGATGGTCAAATCTCAACTGTCCTTCGAAATGGTCCAGCAAGCTACTCCGTTCAAGGGTAGCTAGGGACAGGCAATAAAAGCTGGCTAGTCAACGATGCCCACATGCCACAAGTGAATTTTAAAAAGGGAAAAAAGGATTGATGGTGCATGACCAAAAGAGAGGGAAAAAGAAATACAATTCTAGAAGAGGTGTGATTGGCAGATGAAGAGCTGTCATCTAAAAGCAACAGCAAGAGGAAAACAAAATTAGAGCAAAAAACTGCAAAAACAATGTTTCTTTTGGTAGTAGGGGAAGAGGGGATGGCAGAAGTCATAGTCATGGTCTGAATTGTTGATGTTGAGTCAGGAATTTAGTAAAGCATCCAATTGCAAGATAAAGTGCTTCTAAGCTTCACTGGTAAACTGCAGGAGATGGGGGATGGAAAGGTCAGCATGAGGGCAAAGATAAGAATTGAAAAGGCACAAGATCGAAGCTCAGGTTTACACCGAAACAGGAGAAATCTACATTTGGTCTCTCCACTACACAGCAAATGCACTGTGTGTATAGTATAAACTCAAAGTACACATACGTTATTGTTTCACCTGGAAAATGTGTTTGAGGCCTTGGATGGCATGTGGTTGAATAGAAAGATGACAAGGTGAGTGTGTCGGAGTAAATGGAGGAATGAAGCATGGTGTCACAGAGGGATAGGCCACTTCAGAATGCTGAAAGGGGAAGACAGGAAATGTGTTTGGTGCTGACATTACACAGGAGTCGGCAGAGGGGACAAGAGGAGATGCAATTGATATCATCAGGTAGAATGCAATCCAAACTGGAAAGGAAGATCTATGGAATATGGAGGTTGGCAGGATGGAAGGAAAGAACAAAGGGAACTATTGTGGGAACTGATGATATGAAAGCAGGTACTGGAAAATGGGGTGGACCCAGTTAAACACCTAACCAAGCACAGTGAGAGGGCAGAAATCCTTGAGGACAAAAGGAACTTGTCAGAAACACTGTAGAAACTGGGAGTGTTAACAGGAAACCAAATGCAAAGAATTCTAGTTGAGCCAGTGTATATCGTGCATATTTGGGGATAGCATTTGCCTGGAAAAGGAGGCAGAAAAGTCAAGGAAAGGAAGGAAGAAGTTGGTGATGGACTGTGAGGGAGAGGAAACTGGAATAATAATTGATTAAATGCTCCATTTCAGGGTGAGCACAGGAAATGGCAGGCACTACAGCCTCCTGTACATTAATAATTTTAAGAAACTATACTGATTAGGACTGAAACAAGGAATATTCCACATAACCCACAAAAAGACAAGTATAGCTAGGACTTGAATTCCACTGAAACCCTTCACTTACCTCCTAAGGCGTGCTCGGTCATACTGAGACACAGAGATTCTAGTCTGGTATTAATCTCAGGTTCTGTTACTGGCACTTGGCATTCTGTAAAAACATCACAAATCTTCAGTAAAATTTCAATTTGGCCATGCAACAGAATGCCACTTCTTTCTCTGCAGGGTTTCTTCTGCGTTCCACAATTTCTCCTCTTTTGGAGAAAGATGCTTGGAGACAATAACATCTGCTGCCACAGGCATTCTCAGCACTTGAATATTCATTTGTTGAGCTGAATATAATGGCCACATGCCCAGCAGCTGGAAAACAACCTGCTTTGCCTTTAGGGCTTCCAAAACCCACCTTTACTGGGTGGCCTCCTTATGTAGCATATAGACTCCCCTACAATTGGTATGAGACCTTTAAGTGACTGATTGAGGTTTGGAGTGGGGGTGGGAAGATCATTTGATTCCAGACCGCCCAGCACACTCAAAGTAAGAACCATACTTTGCCCTGTGAGAGAGAATGTTAACAGCATTAGCAAGCCTCTCAATAATACTGGTCACTAATGAGAAGTCTGATCATGTTCTCATCCATTAGAAAGCCCACATCTGCAGACAATGGGAGTAAGTGGACCTTAATTAAGAGCAGGAATCATCATTAGCTTCTCTCCTCTTACTACCCTCTCCCCATAATCAAGTTTAAGGCTCAAGATTAATTCTAATAGTTCAACTTGAATCACAAAATAATACAGCATAGGAGGCCATTTGGCCCATTATGCCTGTACTCATTTTTAACAGAGCTACACCGTTAGTTCATTTCTTTTAGCCCTGTAAATCTTCCTGTATAGGGTGAACTTTCTCAGCACCGATCGGAGAATTTCTGATCTCAGTGTCTCAAGACCACAATGTGCAAAACATTTGTTTACTATACAGCCAGACTGGAGGGCAGGATGGGAAAGCTCTCTGCATTTTAAACTGACCAAGGATGACTAAGTGGTCTGTTTAAAAATGTTCTTAGGGATCCTCAAGTTTCCTCCAAATTATCGATCAAAATAGCAACCAAAATAGCAACTATTATAGACCAGTTAGTCTGACCTCAGTGGTGGGAAAAATTTTGGCGTCAATTATAAAGGACGAAGTTACGACACATCTGGATAGCAGTAACAGGATAGGTCAGAGTCAGCATGGATTTATGAAGGGGAAATCATGCTTGACTAATCTTCTAGAGTTTTTTGAGGATGTAACTCTGAAGATGGACAAGGGAGATCCAGTGGATGTAGCATACCTGAACTTTCAAAAAGCCTTTGATAAAGTCCCACGTAGGAGGTTAGTGAGCAAAATTAGGGCACATGGTATTAGGGGCAATATACTGACATGGATTGAAAATTGGTTGGCTGACAGGAAACAAAAAATAGTGATAAACGGCTCCCTTTCTGAATGGCAGGCAGGGACCAGTGTTGTGCCACAGGGATCGGTGCTGGGACCGCAGCTTTTTACAATGTACATTAATGATATAGATGAGGGTATTAAAAGTAATATTAGCAAATTTGCTGATGACACAAAGCTGGGTGGCAAGGTGAAACGCGAGAAGGATGTTAGGAGAATAGGGTGACATGGACAGATGCATGGCAGATGCAGTTTAATGTGGATAAATGTGTGGTTATCCACTTTGGTGGCAAGAACATGAAGGCAGATCACTACCTAAATGGAGTCAAGTTAGGTAAAGGGGCAGTACAACGAGATCTAGGTGTTCTTGTACATCAGTCAATGAAAGCAAGCATGCAGGTACAGCAGGCAGTGAAGGCAGGCTAATAGCATGCTGGCCTTCATAACGAGAGGAATTGAGTACAGAAGCAAAGAGGTCCTTCTGGAGCTGTACATGGCCCTGGTGAGATCGCACCTGGAATATTGTGCGCAGTTTTGGTCTCGAAATTTGAGGAAAGACATTCTGGCTACTGAGGGAGTGCAGTGTAGGTTCACGAGGTCAATTCCCGGAATGGCAGGATTATCTTATGCTGAAAGATTGGAGCGACTGGGCTTGTATACGCTTGAGTTTAGAAGGTTGAGAGGGGATCTGATTGAGATGTATAAGATTATTAAAGGATTGGACACTCTGGAGGCAGGAAGCATGATTCCGCTGATGGGTGAATCCCGAACCAGAGGACAGTTTAAAAATAAGGGGTAGGCCACTTACAACTGAGATGAGGAGAAACTTCTGCACCCAGAGAGTGGTGTGTGTATGGAATGCTCTGCCCCAGAAGGCTGTGGAGGCCAAGTCTCTGGATGCTTTCAAGAAAGAGTTGGATAGAGCTCTTAAGGATAGTGGAATCAAGGGTTATGGGGATAAGGCAGGAACAGGATCAGCCATGATCATAATGAATGGTGGTGCTGGCTCGAAGGGCAGAATGGCCTATTCCTGCACCTATCGTCTATTGTACTTCAACTGGTCAAGTCAGAAACAAGCAGTGGGGGAAGATTTATAAAACTTGTCTTATAAACAAACTGCATCTCATTATTTTCACAAAGACACTTCCCATGCTGAAGGTGGAATTGACAGAGGTAAAACATGCTGCGCTTTTCCAGCAACACATTTTCAGCTCTGATCTCCAGCATCTGCAGACCTCACTTTCTCCTCAGAGATAAAACATAACAAACCTGGCTGCTGGAACATCAGGATGGCCTGTGGGGAGGTATGCACAGGTAGTGAGTATGTCCGTTGCACAGAACTGCGACTTTGACTTGGCATGCTATTACTGCCACCTGGGTTCGCAAACCATAGGTTCTGCAGGAATAAAAAAAAATATAATGCAGTACCTGGATGACGACATCTGGATTTATTTTCCTCATTTTAATAAAAGAGAAATTACTAATCAAGAAAGCCCATTTTCGAACATCCACAAATGATCATGAGAATCAAACTGTTAATAAGAACTTGGTGATTGTCGCCTCATCCCTCTTTACTTATGGTGCCACTTGCTGGATTGTAGTTCCACCTGCACTGTCAGCTCTTTGTCACTTCATTCAAGTAATAATTTCCTCATGCAAGATGAGGCCGTTGGCCTTGGCAGACAAACAGATTGGCCAAGGAAGAAACAGGATCATTCCATAATGTCCACATTTATGAATACATGAACTAGGAACAGAAGTAGGCAACTTGAGCTTGCTCTGCCATTCAGTAAGATCATGTTTCAAATTCCACATTTCAATCTGTCCCTGATAGCCTTAGATTCTTGTCAAGTAGAGGAATCTATCTCCACTGTAGAATATTCAATGATCCTGCCTCCTCAGGCAGAGTGTTCCAAAATCTCTCAACCCTGAGAAGAGAAAGAAAATCCAGGCGGATTTGCTGAATGCTGATTAGGGCAGAAAGCCTCCTTTCATAACCTAAGAGCACAGAGATCGCCAGTGAGGATGTGGTATCCAAGTATGGTTATAATAATGCACTAATGACTTGGAGACAAGTTCAAATATCAACATGGTGGCTAAGAAATTTAAAATTTTTGGTTGACTAAACAAATCTAGAATGGGTTAATGAATCTTTTGTTAAAATAACCCCTCAATTTCTGAATACTCTCTCCAGGTCCACAGCCATGTGGGTTAAACTCTCAACTATCATTTAAAATGAGGCAAAAAAAGCTGCTCAGGTGCACTGGTGTGGACAATAAATTCTGGACTTGCCAGTGATGCCTGCATCCCTCAACAGGAAGTTATGCTAGAACTGGATTTGACTTTCACCCACTGCTCTGCCCTTACACGTGATTTAAATGCTCAGCACTTGGAAAACAGAGGGAGGATCTGACATAATTAACATGGATTCATGAAAGGGTAGTCTTGCTTAACCAATCTATTGGAATTTTGAGGATTTAACTGACACAGCTGATAAGGGAGAACAAGTGGATGTGGTTTACTTTGACTTCCAGAAGGCTTTCATTAAAGTCTCACATAAGAAATTAGCATGCAAAATGAAAGCACATGGGATGGGGTAATGGTGTACTGACATGGATAGAGAACTGGTTGGCAGAAAGGTAATGAATAAGGTCTTTAGAGTGTGGTAGACCAACAACTAATGGGATATTACTGGGATCAATACTTGGACCACAGCTGTTCACAATACATATTAATGATTTAGGTGAGGGGACTAAATGTAATATCATAGTCTAAGGTGAGCTATTTAGGACTGAGATAAGGAGAAATGTCTTCATTCAGTTGTGAGCCTTTGGAACGTCTGCCATAAAAACAGTTGAGGCCAAAACACTGAATGTTTCCAAGAAGGAGATACAGTTCTTGAGACTAAAGGCGTCAAAGGGTATGGGGAGAAAAAAAAAGGAACAGGGTACTGAGTTGGATGATCAGTCATGATGATATTGAATGTCAGAGCACGCTAAAGGACGAATGGCTGACTCCTGCTCCCATTTTTTATGTTGCTATGTTCGCATCCTCATTCTAAAAGAGATACGTGATGAAAGTCCCAGTTTTTAAAAATTTGTTTAATTTTAAACTTCCTACAATTTCATCCTGAGGTGGCACAACGGAAGACACCAACATCCAATTTCATGGTAATAACTTTACAGGTTCATACAACCTTTCATCATCCATAAACACAGCTCAAAGCATGAAAAGCCACAGTAACAACCCTCATTTTCTTGGGGTCATCTGCATTAGGAGAGTAAAATTGTGACAGGAAGCAGGTGGAAATGCAAGGTGCCAAATAAAGAAGAAACTGGGCAAAGAGTTACAGAAAGCAGGTGTACAATGGCTGAACAAAAAGAGGAGCAAGGCTGAAGACACCAAGTCATTGAACACATTACTTAAATTCACATTCTCAGCTCGTCAGCAATACAGGACTTTCAAAGTTAGTTTTTTTTTAAAAGCAGTGCTTATTTTATAGATACTTGTTTTTTCCGTCCAGGACATTGAACACTAGGAGAAGGATTTTCCTTAATTAGATTTTCCTTAATTCACTGGTATGTACATATGGAAAGTTTTATTGTATTTCACATGGTTTATGACAAATCTGGCAAATGGACGAGTAGGGAATGCATTATGAATGAGATGCTGGTAAAAGAATGGTAGTTGATAAAGAATACCAACACATACTACCAACAGCTGCTGCATTCACCATTTTTCTCTAGAGAGATAGCAGACCACTAAATTCTGAATATCATTTATATTTAACACTTGAAAAGATTGCACTCATCGAAGGAATCCACAGCCGATCAGCATCTCTGATTTCCACCAACAAACATTTTAAGTTGCAATCTCGTAGCATAGCCATTTTCCTCAATAGGAACTTTACTAACCTGCCTCCCTTGACTTGTCAATGGATTAAGCGTATGCCTTGGAGAAACACCACCCAGACTAGCAGCTGAAGTGCCAATCAGACCCATGCGGTTTGCAGAAAGACCCCGTGGAGGCACCTGGAATGGCCGTTGGCCTCGCCTGCCTAGTCCGCCAACCACAGAGCCGGCTGTGGGAAGTGAACTCGACTGACTGAAACCCCAGCTGGAAAGGAAAAGAAATTTATGAATTCCAGTATTCACCAAAGAACATGAAATACCAATAATAAATTACTAATAATTTCCCTACTTCCGAAGCAGTGACCCCTCGAGTCAACAGTAAAGTCCAACTAAACCTATTCGACTTATACTGATGAACAAGATGATAAACTCAGGCCAAGTCCAAGACCTTGACTGGATGGAGAAGATCACGCAGCACTACTCTGATGAAGAGCAGGAAAGCTCTCATTAAAGTCCTGTCAAATATTTATCCCTCAACCAATGTCACTAATCAACATTATTTTTGGTGAAATTTTGCCTGCACATAAGTGTCAAATTTCTAGATTACAGAAGTGACTATTAGTTTACTGCCTGTGAAGCACAGTCATCTGATAAATGCGATAGCCAATGCAAGAATATTTTTCTTTCTTATACAGTATCTTCCATTTACAAAGATTGTGTTTTGACAAAAGTATTATGGACAAATGGAGTCTTTAAACATATGTTGTGTGAGAAATCCTATATTTCATAGGAGAGTCTTCCTACTGGATATTATGTATTCCTAAGTTGTGCTTCTATTTCACAATTTCACAGACAGGGCACAACGTTGACATTCTGCATCACACAGTATGGACTGATTTGTTCTGGTTAGGAGTCATTCTACATATATCAAGTTGGCATAGATAAATCTGCTTCAAGTGGCTCACATTGTACATTTTAATTAAAACAAATTGTATGGTAGTGAGTTTAATGTAGTAATTGAAACTCAGGAGTTCTCCTGATGTTGATAAACATCACTTCATTTATTACATCCTTTGTTACTCGTGACCAACAATTATCCTAGTTGTTATATAAATCTTCCATCTTCAGTACCTTGGCAAGCATCAAGAAATGAATGGTGTATGTGTGATGAGGATGCACAGATTTGAAGTCTGACAGTTGATACAGATTCACATATAGTTTTGCAGTGTTCCAATGCAGCTTGATTGTCTTTGAGTACCAGCAGGTTCAGTATTTAAAACCAATATTCAGTAGAATCCACTACAGAACTGAATCGTAGAATCCCGATAATGCGTAAGGAGGCCATTCAGCCCACCATGTCCACACCAACCCTCCAAAAAGCATCCCACCTACACGCAGACCCCCATCCTCGCCCCATAACTCCATATTTACCAGGCTAACCCACCCGGCCTGCACCATCCCTGGACACTATGGACAATATACCCTGACCAATCCTTGCACAGCTTAGGACTGTGGGAGGAAACTGGAGCACCCGGAAGAAACCCACTCAAACGTGTAAACTAGAAGGCTGGAATCGAATCAGGGCCCCTGCTGCTATGAGGCATTAGTGCTAACCACTGTACCACTCCCACGGAGTGAGGAATAACGACATCAATAGATTATGATGGGGATGTTTGAACATGGCTGAATTCTTTTGTTAGGGAGGAAAAGGGAATAGATATACACTCAGATCTGTCAGTGAGATTCCTTCATTGGTGCTGGGAATGGACTATGTGAAGACAATGAATGAAGCAGAGATTGAGACAAGATTAATATGAAGAAATTGGATAACTGGAGTTTGTTGAGAGACACAGAATGTTGAGCAATTGGATATAATGTTGATGGTGATTTTTGGGTACGGGTAGCTTACTAATTAAAGAGAGGGTTTATTGATGCAGCCTAGAAAATATTCTATCTAGATGCATCACAGCTTGATATGGCAACTGCTCTTCCAAAGACCACAGTTACAACAGAAAGTCATGAACACAGCCCAATCCATCACGCAAACCAGCCTGTCATCCATTGACTTAATTTGTGACGATATTGTGGTTTTAAGAGGTGTATTTTCTCCAGGTTTTTAAAAAATAAGTTAGTCGAGCAGTTGAATACACAATTTATTTGGCTTCTTTGTGCACACTAAAGTTTTACAATCAAATTCACTGTGCCAGGTTTATAAGTTACTACAAAAAAAACCATATGAATAAATGGTATAAACTCACTTCCCATTACACCTCTCTAGTTTCCCCATTGTGTATACAGGCCAAATTAATGGTGAATAAATCAGTGTACAGTAACCCATTTTAAAGTAATCTTCTGAAAAATTCAGCATCAGCAAGATGGCATCTGGTGCTCAGCTCTTAAATATGGTCCATGAAACTGCCTCAAATATGCCATTCTGCCAGGATCAGAAATAAAGACCAAAGCAAAGAATTTAAACTAAAAGCACTACAGAAGTCAACAATGACAAATTAAAAGTTTGTGCCAGAACCACAGTTTTAAACATTTTTCTATTCTCCAGTATTGTACAATTTCTTCAACTGGATCAGAGAACTGGAGATTCCTATCACTTCTAGAGTGTCAATGATCAAACTGTGTTACCAGGGGCAAATTAATTCCCAGAACTTTACAATTATTTTACCTGATTATTTCAAATTGCAAATACATATCAATACTTTCTGTAGCACAGAGATGCTTTTCAGCTGAAGGCCTGTGACCAGTGACGTGCCATTAGGATCAGTGCTGGGTCCATTGCTTTGTCATATTTTGATAAAGGATTTGGAGGCGAATATAGGAAGTATGGTTTGTGAGTTTGCAAAACTCACGTATGAGCGCAAAATAGATGGTGCAGTGGACAGTGAAAAAAGGTTATCTCAGAGTTCAATGGGACAAGGAGTGACAGATGGAATTTAATTTAGATAAATGTGAGGAGCTGCATTTTGGTAAGGCAAACCAGGGCAGGATTTGTATCGTAAATGGCAGAATCCTGGTAAGTGTTGCTAAACAAAGAGACCTTGGAGTGCAGGTGCATAGTTCCTTGAAAGTAGTTACAGGTAGACAGGGTGGTGAAGGCAGCGTTAAGCACACTTGCTTTCATTGGTCATAATATTGAGTTAAGGAGTTGGGATGTCAAGTTGTAGAGGGTGCAGAAAAGATTTACAAGGATGTTGCTGGGACTGGACGGTTTGAGCTATAGGGATAGGCTGAATAGGGTGGGGCTTTTATCCCTGAAGAATCAAAGACTGAGGAGTGACCTTCCAGAGTTTTACAAAATCATGATGGGCATTGATTGGGTGAATAGCCAAGGTATTTTTCCTATGGTAGGGGAGTCCAATACTACAGGGTATAGGCTTAAGGTGAAAGGAGGAGAAAGATTTAAAAAGTCGAGGGGTAACTTTTTCACACAATTGTGCACGTATGAAACCAGCTGCTAGAGGAAGTGGAGGACATTACAACATTTAAAAGGCATCTGGATTGGTACATGAATCGGAAGTGTTTAGAGGAATATGGGCCAAACACTGGCAAATGGGAATAGATCAGATTGGGATATCTGGTTGGCACAGATGAGTTGGACCAAAGGGTCTGTTTCTGTGCTGGATCAATCGAATGGTGTGATAATTGCTTATCTCTTTTCATACTGACAACTAATAAAATTCACCAAAAAAAAAGAAGTTGTAAGCTTCTCTCATGTTGCACAACACCCAAAGTCTGCACTTTGTACCTTCTAAATTAACATTTGGCAGTTTTGAAAGCTCAAACAGTTTCCCCTTTATTCCCTATCCAACTAGCCCTCAGTGCAGCTCTGTTGCATTTACTTCTCTTATTTACTCTCTATTTTTTCCTCTATTCCTGGAATGAAAGCTGCAAAAGGGAACAAGTGGGAACAGCAAGGGGTAGCACAGTGGAGAGTTGTACCAGTCTGAGACTGAGAGTGCTTACGCACAAGGGAAAACCAAAGTGATCAGGAAGATGTAAATTTGTTGAAATGCAAAGCAGGGCTACAAGAATCTAACATCTAGAATAGCAAACTTAAGAATCTGATGTTTTAATTGAAGACCCTCCATTAGAAGGAAAACCAGTCCATGGGTCTCTTGCAAAGATGTTCCCGATCTTGTGAGCCACACTGTGAACCTTTAATTTCTGATTTGCAGCACAATGAACTGTATACCCCACCAAAATCCACAAACATATGTCATTTTGATGCAGAAAACTCACCTTCTCTGGCGAACGCCTGGCATTTCTAGCAAGGCCTTCCTAGGAAAAGACCTCAGCAGCTTAAACACTTGCTGCTTCCATGAGAATAGTCTTTTCTTCTGTGTTTCAGTAAAAGCCTGTAAAATTACAGTCAGAGTCATAAAGACATACAGTACATCAACAGGCCCTTCGGTCTAAATTGTCTATGCCCACCAGATATCCTAACCTAACCTAGTCCCACCTGCCAGCACTTGGCCATATTCCTCCAAACCCTTCCTACTCATACTCTCATCCAGATGCCTTTTAACTGCTGCAACTGTACCTGCCTCCACTTCCTCTGGCATCTCATTCCATACATTCACCACCCTTTGCATCAAAAAGTTGCCCCTTAGGACATTTATATATCCTTTCCCCCACCCTAAACCTGTGCCCTCTAGTTCTGGACTCCCCCAACCCAGGGAAAAGACTTTCATTATTTATCCTATCCATGCCCCTTACGATTTTATAAACCTCTAAAAGGTCATCCCATAACCTCCGACACTCCAGAGAAAATAGCTCCAGCCTATTCAGCCTCTCCATATAGCTCAAATCCTCCAACCATGGCAACATCCTTGTAAATCTTTTCTGAATGTTTCAAGTTTCACAACATCCTGCCGATAGTAAGACGACCAGAATTGCAAGCAGAATTTCAGAAGTGGCCTAACCAACATCCTGTACAGCCACAACATGACCTCAACTCTTGTACTCAATACTCTGATCAATAAAGGAAAGCATACCAAATGCCTTCTTCACTATCCTATCAACCTGCGACTCTACTTTCAAGGAGCTATGAACCTGCACTACAAGGTCTCTTTGTTCAGCAACACTCCCCAGGACCTTACCATTAAGTGTATAAGTCCTGCTAAGATTTGCTTTTCCAAAATGCAGCACCTCACATCTATCTAAATTAAATCCATCTGCCACTCCTCAGCTCATTCGATCAAAATCCCATTGTATATAAATCATTTATATAAATGACAAAAACGGGTGAACCCAGTACCAATCCTTGTGGCACTCCACTGGTCGCAGGCCTCCAGTCTGAAAAACAACCCTCCATCACCATCTTCTGTCTTCTGCCTTTGAGCTAGTTCTGTATCCAAATGGCTAGTTCTCCTTTATTCCAGGAGATCTAACCTTGCTAACCTGTTTGCCATGGGGACCCTTGTCGAATGCCTTACTGAAGTCCACATAGATCATGTCCACCACTCTGCCCTCATCAATCCTCTTTGTTACTTCTTCAAAAAACTCGATCAAGTTTGAGAGTCATGATTTCCCATGCATAAAGCCATGTTGACTATCCCTAATCAGTCCTTGTCTTTCCAAACACACGGAAATCCCGTCCCTCAGGATTCCCTCCAACAACTTGCCCACCACCGACATCAGGCTCACCAGTCAATAGTTCCTGGCTTTTCCTTAACACCTTTCTTAAACAGTGGTACCATGTTAGCTAACCTCCAGTCTTCCAGCACTTCACCTGTGACTATTGATGATACAAGAAAGGGGCTCAAACACTATTCAAAAGTTGATATAGTTTGAGCAATGTCCACACTCCTGATTTTCACTTAAATAATTTAAGACTCTAGATGCTTAATTCTGTGTGTTCCTTGCATTACGTCAGGACATTTGGAATAGGGCAGTGTTATTGCAAATATACATAATGGAAACCAACCAGTTAAAAAGGGGTCACATTTCTGTGGTAGTGTAGGAACTGTTGCAAGTTTGCACTTTGGTGAATCAGACTGGTCTCCCATCAGTGTTAAGAACCATTCCACAATACTCCCCACTAACCATAAGAAAACCAGTGTCTGTGTCCACATATCTAGCTTACACAGCAACAGGAAGGACCCAGTTAGCTTAGGGTGGGCGGGGAACTATTCCAGAGAGTACTTCCTAAGGTGGGGAGATTTAAAATAAAATCACTTTTATAGAAAAAGGAACAATTAGCATGAAATATATTAAATTCTATACTTCAGAATTTGTAGTTGTAAACATTGCTTGAATTGCTTAATCATACTTGTGTCAGAAAGAGATAAAAGTCAGCTTTTCAGAAAGAAACGCCTGCATTTGCTAAATCATTTTAAAAGGCAGGTGACAACTTGGGCCAACATTCCTGGACTTGTCATAAAGAATCAATTCACCTGGGGTTTTTGTTCCTGATGATTATCTAGTGATTCAATGGCAAGAGACAGTGTGTGGGTACTGGCAAGAATGGAATAAGTTAGCTATGATCCATCCACAGGCTAACCCAATACATACTGAATGGCCAGTTGGGTATGATATTTCAGAATCCTTCGAACCCAGACAGCATACTCTAGCAATCTTAAAGACTGCATGTGTGCTTAGCTCACTGACAGCATTCTCACCTTTCAGTTAGATTGTTATGGCAATACTTTTCAATACAATGCATAATTTCAGGCTGATACATGCAACATTAATAATGAGGCAGTGCTGCTGCATGAAGCATTACAACAAATCCCCACTGACCAGGTCAAGTGGATGCAAAAAGATTAGAATATATTATTCAAAGAAAGCAGCTCTCCTGGTATCTTGGTCAACAACTCCCCTTAATCAAAAACAAATAATTTGGTTATTCATTCTATTGTTGACTTGTGAAATCTCGCTGTGCGCTAGTTGACTGCCATGGACAAAGCAAGAAATTATATTTCAGAAATAATCTATTCGCTGCAAATCACTTTCCAACATTCTGAAGGATATAACAAAAAAACAAGCTCTTTGCTTCTACAATACGAGGTTAACTACAAAATTAAATTAGGATCAATAATCCTTTCTACTTTTCAAATGCTATTGACATCATTGCTATTAGTTTGGACTCAGAAGGGAACATAGGAACTTGAGTTTCTTCATTGTAAAGGGATGTACATTTCAAGGACAGATCATTAGCATACAATGATAACATTTCTCCATCTCATGTCTTTATCACAGGATGGCACTCCTGTTATAACACAAGTACCCACCTCATGAGCCAGGCACTTCTCTAGGAGCTGCAAGTAAGAGCTTATATTTTCTTCATCTGGTCTGGACACCAGCAGCTGAGTGCAAACTATAAAAAACAAAACAGACAAGATGAAATATGTTCCAGATTAAAATGCATGAAAAAAAAACAATATCTGCATTATTTCACCCTCTCTTCTGGAATGCCCACTGTCAGAAACTCTGGTACAGTGCACCAATGCACAGTGGTTCCAGAAAACATAGGATAAGGCTATTATTGAGCAGTCTAAATGACAAGCCAAGTGCACCCCTGAGGAAGCAGTGATTAGCTGCTTAGGTTTTGAAGTCAGCATATTCTCTGAAGAATAAAAAAAGAGAAGTGTTAAGCATTACCACTTGGAGCTCTGGTGAAAGAAGGAGTTGGAGTAGAAGATATAGGCAAGAGTTTTGGTTTCAACACTGAAGAAAGGAGGAGATAAAGCAGTACAACCGATACTATTGAGCCTGTTCATGATTAGGAAATTTGCAGACAAAAATTGATGAGTAGTTGATAGTGAAGAGGATTGCTGTTGATTTCAGGAAGAAGTCAATAGTATAACTGAGTGGGCAGAAACCGAGCAAATGGAATTCAATTTGGCAAAGGGAGATTATGCATTCGGGAAGAGCAAAAACAAAAGAATACTCAGTAAACAGGAAAGCATTGAAAGGGGTAGAGAAAGTAAAAGACCTTTGGGTGCATGTTCATTAGTCCCTGAAGGTGGAAAGAAAGATAAATAAAGAAGGTGTATGGGATGCTTTCCTTCACATGGCAAGGTATTAAATGAAAGAGCAGAGATGCAATGTTGGAGCTAAACACGTTAATGGTTAGGCCACAGGTAGGGTTGTATAGACATTGCAGGAAGGACAGAAATGTTCTGAAGAGGTTACAGAGGAGATTTACAAGAGTGTTGCCAGGGTTTAAAAACTGCAGGTATGAGGCAAGATTGAATAGGTTAGGGCTGTTTTCCTTAGAAATGTTTTTTAAAAAAATCAAGGTGGTCTGACTAGAGTAGACAGGGAAGAGGGCTTCTCCTAGCAGAGGGGTCAATCAGCAAGGACACACATTTAGGGTGATTGATAGAAAGATCAGAAGGAACATCCAGAGAGCGACAGATTTCTGCAATTCCCTGTATGGTTTGCGGTTGAGGTGGAAACACTCAATTCACTTAAAAAAGTATCTGGGATCTGCACCTGAAATGCCGCAGCCTAAAAAGCAATGGACCAAGTTCTGGTAAGTGGGATTACAATGGATGTTTGGCAGTTTATTTAGACAATGTTGGGCTACATGGCCTCTGTGCTGTAACTTTGCTCTAGTTCTATACTCCTTATAATGGAATAGCCACTTTGCCTACATTTGCTGTAATTAACACTTGCAATGATCTACAAAATCAAACATAGAGGCCCTTTTCAAAATTGAGCCAACAATCACAAAACAAGTTTGTCATATCAACTAGCTAAAAGTCCATTTCAGCCCTACTTTTATCCTCCAAATGCCAAAGATGCTGGTCCTTTCCAAGCCCCCTGCAATGCTCTTTTGCAGGCAAGATGGTTAAAACTACAGAACAACCTAAATACAGAACTAGGAAATAAAAAAGGCCGAGCCTTGATCTCTGCCCACCAACGTGCAGTAAGACTGGGCTAACTGCATAAACAGTTTTATCCAATACCCTCACAGTATTGTCTTGATCGTATGACGTACCACAAGTCAGCACTGTCAAAATCATGACAATGGAGTTAGCAGACAAAAGAAAAAACAACTGTAGTTTGTAATCCTATTAGAACCAAACATGAACCAAACTAAAAAGAGACATGTTGAAATTTTTCACCTTGCTCTGTCAGGACCGGAGTACAAACTATGAACCAAACCACTTGTAGCCATATTTCCTCTTATTCCGTTACTTTTGGAAACTCATTTGATTTTATTTTTGAAAGCATGGACCACTGTTTAAATCCTTCTTGATGATTCCCAGCCCTCCACAATTACAATGTTAAGAACTAACCTTTTCCCATGACTCTGGTGAACTGTCCAGGAATATCACCTTCAGATACAGGAGCTACGGCTGACTCTCCATCGCACGTTGACACGCCCTGGGTCTGAAAGCCATCAGACGTAGAATCCTTCTCGGCAGCTGCTTTGGTTGTTCGACTGTCTGTGCCCAGTCCAGGTATAGTATTGCAGGAGTTATTGGGGTCTGTCTCATGACCCTCTTTGGGGGTCATTTGAGGTGTTGTATAAGCCTTGATTGGTGTTATAATTATCTGCTGCAGCTCCTGAAGAGCATTGCGAAGATTTCCTCCCTCGAGAATGTCCTATTGAAAGTATAGTAAGTACTCATTACTTCAATCACTGCGGTCTTTGCATTATATACTGGAATGATTTTCAATAATTTGATCATGATTTTGCAGTCGTTGAATTTCTTATGTTAACACTGGTGTTCTAAACAAATTAATATTTGTGCACACATGACTTGCGTGAATTACAGCAAGTCAGAATAGAGCTAAATCTATTTAGAATCACAGTTGCTTGTGACAGACCTGGAGTTTACCCAATGTTGGGTTGTTGCTCATTTTGCTGAGTTGCACAGGTGAGAGGTCTCAGTGTACCACAGGTTTACATAATCAGTTTAAGACAGGTTCAAACCCAAGTCCCATTCTCAAAGAGAAAAGTAGTACCCACTGTTACCTATTAATATCCATACTCCCACCAACACTGCCAAGTCTTTTTGAAGATCTGATGCATATGCAGAAATCATTTGAAATTTAGCCAAGTCTACAATCCAAGAGCTGATGCAAACAAAACTACAAATTCATCTCCAAACAAGTGTTACACCTCTTGTAGTGTGAGCACTTCAAACTGTACAGACCAAAAGATTCCTGGTCTAACAAAATCTGTTAATTTTAGCCAGGACAGCAATTAGAACATTACAATGGTGTTCCAAAATGATGCCTAGCACTGTGTACCAGCAAAAGAAAATTGCAGGAAGGGAAACTAGCAGCTTGTTATTTACATGGTATCGTCTCACAAAGAATTATCAACAAATAGCACATTAAAGAAATATGGACATACAAAAATTTAAAATAAAACTCTGCCACAGGTTTGCAGATTTGAGACATTTCACACAAGTTCTATAATCGACCAGTCAATGTTCCATAACTGAGTTTACTGATGTGTTGCAAATAATACATTTGACTCAAAACAGAAGTTGCTGGAAAAGCTCAATAGGTCTGGCAGCATCTGTGAAGAGAAATCAAGGTTAATGTTTCGGTTTATAATACATTTGACTTCACTGATATTATGCAGACTACTGATAAAGCAATAAACACCTCATATTAGGAGATATTCCTAATAGGGTTTATAGGAAATCAGAAACTCATACATTGGGATGAAACAAGCAGATTTCAAACAGAAGTATTATACCGGAACAATGAGCTGTACAGTTTTCCTTGACGTTAATTTTTATTTTTACTTGCTTTTATCATGACTACTGAGCTTCAGTCAGGAGGACACTACTCATCAAGCTCTCAAATACTGTGGTGTCAAGATGCAAAGATAGCACCAGAAACATTTCACCAAGAACACAACTCATCTTGCCAATATTCCTCAAATGCTATGGCTCAGTGCATTACTACGCCACACGTTGCAGTAAGATTCAATGCCAAGACAACATTGCTACTTAATCATAAACAGAATGAAACTGAGTATAGCAATTAGTTCGGTGTTTCTTGGGAGTCAAACATCGAAGAAAGGAATTCTTGCTCTTGATTGCTCTCCAATGCCCCTTGCAGAAAAATGCATGCGAACACCAGACATCAGGATCAAGAACAGCAGCAGCAGCAACATTCAAGATGAGTGTATGATGTTAATATTCAGAGTCTGGATTAGGACAATTGGGAAATATGTCAAAGGCCTGATTTTGTCCATAAACCTATATCTACTACTTGCAGAGGGCAAGTAATTGGGAAAAAAAAACTTACCTTTTCTAAGGATTTCAGTACACCCTGTCGCTCACGTAACTTCTGAATGCTCAAGGCTATTTTATGCCGTGCTCCCTTTGTGACATTCTGCATAAAGATATAGAAAAGATGTTTAATGAGTTAGAAAGTAGAAGGAGAAAGGATCAGTGAAAAAAAAAACAGGATGAGGAAAGGGGGGAAAGAATTAAATGCAGTGTTCCCAAATTTTAATGGTTTTTAAATCCCTTATTTGAGCAGCCTAATCAGCCTGAATGCACCGTACTGCTTGTATAGCTTTTCATCTGCCCTGACCAAGGTCCTTGTTGCTTAAAATGTTTTACAGCAGAAGATTTTAAGTATGTTACTTCCATCATTTGAGGTTTAATTGAGCCAATTATTATAAGTTGTTTTACAGTTCTGGTCATCCTGCTAAATGAAGGACTTTATTAAATTGGAGAGGGTTCAGAAACAATTTACCCAGATATTACTGGGATTGGAGGGTTTGAGTAATGGAAAGGCTGGGACTTTTCCACTGGGGTGAAGGAGGTCGAGGGGGTGACCTTAGAGAGGTTTAAGGTAATAAGGGGCACAGATAGAGTAAAGAGCAGTGCTACCTCTTTTCTCCATTGTAGGGGAGTTCAAAAGTAGGGGGCACATCTTTAAGGTGAGTGGGGAAAGATTTAAAAAGGGGCCTGTAGGGTAACATTTTCACAGTGGGTGGGTGATGCGCAGAACAATCTGCCAGAGGAAGTGTACAGGAAGATGTAGGTTCAATTAAGGTACATGACCAGGCAAATTTTAGAGGGATGTAGGACAAATGCAAGCAAGTGGGATGAGTTTAGTTTGGGAAACTTGGTCGGCATGGACAAGTTGGACTGAAGGGTCTGTTTCCATGCTGTATGGTTCTATAAAATGATAAAAGACAAACCTGAGATTCTAGCTGGTGTTCGGTCAGGGTCATCATCTCCTCATAGGTTAGCTGAGAGAAGAGGGATGCATACTTGTGAAGCCGAAGACTTTTTAACCAAGTGGGCACGTCTGTGAAGACAAAAAAAAAGGAATCAGCAACATGAAGGCAAAACACGTGCAAGTGAAACAACCAAACCACCTCCCAGGCTGAATGACAGGATACAAAAGCAGGGGTCTCGGTATTGGATAGGGTGTGCAGAGGCAAAACAAGAGAAAGTGAGAAAGCAAATAATACATGTGGATTTGAAGCCATGCCTCAAAGCTACTATTTAATTAATTCTAATTCAGTGAAGTCCAGTTCCCCAAGGAAAGCAATCACAGAACAACTAATAGAGGCCATAAAGATCAAAATAAGTGAAGTGAGGGAAGCAATTTAGACTTAACCAAACTCATCCTTCCATAGATATGCAGTCACCATCAATAACATCTATTTGCCTCCACTTAGAAGACTACTTAAAGCATCGATCAGTGTTAACACTTCAGGTCAATGACCTTTTATTGCAGCTTTCTTTATATTGCTTCATGGGAGGTGAGCATCCTTAAATAAATCTGCATTTATTGCCTCTCTAATTGCTCTGGAGTAGGTGCTGGTGAGCTGCTGCCTTAAAAATGCTGTGGCCCTTGGTATATTGGGACATCCACAATGCTGTTAGAGAGGGAGCCCCAGGATTTTGACCCAGCAATACTGAAGGAACAGTGATATACTTCTAAGTCAAAATGGTGAGTGTTTTTTTTTTGGGGGGGGGGCAGGAGGCAGGAAAGACTAGCAGGCAGTGCTGCTTTCATAAAGTATACAATCCCTTCAGCAATTCATTCTTTCCACCTAGTTCCATTTTTATTTCAGATCTTCAACAATATTTCGCTTTGTGTGTCCAACTAACCAATTCTTGAACTGGCCTTTTCATTATGCCCTTATGCTCCTGCTAAAAGTTTGAATTTAGAATGGTTTCATCACTTCCTGATAGTCCTCTGATTTTGTAATCATGGTGCTCATTAAATTATACCACGATAAACTGAAATTAGGCTAGAGAAAAAAAAATCTGATTTCTACAGAAGAAATGGCATGAGATTCAGTGGTGAATGCGGAAGTAAAGGCTATTAATCATAAATAAGCCAGGCTCTTTTGGATGGTACCCCCTCAATCACTTTAGATACATTAATGCTGCTTTAAGCTTATGCAGATTGGCTGCTTTGATGTCCTGCTAATGCAAATCTGTCCGTAACATGACTACTGCATTAATGAAGTTTCCCTTAACATCCTTTCTTATTTTTGAACCAGTTTCTTGGAATTAGGAATCAGGAACCTTCACAAGGAATAAGTTCACTAGATCAGCTAAAGTCAAACTCCTCCATGATCTCAAATTTAAATTGGCTAATTTTTAAGATTTCTATTTTATAAAAGAAAACAAACTTCATTCCTTCTACATTTCTCCACTTAAATTGTGAAATTATTGTTGCTTCCTAGAGCTTTATACAGTAATTTTGTTTTAACAAGCATCTGAATGCCAGGACAACATATTACACAAACTGCATATCACATCATTACATTCATCAACTTCAACTAAGTCCTACCCAAGATAAAACAAGCTCATTAACATATAACATACATGAACATAGCTAATCAAGGTAGGAGATACAGCAAGTTGAGTGGATGTGAGCAGCAAATTAGAGTCACAAGGAGATTAAGTCAGTTAGACCGTGGCAGATGTGATACAATGTGGGGGAAGTGACAGGTACTTTAACTTTAAAGCGCAGCAGGTCAGGCAGCATCCAGGGAACAGGAGAATCGACGTTTCGGGCATAAGCCCTTCTTCAGGAACCTGTTCCCTGGATGCTCCTGTTCCCTGGATGCTGCCTGACCTGCTGCGCTTTTCCAGCAACACATTTTCAGCTCTGATCTCCAGCATCTGCAGACCTCACTTTCTCCACTTTAACTTTAAACCAAGATAGGCAAAATTGGAATAATTTCCTAATGGCAAAAGATTCGGAAGGAATTTGGGTGCTTTCTCATGCATATAAATCACTAAAAGCTAGTGCGGAACAGCTCGAATTTTGTATAGCACCTTTAGTGCAGCAAAGCATTTCAAGAGAATACACAGCAGCATGATCAAATAGAAAATAACAAAGCAAAACAAAAAAAAGTGGTATTAGGATAGTTAAGACATCGTGGTTGTGGGTATGTTTGCCGAGCTGGCAAGTTAATTTGCAGATGTTTCGTCCCGTCTGGGTGACCTCTTCAGAGCCTCCTGCAAACCGCTGCTGTACTCTCTCTTCTGGAATTTATTCAGTTCAGTTTCTGCTGCATCCGGTTGCTTGTTGTAGTGGCCGGTATATTGGGTCTCGGTTAATGTGCTTGTTGATGGAGTCCATGGCTGAGTGCCATGCTTCCAGAAATTCTCTGGTTGTCCTATGTTTAGCTTGTCTTATGATCGTTGTGTTGTCCCAGTGAAATTTGTGGCCCTTGTCATCTGTGTGTATGGCTACTAGGGACAGTTGATTGTGGCATTTAGTGGCTACTTGGTGTTTGTGGATGTGGTTAGTGATTGCTAGTTGCCTGCCTGTTTGTCCTATAGTGTTTTGTGTAGTCTTTGCATGGAATCCTGTAAATTACGTTAGCCTTGCACATGTTAACCGACAGCCACACTCCGACAACTCCTCACAGGACAAAATACCCTATACACGTCATGTGCACAGGAGGTTCCAAAGCACTGAACATGTCACCTAGACAGGGGATGAAACATCTGCAAATTAACTTCCCAGTTCGGCGAACATACCCACAACCACGACAGTTGGCACCCGAGCTACAAGTCTTGATGCAAATCTTGATGCAGTTTAGACATTTTGAGGAGAATTTTAAAATGAAAGGGGGAAACAGGACTACAAGGCGGCAATTCCAGACTGGAAAGCTAGATATGAGAGAACAGAAATCCACTGGTGAAGCAGTGAATGCTCAAGAGGCCAAAATTGGAGTTAAGAGGCAGTGACGGATACAGTTTCATCAAAAAGCTCACAGAATGTCAGTTTTGCATTTCAGCTTCCTTGATATAAAAGAGAAGGAAGACTTCCTGCAGTGCTTAAGAGCCTCAGTAAGATCTCAACTAAAAGAGTGCATTCAATTTTAGATGTCACATTCAAAGTTTGTGCGAAGATTTGTAGCTCGGGTGCTCGTTGTTGTGGTTCTGTTCGCCGAGCTGGGAATTTGTGTTGCAGACGTTTCGTCCTCTGTCGCGGTGACATTCTCAGTGCTTGGGAGCCTCCTCTGAAGCGCTTCTGTGATCTTTTCTCTGGCATTTATAGTGGTTTGAATCTGCCGCTTCCAGTTGTCAGTTCTCAGAACAGCCAGGGAATTCCTAGAGGCATGACACTCATCCACTGATTCAATCAACAAGCACATCGACCTGGACCCAATATTCCGGCCACTGCAGCGGACAGCTGGAACTGACAACCGGAAGAGGCAGATTCAAACCACTATAAATGCTGGAGAAAAGATCACAGAAGCGCTTCACAGGAGGCTCCCAAGCACTGAGAATGTCACCTAGACAGGGGACGAAGCGTATGCAATAAAAAATTCCCAGCTTTGATGTTACATCTCAAGAGAGATCTTTGGGCAGAAATATGAAAATAATATAGAGAGGTTCAAGTTAAATTTATGGGGAAGTTACAAAACTTGGCTCACACCACCTTCACCTCGTTAAGTCTAGTCGATTAGAGGAGGATATTACAGAGGTAATTTGATATGACAGATACAAAGAAGGCATTTCGTCTGGTGAAATTTTAGGTTGAAGTGAGGGACTACTTCTCCATATTGTAATAGGAAACCTTGAATTTCCTCCTATCATATCTGGGATCAAGACCAACACAGACTTTTATTAAATGGCTATCAAAGGATATGGAGCAATGACAGATAAATTAATTTTAGGAGGAGGAATGACATTCTCCTGTTCCTGACACAGCCTCCAAGTTACTGCTTAATCAACATTTCAGGGAGAAAGTGAGGACTGCAGATGCTGGAGGTCAGAGCTGAAAAGTGTTGCTGGAAAAGCGCAGGTCAGGCAGCATCAAAGGAGCAGGAGAATCGACGTTTCGGGCATTAGCCCTTCTTCAGGAATGAGGAAAGTGTGCCAAGCAGGTGAAGATAAAAAGTAGGGAGGAGTGACCAGGGGGAGGGGCATTGGAAATGCGATAGGTGGAAGGAGGTTAAGGTGAGGGTGATAGGCCGGAGTTGGAGTCCCCACTGGTCCTCACCTCCCACCCCACCCACCTCCATATACATCGTATCATCTGTCGTCATTTCCGCCACCTCCAAACGGACCCCACCACAGGGATATATTTCCCTCCCCTATCATCGTTCCGAAAAGACCACTCCCTCCGTGACTCCCTCGGCAGGTCCACACCCCCCCATCAACCCAACCTCCACTCCTGGCACCTTCCCCTGCAACCGCAAGAAATGCAAAACTTGCGCCCACACCTCCCCCCTTACTTGGCTCCAAGGGATCCTTCCATATCCGCCACAAATTCACCTGCACCTCTACACACATCATTTACTACATCCGCTGCACCTGATGTGGCCTTCCCTATATTAGGGAGACAGGCTGCCTACTTGCGGAACGTTTCAGAGAACACCTCTGGGACACCCGCACCAACCAACCCAACCACCCCGTGGCTCAACACTTCAACTCCCCCTCCCACTCCACCAAGGACATGCAGGTCCTTGGAATCCTCCATCGCCAGACCATAGCAACACGACGGCTGGAGGAAGAGTGCCTCATCTTCCGCCTAGGAACCCTCCAACCACAAGGGATGAACTCTGATTTCCAGTTTCCTCATTTCCCTCCCCCCCCACCTTGTCTCAGTCCCAACCCTTGAACTCAGCACCACCTTCCTAACCTGCAATCTTCTTCCTGACCTCTCCGCCCCCACCCTCACTCCGGCCTATCACCCTCACCTTTAACCTCTTTCCACCTATCGCATTTCCAACGCCCCTCCCCTCTACCTTTTATCTTAGCCTGCTTGGCACACTTTCCTCATTCCTGAAGAAGGGCTCATGCCCGAAACGTCGATTCTCCTGCTCCTTGGATGCTGCCTGACCTGCTGCGCTTTTCCAGCAACACATTTTCAGCTCTAATCAACATTTCAGTCAAGGACTTTTCTCCACTTTTATTTGATTTGTAACATACACCTTTCTTTAAGTTGATGCAGGTACCCCTGCTTGGAAGTCTTTTTATATCAATTTGCAGTTGGGGAAGATAGGGAGGAGGAAAGAGAGAAGGGGGAGAGAAAAAAAGAATTATGCTTTGGTGTACCTAATCTTTCAATTTTACCACATGTATCAGAATGGGGAAGGGAACAGATTGAAAAATTGTTGGCAACGTTAATTTGAGACAGAGTAAAAAAAAGTGATTCATTAGTTAGAAACTAAAGGTCAATGCACTGGCATTGCAACTCAACCCACCTAAAAATACTTCCATGACATAATAGCTCATGACTGTGAATATTGAATGCAACCTTCAAATATGGCCACATATATGGATTCCTGACCAATTAATTTTATCAGAACTGTATGCAGTAAACACTAATTTTTACACTGATTATCTGACAGCAAATTATTGAATCGAAACAGACAATGAATGTGCTGTAAACTTCAAATTGCACCGTAATCCCATATACAAGAAAATCTTAGAGCAAGACACACATTACTCTTTTACGACCTAGCTCTGGCCAGACACTGGCAGCTGCCCAAGTTTAGTCAGGTGAAAAAGGTTGTAGTACTAGTAAAACTAGAGGAAAGAAAGAAACAACATGGAACAGCACAAATATTTGAGAAAAATTTAAGTGAGCTTCTTTAGTGTGTAAATTTGGATTTTCATAATTTGCTTGCGGAGCCTCTACCATCAGTACAGTTTCAGAAACTTGTTATGATGGGTGCATGAGTTCTTCATGTAGCATTCTGAACTACAAAGAAACTCAAAGACATCTTTACAGTTCCAAACCAGTCCTTTGTCTTGACATTGCATTTAGATCTAAATGGCACTACAAAAGGGTAACGCGTGTCATAAATAAATTAGATATGAAGTATTAAGAACTCCACATATTGGCATACTTCCAAATCTTACTCTAACACATTGGCACCAATCCACAAAAGAAGCTTGGGGATAGCACTGGGAGGTCTGAGCGAAGAATAGGTTTTGTCCTGTTCAGGTTTTATTATTCAGCACTTAGGGAAGGGAGCTTGTCAAATGATTAGTTAAAATGTAACTGACAGTCTCTCGATATTACCACTAATATTACTAGGTTAGGCAAAAGTAAATAAATTCTATACTTTGAGACAGTAGAGCGAATTGAGGATTATAAAGGATCATTAAAAAAAGGATACGAGAAAACATTCATATTTTGAAGCATCCAAAATTAGAAACATAGAATTTTAAATTGTGTCACAAACCAAGCACATAGATCTGGCAATTTATGAATGTCATCTTAACACCTGGATGGGTTATTATCTTGTAACACCTCCAGACATTTAAAGTATTTGACAGCAAAGATATACAAGGAGAAAATATAGGCAGAGAAACAGAAATAGATTTGCATATGCTGGACTTTAATCAAACAATTTCAGGTAATCCCACGGGACATCAGAAAATAGTGTTACTGATGCACATCCTGTTTACTTGACACACCCTCCCTGATTTTATCTGATCCGCCATACACTACTCTGGACACATTCTACACTAAGAATGAACATTTGGTTGAAATGCAAATGTAACCATGTTAGGTTTTTTTTAAAAATCTGGTAAATAAAATAATTTTAAACACCTCACACAAAATACAAACAAAAAAAACAAAGTGCATAGATGTCACTGCCGATGTTGCTATGTGCTAAATTCTGCCCCCAAAACAACCATAACAGTGTCTCAGTTCACACCTGCTCATTATTCAATGATCCACCACTGGAAAGGAGCTCAGGATCTGACTTGCCCAATTTCTTTTCCTTTAGCCAAATAGTGAGTTAACAACATTTTTGAGCATGAGTCTGGATAACTATTCGGGTGAATATCAATAGCTGCCATGATGCCTTATTTCAAGACCCATCAACTTCCGTACATTAAAGTTCCAAAGAACCAACTTTTAGATAGGAGCTTACTTTAATGCCAAATCTGTTTGTTCCAACAGAATATTCAAAGAACAGTGAGTACTTCCAGTTTTGTAGCAGCATTCTTCACTCAACCAAAACCTTCTATGATAGATTAATAGATCATCCATCTAATCAGTCCCTGCAAGGATTTTGTTGGTCGCTATATTTGTTCGAACATCCATTGCAATTCCAAACAAATTTACCATGCAGAAGGGACACATTATAGAGCTTTGGTCACATTTCCCAGTAAAGTCTCTTTCTTTCCAAAGTGGCCATAACTTCAAAATTATTTGTTCAAAGGCACTTGAAATCTGAAGCAACAAAAAAGCAGGTCTGGCAGAAACTGTGGAGAGATACACAGTCAATATTTCAAGTCTTTCAGACCTTTCTTCAGAACTCAATAAAGAATTCTCTTCAGTCTACAGAACAACATTCTGAACTTACAGCAAAAATAAGGTTTATTAGCACACAATACTCCCATTTAATGTTCTTGAAAAATATTCCAGGAGGATTTTGCTACGAAATAATACTGCTACAATACACAAGAAAATAATGAGGTCAATAAATGGAATACTCAGTTACTGGAATCTATTCCAAGCGTTTTACTAGTTAGTGATCAAGGATGTATACGTTACTGTCTTTCCTGCAGACTGAAACGAAATAAAAATCTGTGCACTAGCAAGGCATGAGAGTTAGTTGCAGAATGGAGACTGTACAGAGCTCTGCTCAAGCAGTAGTTGCTCCTTTTCAAAGTAATTGAAATACTTGCATATTCAACGTAACACTGACTAGGTTTTTCACAGATCATACCCAACTATTCACCTCATCTCAGTTACCTTTACCTTGATTGTGGATAGGTAGCACTAATGGTCTCCCAACATACTGGTCTTTTGCAGCTTGCACCAATCTCAATGCAAACCAGTTACATTCACTAAGGCTAACCTCCATATTTTTAAAATCCTCATTGCTAATTTTACTTTTACACCCTTTTCTATATCTGGATGAAAAGTTGCACCCATTTCTCAGCTTACTCCAAACTTTTTTGTAGACTTTCAACTTAAACTTCTGTTCCATTACATTTTCTGATCCGATAACCTGGTCATTATCTCTTACCTTTCATGCCACTCCCCTCCTCCTGAAATGTATTGCGATTTGACCCTTGTTCCTCAGTCTGCTCACTGCCACCACTCCCAGAAGAGGCTATGCTGCTCTGTGGGGAGAGAGGTGCATGGTCTGATGGGGCGTAGACTGCTCTGGTACGTAAGTCATCTGGAGACATCCACTCGCTGACTGCAGACTGGTTTGTCATATTGATTGGTGGGGTGAGGGAAACTGAGCGCTTGAGAGGACTGTGGTTGGTTTGAGTTTGGCCTTGGAGAACTGAAAATTAAAAATGGCACATTAATTTATTTGAAAAATTTATAAGAAACAACTTAGAGAGTCATAGAGATGAATAGCATGGACACAGACCCTTCAGTCCAACCCGTTCATGCCGTCCAGATATCACAACCCAATCTAGTCCCACCTGTCAGCACCCGGCCCATATTCCTCCAAATTCTTCCTGTTCATATACCCATTCAAATGCCTCTTAAATGTTGCAATTGTACCAGCCTCCACCACATCCTCTGGCAGCTCATTCCATACATGTACCACCCTCTGCGTGAAAAGGTTGCCCCTTAGGTCTCTTTTATATCTTTCCCCTCTCACCCTAAACCTATGCCCTCTAGTTCTGGACTCCCTGACCCCAGGGAAAAGACTTTGCCTATTTATCCTATCCATGCCCCTCATAATTTCGTAAATCTCTACAAGGTCACCCCTCAGCCTCCAACGCTCCAGGGAAAATAGCCCCAGCCTGTTCAGCCTCTCCCTGTAGCTCAGATCCTCCAACCCTGGCAACATCCTTGCAAAATCTTTTCTGGACCTTTTCAAATTTCACAACATCTTTCTGATAGGAAGGAGACCAGAATTGCACGCAATATTCCAACAGTGGCCTACCCAATGTCCTGTACAGCCACAACATGACCTCCCAACTCCTGTACTCAATACTCTGACCAATAAAGGAAAGCATACCAAACACCTCCTTCACTATCCTATCTACCTGCGACTCCCCTTTCAAGGAGCTAGAATCTGCACTCCAAGGTTTCTTTGTTCAGCAACACTCCCTAGGACCTTACCATTAAGTGTATAAGTCCTGCTAAGATTTGCTTTCCCAAAATGCAGCACCTCGCATTTATCTGAATTAAACTCCATCTGCCACTTCTGAGACCATTGGCCCACCTGGTCCAGATCCTGTTGTAATCTGAGGTAACCCTCTTTGTTGTCCACTACACCTCCAATTTTGGTGTCATCTGTAAACTTACTAACTGTACCTCTTATGCTCACATCCAAATCATTTATGTAAATGACAAAAAGTAGAGGGCCCAGCACCGATCCTTGTGGCACTCCACTGGTCACAGACCTCCAGCCTGAAAAACAACCCTCCACCACCACCACCCTCTGTGGCAAAACAAAAAATAATGCCTAAAATGAGAGCTTCAAGTGTTCAGCCCTGCAAGAGTAATTAGCTTCCCAGCTCTGTTTAAATTACAAGTTAGCCTCTCTTTCTTTGTTGTTAATAGATATGGTTATGCATTTCAATTGACTATTTTAGAATCCTAGCTACTATTGTGAACACTAACAGGGCCTCAGCAGTCTAAATAGATAATGCATGGGCTCCAGCTGAAGCTGCATAAACAAATCAGGTACATGCTCCTTTTCAAAGTAACTGAAATATATTCAATGTAACACTTGCCCACTTCCTGAAATGCCTTCAGTCCTCCTGGCTGAAAAATCTAGAGCCGGAAAGATAAATACTCAGTGCTCTAACAGCACCAAATATTACACCAGAAATATTATACTCTGTACGAACACCACCTCTAACATACTTCAAAACTTTGGTTAAATTAAGCTGAGGGATAACTAGGAACAGGAGAAGGCCACTCAGCACCTCAAGCCTGTCCCATCATTCAATGAGATCATGGCTGAGCTATGGCCTAACTCCATATATGGTCCATCTCTCGTAATACCTTTGCTTTACAAAAACTCTCAATTTTAAGATTAATTTATCTAACATCAACTGCTGTTTTTGGATGACGTGCAGAATTGTCACTGACATTACTCTGACTATTCGTGCTGTGAGATTTAAGACAGGACTCAAGAATCTCAACATATCTGAGAAGATCTAAAAAGTATGACGTGAAAGAGCAAAAACATCTCTCACACAAGTGATAATTGGAAGGTTCAAATGCATAAAATATTGAATAGGTGCACAAGGCAATTAAAAGAAAGGACTCTTTCAAACTCCCTTTTGTAATGAATATTGGAATTAGAATATTCTAAAAAGTAAAGCCATCTTTCCACAGCATAAACAATGTTTGACATCTAAACACAGACTTCAACTAAAGGTGGGACATTCTGCTTAACAAACACTCAACTATGTTAAAACCAAGGGCTACTCAAAAACAGTAGATCACAGATAGTGAAACCTGAACACCAAGTAACTTCACTATTTACAAAGTCAAAAATGCAAAATAATTCACAGAAGGGAGAATGTACTTTATTAGCCTTGGTTTACAGAAGTTTACATTTGCTAACAATTCTCGCAATGGGGCCTACAAAGACTTGCGGCATGGTTAACAGCAAAATGAATGAATAGCACTCAAATAAAAGCAAAATAATGCAGATGCCACAAATCTGAAATACAGACAAAGTGCTGGCCAAACTCAACAGGTCTGGCAGCATCTGTGGAAAGAGAGAGTTAGAAGTTTCAAGTCTTAACATGACTCTTTTACAACTTGAATTTGGTATGAGTAGTAGCCAGAGGTATACTCTCCTGGTCCCTCTGCAAGGGAGTTTGTAGTGAGAAACAGTACCTCGCATTGATAGGTTAGTGAATGCCTGTGCACTCAAAGGCAGTATTAAAACATTCTACATGCAGCAGTTTCATGGTGCGATTATATCTACAGGATGGGGAAATCAGTGATCACTAAATCATTTGAAAAGGATACCTTACAATCAAAATAGAAGTTTGAGAAACACTGCCACAGAACAAGTCTCTCAGATAAAAGGACAATTATAGCTTATTCACGCAAATGAGGTTACATTTAGCTAATTTCCCTCCTCTACATTTTCTGGGTTACCATTCACTGAGTGCTACTAACTTTATGGCACTCACTCATGGGTCTGTTGTGTCAGTACTCCATTTGTTTAGATTAGATTAAATAGTTAAAGCCTTGATGAAACACTATGTACAATACTATAGGGGCTAATGTACAGTGAGCATGTGCAACAATACTGAAATTTTCCACCACCTAGTTTAGAAATTAGCTGCTATCCTGAGACTATACTCATTAGTAGATCACTCATTTTAGGGGGAACCTCAGCATTACTTTTTTTTGGAAAATACTTCAATATTGGATTTTCCTGCCTTCACATCATATAGAGGGCAGGATTATGCCTTGCTCTACCTCTACCAAATGCCCCTCAAATGAGTAATTGTGCTAATATTTCATGTCACGAGCTCATGGGTACTGAGGTCAACAGCAATTTCCTCATCATTCCAGCCACTGCAGTAGTAAAAGGTACCATCTGTGTTTGCCTATACTGCAATTTCACATTGAACAGTGACAACTAACTGAGAAACTTGGCAGCTTTTAAAGGTCCAAGATTGGAGTTCTGAGCTGCTCGTGCTCTTAATTGGACTATAGGACTGGTTGAACTGCACAGAATGATTTAAAATACTTGCACAAACTCATTTCAACTTCTATATTTTCAGAAACATCAATTCAAAGGTTTGAAACTATACTTACAAAATATGCTCTTCAGACAATCTATTCTGCTTTCAGAGCAGGCCACACAGCACCTCAAGAATGCTTGGCGTTTATGCATCAAAAGAGCCTCGTCTCATTTCTCCTCAGCTCATTCTCTCAGCAGTATCCTTTACTCTTTTCTCCTTCAAAGTTTATCTAGTTTCATCTCAAAAGTTTCCAGTCTATCCATCTAGACCACTTCACACGATAATAACTTTCAGAATCTCACCACACTGTTAAGAGACCCTCCTTAATTTCCTCAAATGATTGGATAATTACTAAACACAAGAAATGGAAGGCATTCAGCCGCTTCAACCTGCACCAATCAATAAGATCACAGCTTCAACTTCACTTTCCAGTTCTTGCCCCATAACCCTCATCAGTCAAAAATACAATTCATTCTATAATTCCTGAAGAGCTTACGCTCGAAATGTCGATCTTCCTACTCTTTGAATTTTGCCTCACTGGCTGTGCTTTTCTAGCATCACACTTTGTGACTCTGATCTCCAGCACCTGCAGTCCTCACTTTCTCCTCTCTGGTTTAACTGTCCAGCAACTAGGCCTCTCCTTGAATGGATAACTGTTCATCTATCCACAGATACTGCCAGACATACTGAGATTCTCCAAAAATTTTTGTTTTTATTTCAGATAGCCCGCATTCACTATATTTGCTTCTAATTGAGATGCCTTTTTAAAAATGTCCCCAGTTCTAGAGTCCTTCACATTACTGCAACATCCTCAGCATCCACCCTGTCACGTCCCTTTAAGATCCTATGTTTCAAGAAGGTCATCTCTAATTCTTCTAAATGCTACTGGGTATGGACTCAACTAATTCAATCTTCAAAAGATAACCACTTCATCTCAGGAACCAGTGAACTTTCTCTGAACTGCTCCTGATGGAATTATATTCTTAAGGAGACCAAAACTGTACACAATACTCCAGAGGTGGTTGGATTAAAATCCTGCATAACAGCAATAACACTTCCCTATTTTTAGACCCTATTCCCTTTACAATAAATGTTAATCTTCAACGAACCTCCTCAATGATATGCAAATATGTCATTTGATTCATGGACCAGGATACCCAGATCCCTTTGTCACATTCCACAGTTGCTTTCCTTTCAAGTAATACACTGATTTTTCGATTCTTCCTGCTAAAGTGGATAAGTTCATGTTTTCCTACATTATACTGAACTTTTTGTCTGATCACTTAGTCTGCATAAATCCCTTTGCAGACTCTTGTGCTCTCTACTTACTTCCCAACAATATATTATCAGCAAATTTATTACATATTCAAGTCCCTTCATCCACATCATTGATATGGTAGGTATATATTTGAGCCCCCTAGAATTGATTTGCATGGTATTCCTTAGTGACAGCTTGACAACCTGAAAATGAACCATTCATCTCTTCTCTGCCATTAGCTAGTCAATCCTCCCCATGCTAAGACATCACCTCATTTGGTGCCATTTCATACTGCACATGGAGCAGACATTACAATACCTTGACACTGATGATCTCAGTTGATTTACCAGCTGAAGGCTCCAGAGGAGGTCTAGAACTTTCCCATTTGACAGAATAAAATCTATAACCGGTCACGTTGCACCTAACGGAGGAAGCCCATCTGTTTGCTGGCAGTCACTAGATACAGCGTCAGAACTTGGCTGTAAATGTGTTTAAATGATTTTTTAAAATAAATGGGAGGTTATGCAGCTGGCTTATTAGTAACGAAACAGCATACAAAGTACAGTAAAAGGGCCACAGTTTGGAACCACAAATGAGAATAGAAGTGAATGGTCTTTTACCAGTAAGCCAAATTTTAAAGAAAAGTTACAATCAAAATTGCCCAGGTAGAAAAGTTTGTTGTGTGTTAATGGAAAACATATGGAATGCTTCACAGGACAGAGAAAAATAAGTTTTGATATTCTATTCCGCTTGAGGGAGACACTGATGTAATGTTAATCACTGGACTAATATTCCAAATCCTCAGGCTAACGCTCTGGGCTCATGGATTCGAATCCCAATAAAGCAAATGGCATAATCTGAATTCAATAAAAATCTAGAATATAAACTGGCCAAATGATGACTATGTAACCACTATCAATTGTAAAAATCCATCTGGCTCACTGATGTCCTTTAGAGAAGAAATCTATCATCCAGGGAAGGAGATCTGCCATTCTTACCTAGTCTGTCCTGCATCCAACTCCAGACCCACAGTAATATTACTGTGACGCTTAACTGTCCCTTTAGGGATAAGTGATAAATAATACCCTGTTATTATCCCCATATCTCATGAACAAATAATTTAAAATTATAAATGAGTGCCTGGGTCAAATGGAAAGCAGCAGCAAAACTTGGAAATTTACTGAGAGGTGAACCAAGAGTAAGTGATTGCCTGTCTCAGTGTTGCAATAAGATTAGTTTTCTGAGAAGTTAAAAATCACACAACACCAGGTTATGGTCCAACAGGTTTAATTGGAAGCGCTAGTTTTCGGAGCGCTGTTCCTTCACCAGGTGGCTGTCACGACCACCTAATGATGGAGCGGCGCTCCGGAAACTAGTGCTTCCAATCAAGCCTGCTGGACTATAACCTGGTGTTGTGAGGTTTTTAACTTTGTACACCCCAGTCTAACACTGGCATCTCCAAATCAGTCTTCTGAAAGGTCATTTTCTCCTTCTTCTCTCAAGTTACTGCTCCACCACTGGCAGTCTTGCTTCACCTGCCAGAGCTTTAAGCTCTGGAATTTCCTCTCTCAACCTCTGTGCATTTCTTTCCTCTTAAGATATTTCTTAAAACCGAACTCTAATCATTCTTCCCCAATACTTCCTTATGTGACTTATCAGGTTTTGGTTCATATGACTACTGAACAGTGCTTTGGAGCATTTTATTGCATTATAAATACAAATTGATTTTTAAAATACCAATAAATAGATTGCCACAAGTTTTTAATATTTGCTATTTAAATTCTACAATATCAAATAGCAAGTATCCCAGCGAGACCTCTTCAGTAATTAAAACACAGCAAATAATAAAATTCACTGAGCTTTACTTAACATGCAGGAGTTCAAATCCAGTTACTAGAATTTTCACTTAGTACAAAAAAGGTTGGGCTTTGAATCAGTGGAGAAAAAAAGTTAGCCAATCATCTTTTCCTATTGCCTTAATCTTGACTGTGTCTTGGGATGGAGAGGGGAGAGCCAGTCTACAGCATTTTTCATTAGAATTGTTGTTTTACATCCCCCACAACGTTTCTTCCCCCTAATAAATAGCAAGCACCTTCTCCCACTCGGACTGCTGAAAATAGATGCATTATTCCCCAAAGGAGCAGAATTAATTTTATATCCCATAGAAATCTGTATGCTCAAAAATCATGGTCATCACTAGAAACTTCACTGACTAAATATCTCGGTACCAGTTTTCAGTTGGTAAATACAATAATAAATAATTTTTATAGAAATGAAGTGGATTAAATAATTCAAATCGGGGAAGGGGAGGGGAGTGAAAGGGTCTTCTCTCATTGAAGATTTTCCTCTCATTTTACCTTTTCGGTGAAAGCAATATTATTAGTTTACCTTCCTTCACAGGAACAGGGGAAAGTAAGGATCATGAAGGCAAGTTCGGTGATTAAAAGGAAAAATCCAGCATAACTGATTGCTTCCTAACTGATGTAATTCTGTTAGCCAGAATATTCAACTACCTTAATTATACATAATTTCTTCAGACTGGAGAATACAGCATATTAACAAGTCTCAAAGACAAGCCAAACAATCAATAGCAAGGCACATTTCCTTCAGTATTCAAACACAGTTGTGTCATCTCTGTAGATTCAAACTGTGAAACATGTAAATATGCAGCCAAAACAAACTGTTCACAAACCTCCACAAAAACAAAAATAAGCAGCATAATGGCTCAGTGGTTAGCACTACTGCCTCATAAGGTCACAGACCTGGTGAGAATGTGTACACGGTATGGGCAGGAAGGGAAAGAGTTAAGTTTTGAGTTTTGTGAAACAAAGCTTCAGCTGAGCATGACTCAGATCAGATAAGAGCTTGCAGTTAAAAATGGGGTGCTGGAGCCAAGGGTAATGGGTTAACAAGGTGGAAAAGCATTCATTATGTAGAAGTGTTCAGTATGTAAGGTCAGTTTAACAAGGTGAAAAGTATTCATTATGTGAAGCCAGTTAAGGTTAAGAACATTGAATGTGTAACAGCAGATGGCTTAATCTTTACTGTTGACACTTACTGATTGTAATCAATACATCACCCAATCAATATATATGTTGCCTTATCTGGATGCTCCTCCCTGTAAAATTACTATATATTTCGTTAAGAAACTGCTGTTCGAGAGAGAAGACTGAGAACTCATGTCCCCGTGCACATGAGTGATCTGTCTCTCTCCCTCCAGGGCCCAGAATAAAGATGAAGGAGGTAAAACTGTAGTGTCTGAGTGTTTTGCTTTGTTTTTGGGGGGTTTGGTTCCACCTCCAGGCAACTGTGCAGAGTTTCTCCCGGATGCTCTGGTTTTCTCCCACAGTCCAAACATGTGTAAGTTAGGTGGATTGGCCATGCTAAGTTGCTCCTCCAGGGATGTGCAGGTTAGATGGGTTAGCAATGGCAAATGTGGGGTTATGGGGATAGAATTGGTAGGGCGTGTTTATGAGTGGGATGCAGACTCGAAGAACCAAATGGCCTCTTTTCACACTGTCGCAATCCTATGATTCAATGAAAACAGATGAACATTATGACAAGATGTGTCTGGGATGAAACTATGGCATCACCATGTAAATACAAGTTAGTTGGAAACATTAAAATAGCTTGTGCACAATATTTTTTTAAAAAAAGACCTATAGGATGTATGAACAATTACTGTCATCATGTTAGAGTTTCACAAGAAGATTCTTCTCCCACCAACCTCCCCAAAAACAACTTTGTAAAAAAAAAAGAAAAGCACTTGGTCTGGAGTGGCCAGCATAATGCCAGTGTACTGCAGAGAAGCTACAATGACTTATTCATGTTCACCACTTTCTGATGATGGTGAAAGGTTAAGAGACTGGGATGTGTTATTGAAGGAAGGAGACTTCCCATAAAGATGGCAAATACACAATGTAAACACGAAGGTAGTCCTAGCAGCCTACGCAAAGCAGTGCTGCTAAAAGGCTTGGACCTCATTGCTTGGGTGAGATCACAGCTAGGGAATAATGCAGCATATGAATCATACTTCCCAAATTGGAAAAAAAAAGTCAATGGGTCACACGAGCATGATTTTCTTTTTAGTACTCTAATAGAGCAACAGAGACTGCAGAACGCTTTACACAGTAAGTGCTGCACTTGCCTCAATGTAATATGGGAGTAAGTATGGTATTTATATCACAGAAGAGAGCCATTAAGCTCAACAAGTTCATGATCATGATTATACTTCACTGGATTGCCAATGCTACTCTTTAAAAAAAGACAACAGCAATGCGGTTGATCTCTGCTTGACAATTCCCACTGGCACCGAAGAACGTTAACTACACATGTCCTTGCAGCATATCAAAATGACCAAATAAATGTTTTTACTTTAAAGGCTCATCTACAGGGACAATAATTATGTAGGGTAGTTAGTCAATTTCTTGCCCATCAAAAGTACTTGGTTTACACAGTAACTTCAGTAACTCAACACTTGTTACGTGCAAAAGTTGTGCATTCATAGTTACTATATGGTATATCATATTTGTGACTCGCTCAATCTACTCAGATATTCTGGCATGTTTTGAAAAAATCCCTATAGGAATGCAATGCAAAAATTGCACTTCTGGACTGTTGATGGCAAATCTAAGATAGGAGAGAAAAACACATGACAGCACTGGGACATCTGCATCTCTAGAGTGTGTTTCAGTACATACATTATGCACAAGAGAAAACCCTAATCAGAACTGGTCTGCTGCCAATGATTTCTAAACAGCGCCATCTCATCATAACTGATTAAAATCAATCATTTATTTCTACTTGTTTCATGTGCATGTCATTCACAGAACGTACTAGATGCATAATTTTATTTGACTGCATGGAGGAGAAAAACAGCTGTAGATATGTACTGCCTTCAGGCATTTTTGTTCTAATCTATATATAGGCTGACACTATTGGCACAGTTGAGCACTGAATATTCTCTGCAGCTTTTCCAACACACGTTTTCTATTATGTAACATTAAAACAGAAAATGTCTGTTGTAGATAAGTTATTTTCTCCCTCCTTTAGTACCCTCTTGGACCATATTTTGCCCTTCAGCTCCCAGGCCTTGGTCAATGCCAGTCAACCAAAAACAGAACAGCTTATAATAGTCAAAATAGATGGACATTCTTTGCAGGACTGCTGTCCTCGTTATGCTCCCCCTTCGGCCTATTCCAAGTGACACTGCCATGTTCATAAAGTCTGGTGAAATTCATAAACTATCCTATGGTGCAATTTGCTGGAACAACTCGCTGAACTGCTTAAAATATTTCTACTGCTAAAAAAACCTTGAGAGGAGCAGATGGAACAAATGAATGATTCTTAAAATATGGTACAGCAGACAAGTTACTGGTTCAAAAACTTTTAGAAAAGCAGTTAGCTAGATTCTACCCAAGTTAACTCAGTATGTTTTAAAGATGCTAACCATTTTGCCGAGATCCAATTCTCAGTAGTGCACAGCACTCGTACCTTGCTATTCTTCATTTACGAACCTGATCATTACTTTTCATTATTAGTCACTAGATTGAGGGCCGAAGGGCCTTTAACTGTGTTGTTCTGTTCAAAAAACATTGGACAATTTTAGTAAGTGGTTCCAGTGCAGATACAAATAAATTAAACATTAGTATAAGCAGAGCTCAACATTAGCAGGCATTGAGTCACCACAAAATTATTAGTAAGCTACAACAACTGTGACTAAATAATTAATTGGCTAGAAAGTACATCAGGACACTCAGAGGACATAAAAGTGCCAGTAATCCAAGTTTTTCCTGTTTGTTTGATGCATAACTTTTATTTTCTGGGACAAAATTAGGACTTTTAATCATTGGATGGTTAAGCGTTACTCATATGTCTTTATATATAATGAACTATACAGTGAAAGTTTTTTCTTGCAGTAAAATAGTGAACTCTTAACCAGATTCCAGGTCACTAGAAAAATGAAGGACAAAGCTATAAAAACCTATCTTCACCCTGAACCTTTAGCAAAGCAAAATGCCATTACGCTCTTCACAGGATTGTCAGTAAAAGACTTCCACTGAGCCACACAAGGAATTTTTTTTAAAAAAGCTTAGTCAAAAAGAGTGGCTTTTAAGGATCCATCATGACTTAAATTAAGATTAGGCATACACAAGAGGTCATTTAGGAACAGAGAAATCTTTGAGAATTGGAGGATATTACATAGATAGGGAGAGGCAAGGACACAGACTTGAAAACCAAGGACCAGAATGCACAAGCCAGAGCATAAAATGCTTAGCCACAAGTGTTTTTGGGTACATGCAATGGGGACTCTTTATGGGAAGGCATTGGATTAGCGATATTATCGCTAGACTATTAGTGCAAAGACCCAAGTAATGTCCTGGGGACATGGGTTCAAATTCTACCATGGCAGATGGCGAGGTCTGAATTTTTTTTTAAAATCTGGAATTAGGAGTCTAATAATAGCCACAAAATCATTGCTGCTTGTTGGGAAAAACCATCTAGTTCATAAACATTCTTCAGGGAAGGAACATGCCACCCTTACCTATTCTGACTTACGTGACTCGGACCTAGAGGAATGTGGTTAATTCTTCACTGATCTTTGGAATGAACAATACATGCTGGCCTTGCCAATGATGTCTACAACTCATGAATGAATAGAAAAACTATAATCTGAAAGTGATTTTGCAAGGAGGGTAAGGCAGCTAATAACTGAAGATCTAGCACCAACGAAGGTGCTATAGGTTGAATGGCATCAGTTGTGCTGTAATACAAAGGATTTATAAGCCTTCGAGGCACTGATTCAGCAGTGTTTGAACTTAGTATGTCTTTCAGTTTGTATGCAAAAGCAATTTCAGAGTTATAGCAATTAAAAACGTTCAGCTAGTGTTACTGTTTCCAAATAATGCTAAGGAACCTTTGCTGGAAAGTTGTTACGTACAGAGAGGAGCATATCAGGTATCTCTATAATGAGTTTCACAATCAAACGTCCCACCATCATTTATGATATAGATATATGCACTAAGAATAAAGAAGATAGTCATGGACCTTTTGGTACACAGATTAGTATGGGTCAAAACAATGACCTTTTCCTAACACATTTGGCAGAGTTTAATGACTTACAATGCCAAAAAGCTTCAGAATTACCTAATAAAAGTTGTCTTTACGATGTCCATTTTTGTTGCGGGGGGCTATTCCACTCAACAAATTTATCTTTGGTAACTACAAGGTGACAACATATTGCAATCATACCAGAAACATTTAGATTAAGGCTTCAAGCATAAGCCATCTTTTGGGTTCAAACTTGATCATTAAATGTCTAAGTTACCTGTACTTGCATTGCTTCCAATGTTGTTGATAGCAGATGGCACCGATGCAGATGTATGCAGAGGCAAATGTCCATTCTCACAAGTCATTGGCTTGTCCTGCCAAGCAGGGACAGTTATGCACATGCCACTGTCTGCTCGACTCTGCCATTCATTTAGCTTGTCTTCAACATTCTGCCTTTGATTTTGGTTGTACACGCCTGTGTAAATAGAGTCTGCTGGGCTCACATTTTGCGAACTGTAGTTGGTTGAAATGCGTTCCTCCAAGTGGGTTAGCCATAAGGCTAGAGAACTCCGGTCATCCAGTGATGTGGCAGGATGGATTAGTGCATAGGATAACAGCTGTCTACTCTCTTCGATGAAGAGATTGCTATCGATGGAATAGGCCAACACCTTTTGGAGCAGTTTCATATATTCCGACTTTGCCTCCACATTCCCAGGCTGAAGTAAAGGAAGATGGGAAAGCAATTGTAGAACAACCTTTTCCTTTGGATCCTGATGCCATTGGCTGATGAAAGCTACAAAATGAACAAAGTGAAATTCAAATCATTTGAAATAAAGCTTTCTGCCATCACAAACTTTCAATATCTTTCAGTCACCCTCAAAGTCAATGCATTTTCGGCTCACATATGCAGTCAAAAGGCAGTATTTATCTGATAAATTTAAATTTAAGTTTCTGTATAAAAGGGAACTCTGGATTAGTGACTTGTTAAAAATTAATATTTAGATTGTTATTCCACTGTCTTTTTCACTGTAGTGCTGCAAATTATTTTTCTTTAGAGGTCTTGAATGAATCTGCCTCCATCACCCTTATAGGCAGGGCATTCCAAATTCAAACCCCTTGTAGTGTTACAAGATTTATTTCCAATTTGTCTCAAATTTGCAATTTTTGCTTCTCAAGTCTTCTACGAAATGGAAGGGTCCCTCCATCTGTGACATTTCCTTCCAATTTTGAACACTAATCAAATTTGCTCTCAATTTCCTCTTCTGAGGAAGACAGGCCAGCTTCTCCAATCCATACAGATAACTACAGTTCTTTACCTTGGAAGCATTCTTGTAAATCCTTTTTTTAAACACTGTTATGAATACATTTACAACCTTTTAAAAATGAAGTGACCAGAGCTGGACACAATACTCCAGCTGAGGGCAACCAGCACTTTAAAGACAGATGTTCACCACAACTTCCATGCTTTTGATCACTATGCCTTTATAAATAAATTCCAAGATTCCATATACCATATTAACCATTTTTTTCCAAACTGCTTTGCCAGTAAGGTGCGCAGGCGTACTCCCAGAACTCTATGCTCCTGTGGCCACCTCTTGATCTTCCTGCCAAAATGCATCACTTCACATTTGTCAATATTAAGTGTCATCTGCCCAGCTATTACACAAACTCATAATATTTGCTGTTGTCTATCACTGTTGTCACAAGGTTCAGAAAACTTTCAGGTTTGGTGGCATAGCAAATTTTGAAATAGCTCCCCATTCAAGCCTAGGTCATTAATACAAAGAAAAACTATTGTCTTGGTCCTGTTAATAGCTCCCCAAGGAATCCCTCACCATATCTTCTTTCAGTCAAAAAAACATTCACCACTACTGCTCCCATCATTCATTCAACTTTGCATCCAAGCCACTATCATTCCTTTATTTCCATGGAGTCTGGCTTCTGACAGAACCTGTTATGTGACACTTTAATGTCTTTGGAAGTCTATGTGCACTACATCAAAATCCCTTCAAAGACCCTCATCATCAAGAAACTCAAGCAGGCTAGGTAAACCCAATTTATCTTTACCAAATACATGCTGCTTTTCTTCAATTAGTCCACTAAGTGACTTAATTTCATTGAACGTTTAGAAATGATAACCCAGGACAAAATTGAACAGATTGATTTTTTAGCCTGTGTATCCCTCATCCAGTAGTTTTCTATTATGTGCCACACTAAACAGTGACCTCCCAGGGAATTTTCTGCCATGGTAGGCAGGCTTTGCTCTATAGATCATGTACTTTGTTAAGATCAAGCAGTTAAGTATATTCTTGTTTAATAATATACACATATGCAAGCATAAGGATGAAGTAGAAAATAAGAACATTCTACAGATTACAATGGAGGAAAACCAATGAGAACTCTTCTCTACAAACTTGAGGGAAAATTAGAGGCCTTCATTTTGGTTGATATTTTAATGATCTCCTCAATCAGACCGGGCTCATGTCAATTGATGTTTCAGGTATAAGCCCTTCAGAAATTCCTGATGAAGGGTTTATGCCTGAAACGTCGATTCTCCTGCTCCTCAGAAGCTGCCTGACCAGCTGTGCTTTCAAGCACCTTACTCAAACTCTAACCTCTAGCAACTGCGGTCCTCATTTTCTCCAGGCTCAGGTCAAACTAATGCAGAGTGAATAAAGCACAAAACTCAAAGCCATGCTTCAATGGCTGAACAGCTGGCTCTCTCTTGGTCAGCTAAGTTGTGAAATGCAAGATGAACGAAAAACAACCAACCAGTCTTAAACATGAAACTATTAACTGAATCAAGCCCTTATTAGAGAACCCCAATATATGAAGATAAACAGATTAACATCCTTGGGGTTACTACTGACCAGAAACTCAAACAGACACTCCACATGAATGCTGGGTACCACATGCTGGGTACAGAGTGAATCAGAACATAAAAATACTGTGGTAAGTAACTTATCCTCAACTCCCCAAAGACTATCATCTACAATGCACAATTCTAAAAGTGATGGAATACTCATCACTTATGTGGATGGGTGCATCCCCAACACAAGAGGTTTGACAGCATTCAGCGTTATAGCATCATAGAGCTGTACAGCATGGAAACAGATCCTTTGATTCAACTTGTCCACGCTGACCAGATATCCTAAATTAATCAAGTCCCATTTGTCAGCATTTGGCCCGTATTCCTCTTAAACTTTTCCTAAACGCATTCCAGATGCCTTTTAAATGCTGTAATTGTACCAGCCTCCACCACTTCCTCTGGCAGTTCATTCCATAAATGTCCACACTCTGCATGAAAACGTTGCCCCTCAGGTCCCTTTTAAATCTTTCCCCTCGCACCTTAAACCCTCTAGCTTTGGACTCTGCCTCTCCAGGGGAAAGACCTTGGCTATACACCATCATGATTTCATAAACCTCCATTAGGCTACCTCAACCTCCAACACTCATTGAAAAAAGCCTCAGACTATCCAGCCTAAAGGTGAATAAATCTCCAGCACCTAGAACTCTGTCGGGAGCTAGGGATGTGATTGCAAGGCCCCTTGCTGACATATCTGTATCATCGATAGTCACAGGTGAGGTGCTGGTAGACTGGATGTTGGCTAACATGGTGCCACTAATGAATGGTGGTAAAGAAAATCCAGGGAACTATGGACTGGTGAGCCTGATGTCAGTCGTGGGCAAGTTGTTGGAGGGAATCCTAATACACAAGATTTACATGTATTTGGAAAGGCAAGGACTGATTAAGGATAGTCAGCAAGGCTTTGTGCATGGAAAATCACGTCTCACGAACTTGATTGAGTTTTTTGAAGAACTGATGAGGGCAGAGCGGTGGACATGATCTATATGGACTTCAGTAAGGCATTCAACAAGGTTCCTCATGACAGACTGGTTAGCAAGGTTAGATCACATGGAATACAGCGAGAATTAGCCATTTGGATACAGCACTGTCTCGAAGGTGGGAGACAGGGTGGCGGTGGGAGGGTTACTTTTCAGACTGAAGGCCAGTGACCAGTAGTGTACCACAAGGATTGGGGCTGGATCCACTACTTTTCATCATTTATACAAGTGATTTGGATATGAACATAGCAGGCATAGTAAGTTTGCAGATGACACCAAAATTGGAAACCAAAAGAGAAAATGCTGGAAAATCTCAGCTGGTCTGGCAGCATTTGTAAGGAGAGAAAAGAGCTGACGTTTCAAGTCTAACTGACCCTTTGTCAAGTGTAGTGGACAACAAAGGAGGGTATCTCAGAGTACAACAGGATCAAAGAGTGGCAGATAGAGTTTAACTTTGATAAATGTGAGGTGCCGCATTTTGGAAAGGCAAATCAGAGCAGCACTTCATAGACCATAGACTCTAAGTGTGGAAACAAATTCTTCGGCTCAACAAGTCCACACCAATGCTCTCACCAGACACATTCCCCTAACCTATTACTCTACATTTCACCTGACTAATGCACCTAACCTATACATCCCTGATCACAAATGGGCAATTCAGCATGGCCAATTCACCTAACCTATATATTTTTGGATCGTGGGAGTAAACCAGAACACTCAGAGGAAACTCATGCAGGCACAGAGAACGTGCAAACTCCATATAGGCAGTCGCCCGAGATTGGAATTGAACCTGGGTCCCTGGCACTGCGAGGCAGCAGTGCCAATCACTGATCCATTGTGCTGCCCTGACTTATACACTTTATGGTAAGGTCCGGGTGAGTTCTGGTTGTAGGTTTGCTCGCTGAGCTGGAAGGTTCATTTTCAGATGTTTCATCACCAAACAAGGTATCGTCGTCAGTGAGCCTCCGGATGAAGCACTGATGGCATGGCCCGCTTTCTATTTATGTGTTTAAGTTTCCTTGGGTTGGTGATGCCATGTAGACAGGATAGTGAAGACTATATATAATATGCTCTCCTTTATTGGTCAGAGCATTGATTATCGAGTTGGGAGGTCATATGGCAGCTGTACAGGATATTGGTTAGGCCACGTTTGGAATATTGTGTGCAATTCTGGTCTCGCTACTGTAGGAAGAATGCTGTGAAACTTGAAAGGGTTCTGAAAAGATGTACAAGGATATTACCAGGTTTGGAGGGTTTGAGATATAGGGGCAGGCTGAATAAGCTGAGGCTGTTTTCTCTGGACAGGGGGCTGAGGGGTGACCGTATTGACGTTTATAAAATCATGAGGGGCATAGATAGGGTAAATAGACTAAGTCTTTTCCCTGGGGTGGGGAAGTCCAGAACTAGAGGGCATAGCTTTAGGGTGAGAGGGGAAAGATATAAAAGGGACCAAAGGGGCAACTTTTTCACATAGCGGGTGGTGCATGTATGGAATGAGCTGCCAGAGAAAGGGGAGGTTGGTACAAATTACAACATGTAAATGAAAACTAACCTTCCAGCTCAGCAAGCAAACCTACATCCAAAACATTTAAAAGGCATCTGGATGGGTGCATGAATAGGAAGGGTTGAGGGGGATATGGGCCAAGTATTGGCAAATGGGACTAGATTAATTTAGGATATCTGGTCAGCACAGACAAGTTGGACGAAAGTCTGTTTCCATGCCATACACTTCTACGATTCTATTTCCCTCCATCACCGTTGCACAACTCTTAGGCTGTCCCTCTTCCCACCATCTCCCCTCCAATGCTGCCCCCTTCCACTCTCTCCCATGATATATCTCTTCCCACCATCTCTTTCTCCCTCACCTCATTTAGTTTCTTTGAGCAACATTTTAGAAACTAAGCCTCAGCAGAAAATGGTTTTTATCTGTTCAGAAAAATCCTAAGTGAAGGAACAAAAAAGCAACTTTGTTGTAAATGTATAACAATTACACAGACTTTCCATTTAACACCAAATTTTATTTTACAAACTATGCTATAACTGCTTTATACATATCACAAAATTCAAAAAGGCAGCAAGGCTGCAATCATACTACATTTACAAGTTTACCTACAGCCCAGATCTGCAATTCAATTTGGATTATTCTGTACCGTAAGGTTTCAATTTGAAAATCTAATAATTTTAAAAAATGGAAATGAAAGACGACCATAGATTGTTCTAGGTAAACTTCAAAAGAAATTCTGTATCCAAATATCAAACTTAAGCTTACCAACAAGGCTCCCAATCAAATCAGCATGGTCAAGGTCAGAACATTCACATCCTCGCACATGTTGACTGAATTGTTTCAAACTCTGAACAGCTTAATTGCAGAGCAGCTCAACAGTTTGAAATCAAAACAAGGTGATAAAATGCAATGGTATCAGAAGATAAAATGCATTTACTTTACTGCAACAGCAAATAAAAGTGATTAACTCAGTAATCATGATTGTATTAATAGGGGAAGGTCCACTCAGAGGTGCATAGGGAAAAGCAGGCTTAATACTTAGAAAGAGTCAGCCGAAGTTAGATGGGGGCAATACCCGAGCTCCCACAAAATGGTTTAGTTGCACAAGCAAAACAATTAAAATCAATTCCCCCACCCCGAATAAAGACACACATATACCAATAAGAGGCATTTCAGCAAGACAGAAGGAAATACAAAGTAAACAATAACCCCAGCAAGTGACATCACACCCCCCCCAAAAAAAAAGACATCTGAAGTAAGAAGAAAAAAGCACATGTAAAATAATCTCGCCCATATCTGCTTATTTTCCCTAATCCGTGTGGTATCATAGAATTTCTCCAGTCAAGCAGCTTGCATATTCTCATTTAAAACAGGTTTATTTGGAAGCACCAGCTTTTGGAGCACTGCTCCTTCATCAGGTGGTTGTGGAATACAAAATTTTAAGACACAGAATTTATAGCAAACGTTTACAGTGTGACGTAACTGAAATCATATATTGAAAAAGACCTGGATTGTCAGTCAAGTCTCTCATCTTTTAGAATGATCATGTTGGTTTCAGTTCTTTCATATGAAAAATCACAAAACTTTAAAAGTTACATTCTCAAGTGAACATTAACAATTGGTGTCATGTCAGCCCAGATAATGCATTTAAGGTGAGAGCTGTCCTGTGTGAGACTGTCTGTCCCACAATGGTCAGATTGACCCTAATCTAAAAATTGGATTCACAGAATCTTCCATGGATTCATGCAGTCTTTGAGCAAAGTAAAAATTTAGTTGCCTACAACTGCAATGGATGAAGTTCAGGGTCTGATGTGTATGGGATATGCCATCTAAATTAATATGTCCACGATTCTGGCAAGGATGAAGAAAATTGCAGACCAAAAATGAACACAATTTTCTCTGCAATTCAATTTGGATCATAATATCTATAGATGATTTAAGTTTAAACATAAATCACAGCCTAAATTATCTAAACTTTGGCAAAAACAAACTGTCTACACTAAATGTAGTTCTACAGGAACACAAAACAGGATCAGGCCATTCAGCAACTCCAGTCTGCTTTACCAAAACAGATCATGGTTGCTCTAAATATTGTACATGGATTTGAGGTGTAAAGATGAAGGAAATAAGAAAAAACAACATGACAGTTGAAGATCACAGCCTGCTTCATAATTCAGCAAGATGGCTTAACTTCTAATAGAATTCTACTTTCTCATATATCCCTTAGCATCTCACCCTAATCACGCTCTGAAAACATACTAATCCGTGTCTCAAATACAATCACTTACATCTTTAGAATAGAGAATTCCAAAGATTTCCAACCCTCTGTACGAAGACATTTCTCCTCTTTGTCCTAAATGATCAGTCTTCATCCTGAGGCTGTGATATCTTCGTTCTAGACTGTGCAGTTAAGGGAAGCAATTTCTCAACACTTATCCTGCTTGCCTCTCATAACTATATGTGCTTCAAATATGATACTTGCTCATCCTTCCAAACTTCATTCAACACTAATTCTGACTATATGACCACGCTGATCTAATGTTTCTTCAGTGCACCTCGAGGAATATATATCCCTCCTTGATCAGTGACGTCAAATTATCAAGTGTGTAGTAATGCATTTTAAATATGGTCTGAAAGGTAGTCATACAGCACAGAAACAGACCATTTAGTCTTACCAGTCCAAGCTGAGCATAATCCTAAAATTGCAACAGTTTCTTTACTCAAACTTCAATCTCCTTGCAATAAAGGCTAATGTACTATATGCCCTTTTAATTGCTTTCTATAACCATATTTTGGTTTCTTATGTATAAGAGGACAAATAAGTTACTCTCAAATGTTCGTATTCAAAGTCTCTCACGTGTTAAAAATGCTACTTTTGCAATCTACATAACAAAGCCATTAACTCCTATTCATCAAATTTAGCCTATCTGCCACCTTCTACCCAATAGGGTGGCATAGTGGTTAGCACTTCTGCCTCAGTGCTGGGGACTTGGGTTTGATTCCCACCTCGGGCCACTGTCGGTGTGGAGTTTGCACATTCCCTCCATGTCAGCGTGGGTTTCCTCCCACAGTCCAAAAGGTGTGCAGAGGTGGTGAATTGGGCATGCTAAACTACCCATTGTATCAGGGGCATTAGTCAGGGGTAAATGTCAGGGAATCGGTCTGGGTGGGTTAGTCTTTGGAGGGTCGGTGTGGCCTGTTTCCACACCGGAGGGAATCTAATCTACTCCACTGGTCTATATCCCTTTCCAGCATTTTTACATTATATGGTGTGCTTTCCCAATCAGCATTGTGCTGCCAGCAAACAGTGATATACTCAGTCCCCTCAATTAACTCATTTATAAATGAGACCACCCAAGCATGTGGTATATTGTCACACCCCACTTGTCATATTTTGCCATCCCATAAACATCCAATCTCATTTTCTGTCCATTAACTATTATTTCTCAAAGATTTTGCTCATTTTCACTTCCAATTCCATGATTTTATGTTTAGAAAACCCAATGCAGTACCTCATCAGGAGTGTTCTGAAAATCCAAACATGATTCCACTAATCAAAATTGCTTGTTATACCCTAAACAATACACTACATGCCCCTAAGATTGACTCTGGCTAACCATATGCAGTGCCCTTGCGATGTACAAATGTTCACCACTTTACTCTACTATTGATGGCATGCACAGACAGTCAAAGCTTTCTCTACTAACCTCTACTCAACACAATCACAAACCAAAACCAAAAATAAATAAATACATGTTTAAGAATTAGAGCATCAGACAATATGGAGAATTTGAAACCCCACTCCACTGCAGAAGTGGAGTGTGTCAAGGAAAAAAAAAGACACTGCTGTAGACGAAACCGGAAAACCAACACTTATTATTAATAATTCACTAAAAATGCAATTCAAACTAAAGGATTGTACAATGAAATAGGCACTTGCAAAAATGAAATTGAAGTTTAGGTATTTTTTACCTTTGTACAAAGTCTAGTTGGTACAGTTGCATATTTGAGTGAAATATAATTATTTTTACTCAAAAGCCAATGTTTGATTGGGAAGTCATGTCTCACTAACTTGATTGAGTTTTTGGAAGTAGTAACAGAGGATTGATGAGGGCAGAGCAGTGGACGTGACCTATGAACATCAGTAAGGCTTTTGACAAGGTTCCTCATGGTAGACTGGTTAGCAAGATTAAATCACATGGAATAGAGAGAGAATTAGCCATTTGGATACAGAACTGGCTCGAAGGTAGGAGACAGCATGGTGGTGGGAAGATTATTTTTCAGACTGGAGGCCAGTGACCAGTAGTGTGCCAAAAGGATTGTTGTTGGGTCCACTGCTTTTTTCATTCATATAAATGAATTGGATGTGAACATAGGAAGTATAGTTTATAAGTTTGCAGATGACACCACAATTGGTGCAGTGGACAGTGAAGAAGGTTACCCCAGAGTACAGCGGGATCTTGATCAGATGGGCCAGTGGGCCAAGGAGTGGCAGATGGAGTTTAACTTAGATAATTGAGGTGCTGCATTTTGGAAAGGCAAATCAGGGCAGGACTTATACATTTAATGGGAATGTGCTGGGGAGTGTTGCTTAACAAACAGACCTTCAAATGCAGGTTCACAGATCCTTGAAAGTGGAGTCACAAATAGATAGGATATTGAAGGCAGCATTTGGTATGCTGGTCAGCATAATGAGTATAGGAGTTCGGATATCATGTTGCAGCTGTACAGGACTTTGGTTAGACGACTTTCGGAATACCTTGTGTGCAATTCTGCTCTCCCTGCTACAAGGAGGATTTTGTGGAATTTGAAAGGGCTCAGAACAAAAGTTAAAAATCTCAACACCACATTAAGGTCGAACACGTTTATTTGGAAGGTACTCCACAACCACCTGATGAAGGAGCAGCACTCCAAAAGCTAGTGCTTCCAAATAAACGTGTTGGACTATAACATGGTGTTGTGTGATTTTTAACTTTGTACACCCCAGTCCAACACCAGCACCTCCAAATCGGGTTCAGAAAAGATTTGCAAGGATGTTGCTGGGGTTTGAGGTTTAGAGAGAGCCTGAATAAGCTGGTGCTATTTTCCCTGGAGCATCGGAAGCTGAGGGGTGACCTTCTGGAGGTTTGTAAAATCATGAGGGGCATGGTTAGGGTAAATAGATGAGGTCCTTTACCCAGGTTGGGGAGTCCAAAATTAGATGGCATAGGACGAAGGTGATTTAAAACTGCCCTAAGGGGCAACTTTTTCACACAGTGTGGTGCATGCATGGAATGAGCTGCCAGAGGAAATGGTGGAGGCGGGTACAATTACAACATTTAAAAGGCATCTGGATGGGTACATGAATAGGAAGGGCTTAGAGAGATATGGGCCAAAGGCTGGAAAATGGGACTCGATTAATTTTGGATCTGATCGACATGGATGAGCTGGACCGAAGGGTCTGCTTCCATGCTGCACATCTGTGACTAAGTATATTGTAGAGATAGCATGGTACAAAATAAATTTAAAATGCATTGCATCATAGCACAGCTGTAAGTCTCTAGACTGAGACTAAAAATAAACACAAATATACATTTTAGTGGCAGTCACCACAAGCCACAAACTTTCAAACTAAGTTTAATAGATGTCATACATGAAGTGCAGACATACTTAGTTTAAGATTGATACATACTTATTGGTTTTCTAAGAAAGAAGTGCCTTATTTCCATGACCATTTTGCATTCAGACTCCAATTCTGCTCTAAAATCAACCATTCAGACGAAAGATGGTCATACCCAAGTTTACGAGGTCTGGAATTTCATTCTCCATGTAGCTAGATGCACAATCTACAACATTATTATTTTGTCAGCCACTAAGAGAAAACTGGTTTACTGGAGAGGTTCTTAACATTCATTTACAAATCTTCAATATTTTATAACAATAGCCATTTTGGAATTAGGGACAAGTATTAAAATTGCCAGTAGTCCTTGCTTGAAAATGACATCTACGTTAAGAGAGATTGCTTTCCCAGATGCTCCCTACAAAGGAATCCAACACAGCTCAGGGGTTTATACTTGGGTGCAGACCTATAACCCAAGAGAAATGCTCTCCCTGCTCCAACCTAAAGTTTAAATGCAAAAGTGCCTTGTGACATGTTTCAGGTCCAGATAACACAGACACTGAAATAATACTAAAATTTTCATCTGGCAGGATGCGAAATGTGGACATGTATGCACAACTTCGTTGATACATGCAGGGAAGCTAGTGCAATTTGAACTACATAGTCTGATGAAGTGTTAGTGGTTACAAGTTGATCACTTAATGCAGGGTTGGCAGAAATTTAAGAGGCCGAATTAAGGAAGTTCATGAGAAACACATTGGCTGAAGAAGTGATTCGCCCAATGGCACCAGTATACTAAACAGGTTAAAACACACAGGATTCAATCAGCAAACAGCTACATTCATTCATTGGGGATCTTCATTTCTGGACACTGAAGCACAATCATTTTGTAATTCAGTGCCAGTTACTATTGCATACTTATTTTAAAAAAAGGCTAAGAATACTTTCAAGGATCTAGAACAACCACTTCAGGGTAAACCGGTCTAGCCTTACTCTAACAGCAGAGAATATCTGAATCCTAGAAATGTATTTTTATTTATTCACTCATGGGATGTGGATGTCACTATTTGGGATAGCATCATTAATTGCCGTTGGATCCAACTTAGTGGTTTGCTAGGCCATTTCAGAGGTCAGAATGGAGTGTGGGGTGCTGGAAAAGCACAGCAGGTCAGGCAGCATCTGAGGAGCAGGAGATTCGATGTTTCGGGCATAAGCCCTTTAATCGGGATGAGGCATGTGGATCAGGGCTGAGAGATAAATGGGTGGGGGTTGGAGGGAGGTAGCTGGGAAAGCAATAGGTGGATGAAGATGAGGGAGAAGGCAATAGATCAGAGGGGGCAGTGATAGACGGGGGGTCCGGAGGATGGTACCTAGTTGGAGGCTTAGGAACTGGAATAATGTTAGGGGAGGGGAAGTGAGGAAGCTGTTGAAATCCCCATTTATCCCGTGTGGTTGCAGGTCCCAAGGCAGAATACGAGGTGTTCCTCTTCCAGGCATCGGGTGGTAAGTCAGAAGTCAGCTGAGAGGCAACTGTGGGTCTGGAGTCACATGAAGGCCAGATCAGATAAGGAAGCACTTTCGTTCTCTCAAAAGGACGTTAGGGAACAGGATGGTTTTTTTAAAGAAAATCACAATCGACAGTGGTTTAATGGTTATTAGACTTTCAAATTTGGAATTTTAGAATAAATTGAATTCCACTTCTACCATCTACATTGGTGGGATTCCTTAATGGGTCCTGGGAACATTGCCTGGATCCCTGGATTACTAAGTTAGCAACACACATATCAGGAGAAAGTGAGGTCTGCAGATGCTGGAGATCAGAGCTGAAAATGTGTTGCTGGAAAAGCGCAGCAGGTCAGGCAGCATCCAGGGAACAGGAGAATTGACGTTTCGGGTATGAGCCCTTCTTCAGGAAGGCTTATGAAGAAGGGCTTATGCCCGAAACGTCGATTCTCCTGTTCCCTGGATGCTGCCTGACCTGCTGCGCTTTTCCAGCAACACATTTTCAACACACATATCAGGCCAATTCTGTACCACCTCTTCACCACCACCACCACCACTTTATAATCAGATATTTCAAAAAGATGCTAAATATTAAAGGCAGTAACAAAACTCCAGATTCTCCAAAAATTCCTCAGCATGATTGAGTTCAAGTCAGTTCTAACAATTTATGTAGTTCTGCATATTTGACATGCCTCATTTCATGTTTGTCACGACAGGGCATCAATACATGGAAAAGAATTATGTTCGAGCAAAATTCTCTATAGACATCTTGTGATAAAGATAAGTAAACATTTCCTGACAGACTAAGATCAAAGATGTAGCTAATTAAATACACGTTATTTTTACTCAAACTATAATTTTCTGCTCCGGCAGACACACAAAACTCATCTTTAAATAAAAGTACAATTTCCCCAATGGTCTACTGACAAGCTTAGTGAAAGGTGAAGTATAGAACCAAGACTAACCAAGTCTCCATGTTTGGTGCTGCTGGTTGGGTTGGGATGGGAAGAAAGGGTGGAGGTTGGTAGTAGGGTAGGGAAGTTACATTGGACTTTGATGCCTCCATTGCAGAGGAGGGGTGCAAATAATTTGTTTTAGATTTTTCAAAAGAAAAAATTAGTTTTTTCAGAATCTTATGGCCGAAGGATACCAAGGGTACTTTACAGACAGAATCTCAGAACTGTAGTCATTAGAATAATAGCAAATTTGAAAACAATTTGGGATATAGATCATAAGTGTTTCAGCGACGTTCAACAAGGGATAAATAAAAAGATCAGGGATAATGCATCATGTCTTTTCTGTAAAGGGATCAATCACATCACCTAAGGGACAGGTTGGGCCTGGTTTAGTGTCTTATCTAAAAGACAACTCCTCTGACAGTGCAATATTCCCGCAGTACTGCACTGGAGTGTAAGTGTAGATTTTGTCCAACATTTTCTACCTCTGATTGTATTCCCAAATGGAGGGGATAAATGAAATAAAGGCTGCATCAAGGTTGTAAATTCTGAAGTATTTAAACTTATACTCTTTTCGTGTTATGGAATGACTTCCCAATGCAAAGTGCATTCAGTTGAACATTCACAGAAGAAAATCCAGTCAGTGAATCTTGTGAAATGTTTAACACGAGCAGAGGAGGGTGAAGCTAAAACTGAGTCAAAAAGGGCAGTTAAAGGCAGCATATCAAAGCAAACCACGGCTAGATGGACCCATTACCAGAGTCTTGGGTAAAGTAACACACTTAATTGCAATTTAATGGAATTGCACACTGACGTTTTGACTAGACAAAGCTTCAAGGCCATGTTCAGGATTCATAACATGTCCTTGTGTTGTTGGGCCAACGGAAGGCATGATTTAAAATACAAATATTTCACTCTGATGATAGAAAGAGGAAAAAAAAAATCTATTAATTCACCTACCAGTGGTTGTCAGTACTAAACAAACACTGGTATGGATACCATATCAAAAGCATAAGTTCAAGTTACAACACTTGAAAGTTTACACAGCAATGGAAGCATAAAGCATTATGGCTCATTTTACTCCACTCTGCATCATCTGGAGGAGAAAGTGAGGTCTGCAGATGCTGGAGATCAGAGCTGAAAATGTGTTGCTGGAAAAGCGCAGGTCAGGCAGCATCCAGGGAACAGGAGAATCTACGTTTCGGGTATAAGCCCTTCTTCAGGAAGGCTTATGAAGAAGGGCTTATGCCCGAAACATAGATTCTCCTGTTCCCTGGATGCTGCCTGACCTGCTGCGCTTTTCCAGCAACACATTTTCAGCTCTGCATAATCTGGACACAATTTAATATAACTAAGAGTGACAGCAGAAAAGGAATGTACAAACATGGTACTTCTCAAAAGACAAGACTGAGAAACAATTTGTTATAGAGGAACCAGTGGTTGACAACTGATCAGAAATGGCAGTGAGCTGCTGTTCCCAATGAACCCACAAACAACCCCGGGCAAGAAATAGAGCTGGTATTCAACAGGTACTGTACTAATATCAGCTCCATTAAAAGGTCAGCAGAATGATGATAATCCTGCACAGAATGAGGCTGCTTGTGTAACAGTCCAAAATTTACAAAAGACCAACAAAGTTATAAACACACAATTAAATATATTCAATCAGATCAGAAGAGTCTTATCTAAAACAGTAAGATTGGCATTTTATTTAGTACCCCAAAGCATTTCACAATTATGTGCGAAGTGTTGTGTAATTGTGTGCCAGAGTAAAGTTGATACAGTGAGATCACAAAACTATCAAATGGGTTCAATGACTTGCTTATTTTCTTTTGGTGACTTATGCTGAAAGAGTTGCATTGACCAAGTAAATATCAGGCTAGTTTGTAGGAACTTGCTGTGTATGGGATGGCTGTGGAGGATTCATCATTAAACCAAATGGCAACATTGGAAGCATGGTAGCTAATGTGCATACATAACATTCCTAAGGCTTGAACAGAATATCTTTTTGTATTTGAAATGTTCTTGCCATGATGCTATCAGACCTGCTGTGTCTCTCCAGCATTTTCTGTGTTTGTTCCACATTAGGTAACCTTGATTGCTGAACACGTTGAGTCGCTTAACATCAGGAGGCAGCAGGTTCAAATCTGTGTCACTGATTATTCAATAATTAGGGTAAAGTTCAGGTTTCTTTCCGCAGAACAGAGCCAAACAACACAACTTCTGGGATACTAAAGCAAAATATGCCTTTATTCATTCACAGGACGAGTGTGTCAAAGGCGAAGCCAGTATTTATTGCTGATCCCTAATTGCCCAGAGAACAGTTAAGAGTCAACCACATTGCAATGAGTCTGGAGTCACGTTTAGGCCAGACCAGGTAAAGATAGCAATTTCCTTCCCTAAGAGGGCATTAGTGACCCAGATGGGGTTTTTCTAACAATTGACAATGGAGTCATGGTCATCATCAGACTCTATTCCAGTAATTTATTTAATTCAAATTTCACCATTTGCTTTTGTGGGATTCGAACCCAGGTCCCCAGAGCATTATCTGGATTAACAGTCTAGCAATAGTACCATTAGGCCATTGCCTGCCCTAAAAGAAAAAGATTGAAGATGCCATAATTTGAAATAAGAACAGAAAATGCTGAGTACATTCAGGCTCAGACAGCATCCATGGACAAACAGCCAGAGTCAACCTAACCCTAATTTTTAAAAAATGTTACAGGTAGGAAAATGGGAAGTAGGTCAAAATGGAAGGGAGCTGGAAATGTGTTGCTGGAAAAGCGCAGCAGGTCAGGCAGCATCCAGGGAACAGGAGAATCGACGTTTCGGGCATAAGCCCTTCTTCAGGAAGGGACACAAGGAGTTGCTTGGTTGAGATCTTGAGCACTACAGAAATAAATTTTGTTGAAGTTTAAACAACCTGTCCTGATGTGCACAAGATGTAACAGAGTTAAGTTGGTGGGGTGGGGAATTCTTTTATGCTGTATAAAAGGGAAGTGGTCATTGTTCGGCAACCTATTACTTGCCAACTAATAAAAAGAAGAAAGGAGATGATGTTGGGAGTAGACTAGGGAAATTAGAAGATTTGGAAAATGTTAAAGATCAACAGAAAGCTATAAAGAAAAGAAAGATAGATTACGACAGTAAACTCGTTCAAAATAAGACAGACAGCAAAGGTTTCTACAAATACATAAAAACGAAAAAGAACGGCTAAGGCAAACGTCTGTGCTTTAGAGGTTGAGAAAGGGGATTTAATAATGGGAAATAAGGAAATAGATGAGACATTGAACAGGTATTTTGTGTCAGTCTTCACAGTGGAGGACATGAATAATATGCTAGGAAATGACAACAAGGAGACTTCAAGTAGGTGAGTACCTAGAAACGATCATTATCATGAAAGTAGTAGCTAATGGAGCTAAAGATAGACAAGACTAATGGCCCTGATAGAATGCATCACTGGGTACTAAAAGAGGTGGCGGGAGAAAAAGCAAATGCGCTCATGATCATTTTTAAAATTCACTGGATTCTGGGGCAGTTCCAGCAGAATGACGTCACATTTGTTGTTTTCCCTTGCTTAAAAGAGGTGTAGACAAAAGGTGGGGAATTTTAGGCCAGTCAGCTTAACTTCTGTAGAGGCGAAAATATTTGAATCCATTATCAAGGCAGAAATAGCAAGACATCTAGATAGAGGCAGCATGGGTTCACGAAAGGCAGGTTATGTTTAACTAATTTACTGGAAGTCAATGAAGACATTACGAGTGTGGTGGTGTATCTTGATTTGCAAAAGACATTCAACAAAGTGTCGCATAAAACACTGCTGGCATAAGATAAAGGTGCACTGCATCACGGGCAATGTATTAAATTGGATGAGATTCCCTACATTGTGGAAACAGGCCCTTTGGCCCAACAAGTTCACACGACCCTCTGAAGAGTAACTCACCCAGACCCATTTCCCTCTGACTAATGCACCTAACACTACGGGCAATTTAGCATGGTCAATTCACCTAACCTGCACATCTTTGGACAGTGGGAGGAAACCCACGCAGACACGGGGAGAATGCACAAACCCCACAAAGTCACCAGAGGCTGGAATCGAACCTGGGACCCTGGTGTTGAGAGGCAGCAGTGCCAACCACTGAGCCACCATAGCATGGATCAAGGATTGGTTGACTTGCAGGAAGTAAAGAGTGGGATAAATTAGTGCTTTTTTGATTGGCAGTGACTAGTGGTGTGCCTCAGGATTCAGTGTTGGGACTGCAATTATTCACAATTTACACAGATGATTTGGAACCGGGGGCCACGTGTAGAGTGCCAAAGTTTGCGGATGACACTAAGATGAATGGGAGAGCAGAGGACTCAGTTTGCAGAGGGATACAGATAGTTTAAGTGAGTGGGGAAAAATCAGGCAGGTGGACAACAATGTGGATAAATGGTGAAGTCATCCATACTGGTAGGAACAACAGTCAAAAGGATTATTATTTGAACAGTTAAAAATTGCAGCATGCTGTGGTGCAGAGGGACTTGGGTATCCTTGTGCATGATTTGCAACAGGCAATTAAAGTGGTAAATGGAATTTTGACCGTCATTGTTGGAGGTATTAAGTTTAAAAATAGGGAGGTTGTATTGCAGCTATTTAGGGTGCTGGTGAGGCCACACCTGGAGTTTTGGTTAAAGGATGTACTGGCACTAGAGGGGACACAAAGGACGTTCATTAAATTGATTCTGGGATTGAAAAGGTTGGCTGAGACAGAGATTATATTCATTGGAATTTAGAAGAATAGGGGGGAAATGAAATCTTATAGAAGCACAAAAATTGTTAAGGGTATCGACAAGGTAGAAGCAGGGAGGTTGTTTTCACTGGCTAGTGAAGCTGTAAGAGGACACAATCTCAAAATTAGGAGGAGCAGATTTATGATTGAATTGAGGAGGAACTTCTTCACCCAAAGGGTTGTGAATCTGTGCAATTCCCTTGCCGGTGAAGGAGTTGAGGCTACCTAGTTGAATGTTTTAAAAGCTAAGATAATTTTTTGAACATTGAAGGAATTATGGGTTATGGTGATAGAATCATTCCACTTACCCATCCTATGATTCGAATGATTCTACAATCTTTTTGAATTGCGGAGTGAGCACGAAGGGTCAGATGGTCTACTCCTGATCCTGGTTTTTATAGTCAGAGATGTACAGCATGGAAACAGACCCTTCGATCCAACCCATCCAAATATCCAAACTCAATCTAGTCCCACCTGCCAACACACAACTCAAATCCCTCCAAACCCTTCCTATTCATATACCCATCCAAATGCCTCTTAAATGTTGCAATTGTACCACCCTCCACCACTTCCTCTGGCAGCTCATTCCATACCCATACCACCCTGTGTGTGAAAAAGTGCCCCTTAGGTTTCTTTTATATCTTTCCCCTCTCACCCAAAACCTACGCCCTCTAGTTCTGGACTCCCTGACTCCAGGGAACAGACTTTGTCTATTTATCCTATCCATGTCCCTCAATTTTGTAAACCTCTATAAGGTCACCCCTCAGCCGCCAACACTCCAGGGAAAACAACCCCAGCCTGATCAGCCTCTCCCTGTAGCTCAGATCCTCCAATCTTGGCAACATCCTTGTAAATCTTTTCTGAACCTTTTCAAGTTTCACAACATCTTTCCAATAGGAAGGAGACCAGAACTGCACGCAATATTCCAACAGTGGCCTAACCAACGTCCTGTACAGCCGCAACATGACCTCCCAACTCCTGTACTCAATACTCTGACCAATAAAGAAAAGAATACCAAACGCCTTCTTCACTATCCCATCTACCTGCGACTCCGCTTTCAAGGAGCTATGAACCTGCACTCCAAGGTCTCTTTGTTCAGCAACACTCCCTAGGACCTTACCATTAAGTGTATAAGTCCTGCTAAGATTTGCTTTCCCAAAATGCAACACCTTGCATTTATTTGAATTAAACTCCATCTGCCACTTCTCAGCCTATTGGCCCATCTGGTCCAGGTCCTGTTGTAATCTGAGGTAACCCTCTTCGCTATCCACTACACCTCCAATTTTGGTGTCATCTGCAAACTTACTAACTGTACCTCTTATGCTCACATCCAAATCATTTATGTAAATGACAAAAAGTAGAGGGCCCAGCACCGATCCTTGTGGCACTCCACTGGTCACAGGCCTCCAGTCTGAAAAACAACCCTCCACCACCACCCTCTGTCTTCTACCTTTGAGCCAGTTTTGTATCCAAATGGCTAGTTCTCCCTGTATTCTGTGAGATCTAACCTTGCTAATCAGTCTCCCATGGGAAACTTTGTCGAACGCCTTACTGAAGTCCATATAGATCACATCTACTGCTCTGCCCTCAATCTTCTTTGCTACTTCTTCAAAAAAACACTCATTCAAGTTTGTGAGACATGATTTCCCACACACAAAGCCATGTTGACTATCCCGAATCAGTCCTTGCCTTTCCAAATACATGTACATCCTGTCCCTCAGGACTCCCTCCAACAACTTGCCCACCACAGAGGTCAGGCTCACTGGTCTATAGCTCCCTGGCTTGTCTTTACCACCCTTCTTAAACAGTGGCACCATGTTTGCCAACCTCCAGTCTTCCGGCACCTCACCTGTGACTATCGATGATACAAATATCTCAGCAAGAGGCCCAGCAATCACTTCTCTAGCTTCCCACAGAGTTCTCGGGTTCACCTGATCAGGTCCTGGGGATTTATCCACTTTTAACAGTTTCAAGACATCCAGCACTTCCTCCTCTGTAATCTGGACATTTTGCAAGATGTCACCATCTATTTCCCTACAGTCTATATCTTCCATATCCTTTTCCACAGTAAATACTGATGCAAAATATTCATTTAGCATCTCCCCCATTTTCTGTGGCTCCACACAAAGGCCGCCTTGCCGATCTTTGAGGGGCCCTATTCTCTCCCTAGTCACCCTTTTGTCCTTAATATATTTGTAAAAACGTTTGGATTCTCCTTATTTCTATTTGCCAAAGCTATCTCTTGTCCCCATTTTGCCCTCCTGATTTCCCTCTTAAATATATTCCTACTTTCTTTATACTCTAAGGATTCACTCAATCTATCCTGTCTATACCTGACATATGCTTCCTTCTTTTTCTTAACCAAACCCTCAATTTCTTTAGTCATCCAGCATTCCCTATACCTTCCAGCCTTCCTTTTCACCCTGACAGGAATATACTTTCTCTGGATTCTTGTTATCTCATTTCTGAAAGCTTCCCATTTTCCAGCCGTCCCTTTACCTGCGAATATCTGCCTCCAATCAGCTTTCGAAAGTTCTTGCCTAATACCGTCAAAATTGGCCTTTCTCCAATTTAGAATTTCAACTTTTAGATCTGGTCTATCATTTTCCATCACTATTTTAAAACGAATAGAATTATGGTCGCTGGCCCCAAAGTGCTCCCCCACTGACAACTCAGTCACCTGCCCTGCCTTATTTCCCAAGAGCAGGTCAAGTTTTGCACCTTCTTTAGTCGGTACACTCACATACTGAATCAGAAAATTGTCTTGTACACACTTAAATTCCTCTCCATCTACACCTTTAACACTATGGCAGTCCCAGTCTATGTTTGGAAAGTTAAAATCCCCTACCATAACCACCCTATTGTTCTTACAGATAGCGGAGATCTCCGTACAAGTTTGTTTCTCAATTTCCCTCTGACTATTGGGAGGGACTATAATACAATCCCAATAAGGTGATCATCCCTTTCTTATTTCTCAGTTCCACCCAAATAATTTCCATGGATATATTTCCAGGAATATCTTCCCTCAGCACAGCTGTAATGCTATCCCTTATCAAAGATGCCACTCCCTCTCCTCTCTTGCCTCCCTTTCTATGCTTCCTGTAACATTTGTATCCTGAAACATTAAGCTGCCAGTCCTGCTCATCACTGAGCCATGTTTGCTTAATTGCTATGATATCCCAGTCCCATGTTCCTAACCATGCCCTGAGTTCATCTGCCTTCCCTGTTAGGCCCCTTACATTGAAATTAATGCAGCTTAATTTATTAGTCCTACCTTGTCTCTGCCTGCCCTGACTGTTTGACTCACTTCTGTTCTCAGCTGTACCCGTCTCAGTTCGATCTCTTTCCTCACTATCTCCCTGGGTCCCATCCCACCACCTTACTAATTTAAATCCTCCCAAGCAGTTCTAACAAGTTTTCCTGTCAGTATATTAGTCCCCTTCCTATTTAGGTGCAATCCATCCTTGTATAGGTCACTTCTACCCCAAAAGAGATTCCAATGACCTAAAAATGTGAATCCTTCTCCCATACCCCAGCTCCTCAGCCATGCATTCATCTGCTCTATCCTCCTATTCCTGCCCTCATTAGCTCGTAGCACTGGGAGTAATCCAGATATTACTACCCTTGAGGACTTCCTTTTTAAATATCTGCCGAGCTCTCTGTAATCTCCCTTCAGAATCTCAACCGTTTCCCTTCTTATATCGTTGGTTCCAATGTGGACAATGATCTCTTGGTGGCCCCTCTCCCCTGTGAGAACATTCTGCACCCTCTCAGACATCCTTGATCCTGGCATCAGGGAAACAACACAACATTCTGCTTTTTTTCTGCTGGCCACAGAAACGCCTGTCTGTACCTCTGACTACAGAATCCACGAACAACTGATCTCTTGGAAGCTGACCTACCCCTCGTTGCATTAGAGCCAGTCTCAATACCAGAAACTTGGCTGTTCGAGCTACGTTCCCCTGAGAATCCAACACCCCCTACATTTTCCCAAACAGCATACCTGTTTGAAATGGGTATATCCACAAAAGACTCCAGCCCTAGGTGCCGACCTCTCTCACCCTTCCTGGAGTTAACCCATCTAAGTGACTGTATCTGAGACTTTCCCACCATCCATCACATACTGTTGCAAATTCCTCATCACTTCTAGCTGTCTCTCCAACCAATCCACACGATCTAATAAGATGGCAGATATAATCCACAGTAACCCTTAAACTCTCTTTAAACTCCCACATCTGACAAGTGCATATCACTGCAAAGGCCATTTTTGCTCCTTCACAATCTACAGACCCAGAAAATAACACCATCTTACTCCTCTACAAACACTGCCCCAGGTTAAATTAATAGCTATGGCTTATATTTTAAGTTTAATCAAGAGACCTATCTCCAAAAACATATAATCAAGAAAGAATCCACTATGCTCACTACTGCAGCCTCTCTCTTGGACAGACTTAAAACAACAATTAACTTATCTGATTCTGTGCTGTGAACTTCACCCAACAGTTCCTCCAAGATTAGTTGTGAATTTCACTGTTTGTTCATTTTCCCAGATGCACTCCCATGTGCAGCGATACACGAATTCAAACAGCAAAGGCGGTAACTGTGCAGGTTCTCTCTCTCTCTCTCACATGCACTGTCCTCACCATGTGCTTCCTTTGTCTGCTCTTCTCCCTGTTAAACTGCTGTTGTTTTGACTTATTTTTTCCAAAGTTCCAAAACAATGAAACAGCATATAAACAGTAATTGCTGCTCCTGGAATTCGAGGAAATCACCTCCAACACTTAAAATACCTCAAAATAAAAAAGGAGCAGCTCTTACAGCCAGAAATTTTTCCTGCCCTCCATCTTTTATGTTCTTTTTAAGACGGACAGTTCCTTCAGAATACTGAAAAGGGCAGAATATGTTCAGTTGTGGGGTTACACTGGCGGCTGGTGGAAATTACAGATAATCGATTAAATATGGAATTTGAGGATGAATGGATTCCTTTGATTTCTTCCATTCCAGATTACGAAGAAATGAATCAAAACACTTTGTCTATATTGAAGGGGGCTTAAATGAAATGTCATCAAGACGATTAATCTGCTGCATTGGACAACCAGACTCTAATCAAAATCCGTAGAGTTGAAAAGTGCGGTACTGGAAAAGCACAGCGGGTTAGACAGCATCCAAGGAGGAAAGTCGATGTTTCAGGCATAAGCCCTTTATCAAGAAGGTGATGTGTGTGTGTGTGCATAATGTGTGTGTGTGTGCATAATGTGTGTGTGTAATGTGCTATTTAGCCACAATTCTTTGATTTAGCCCCTCTTTACAAACTTTGTGGTGTTATGAAGTTAAAATTGCTTTTTTTTTAAAACAATTTGGAAAGGAATTTATTAGACAGACGAATGTTTTCAATGGCATCGGAAAAGAAATATATTAAAAGTCAAAAGGCAGTAAGTTCAGGAAAGAAGTTTGAAATCACTTCAGGCAAAAGATGATAGAAATGTGGAACTTTTTCCACAAAAAGCCATAGATGTTAGCTCAATGATTTTTCTAGCCAAGTATATTAAGGCTATGAGCCAAAATGAGTGAGTGGAGTTGGGATACAGATCAGTCACAATACCACTAAAAGCTGGACCAAATCAAAAGGCTGAAATTTTTTTTAGAAATCACTCATACGATGTGGGCATCGTTGGCAGGGCCAACATTTATTGCCTGTCCTTTGTGATCCTTAATGTGGTGGCGAGCTGCCTTCTTAAATGGCAGGCAGTGACCAGTGGGGTACTGCAGGGATCAGTACTGGGACCGCAGCTTTTTACAATATATGTTAATGATATAGAGGATGGTATTAGTAATAACATTTACAAATTTGCTGATGAAACTAAGCTGGGTGGCAGGGTGAAATGTGATGAGGATGTTAGGAGATTACAGGGTGACCTGGACAAGTTAGGTGAGTGGTCAGATGCATGGCAGATGCAGTTTAATGTGGATAAATGTATGGTTATCCACTGTGGTAGCAAGAACAGGAAGGCAGACTACTACCTAAATGGAATCAATTTAGGTAAAGGGGCAGTACAGCGAGATCTGGGTGTTCTTGTACACCAGTCAATGAAAGTAAGCATGCAGGTACAGCAGGTAGTGAAGAAGGCTAATAGCATGCTGGCCTTCATAACAAGAGGGATTGAGGATAGAAGCAAAGAGATTCTTCTGCAGCTATACAGGGTCCTGGTGAGACCACACCTGGAGTACTGTGTGCAGTTCTGGTCTCCAAATTTGAGGAAAGACATTCTGGCTATTGAGGGAGTGCAGCGTAGGTTCATGAGGTCAATTCCTGGAATGGCGGGATTACCTTACACTGAAAGACTGGAGCGACTGGGCTTGTATACCCTTGAGTTTAGAAGACTGAGAGGGAATATGATTGAGACATATAAGATTACTAAAGGATTGGACATTCTGGAGGCAGGAAACATGTTTCCGCTGATGGGTGAGTGCCGAAATAGAGGACACAGCTTAAAATACGGGTTAAACCATTTAGGACAGAGATGAGGAGAAACTTCTTCACCCAGAGAGTGGTGGCTGTGTGGAATGCTCTGCCCCAGAGGGCAGTGGAGGCCCAGTCTCTGGATTCATTTAAGAAAGAGTTGGATAGAGCTCTCAAGGATTGTGGAATCAAGGGTTATGGAGATAAGGCAGGAACAGGATACTGATTAAGGATGATCAGCCATGATCATATTGAATGGTGGTGCAGGCTCGAAGGGCAGAATGGCCTACTCCTGCACCTATTGTCTACTGATTCACTGCAGTCCATGTGTTGTAGGAACACCCTCAACCCCATCAGTGAGGGAATTCTATGATTTTGACCCAAAGACGCTAGCTTACTAAATCATTCATTCCCAAATAAAATCATAGATGATAAAAAATCTCAGGTGATTATACAAATAAAAGCTGTATAAAGATTTAAAGCTTTGCATATAAATATAAATTGATAAAAGCAGAGCTGTTTTTCATAGAACAGTCATATAGTATGGATGTAGGTTTGCTCGCTGAGCTGGAAGGTTCATTTTCAGACATTAAACGTCTGAAAACGAACTTTCCAGCTCAACGAGCAAACCTACACACAGAGCTACAAATCTTCTCAAAACTCGCTAGTCATATAGCATATATCATAGGCATTTTCCTGAATCTGCCAATCTCCTTTGACAACTAATGTCAGTTTATTAGCTACATCAAAATATTTCCAATATCTGATAAATTTTTAGAGCTCTCAATGAAGTATCAACAGTTGAAATTAATATTGTAATAAATACGTAAAACGAAATGACTGACATCAATTAGTTGGGCTGACATTCTGCTTTGCCAAATCCATGTACATAGCCACTAACTAAAACTATGAAATGATCTTGTGCAATTTTTAACTGAAATGATAGATAATTTCATACATCCATATTTAAAACATGTGAAAGATCAGGGTCAAGTGCAAATAAAGAATTGTTATCCTGTCTACTCCCAGCTAGACAAGGTCCAACTTAAATGATTTTAAGGGTGAATTTGGTTTTCCTCTCAGCTTCTAAAGTACAATCAGGCAGTAGTTAACATCAGTATTTTTGATTCAAAGATTGGATGATTCAGTGTGCCTCAATCTGACAAAATAATCATAGACAATATTCATTAAGTGGTCAGACATAAATGTGCATCAATTGTCTACCAGTGCCATTAAAATCATTTCTGTTGTGTGTAATATAGACAGTGGAAGATCGTAATATCACTGGGTTGATAATCCAGTACCCCAAACTAATTTTCTAGATACACGGGTTCAAATCCCATCCTGAAGAAGGGCTTATGCCCGAAATGTCGATTCTCCTGCTCATTGGATGCTGCCTGACCTGCTGTGCTTTTCCAGCAACACATTTTTCAGCTCAAATCCCATCATGGCAGAAGAAGAAATTTGAATTCAATAAGAAAATATGGACTTAAAAAAACTGGCTTCAGTGACCATGTCGATTGTTGCAAAAAAAAAAACTGATTCATTAACGTCCTTTAGGGAAGGAAATCTGCTGTCTTTACCAGATCTGGACTTCATGTCCAGAATCATAGTGATATAGTTGACTCTTAACTGCCCACTCACTAAATAGGATGGGCAGTCAAATGCTGGCCTAGTGACACCCATATTGCATGGATTAATTTTTAAAAATCAGACAGTAAATAATCAACTACTTAATCCAGAAACTACTGTCTAAAATCTCCAATTTTAAATGCCATAAAACAGCATATTTTCAGAGATAAAAAATCCAAGTGTTTAAATACTGACTCAAAGTCCTCAGCTGGGAATTTGATTAACTACATGCATTAGGCTACTTGCTCTATGCAGCCAAGCCAACTGAATGAGGAATACAGCAGTAAGCCTGCATGAACTTGCACTACATCAGTTCTTGCTGCCAACTGCCATTCAATAATCCATACTGCAAAATGCAAGAGTATGAAAATTCCAGCTTTCATTAAAACATCGAAAGACAAGAATTTTAATTAATTTTGATGACTGAGGCCCAGGTTGAAGGAAACAAGACTTACCAGCATCATTGGCTTCACCTTCTAGTATGTGGATGTCAGTGCAGTCGGCCAGCGAATGCTCCAAGCAGATCTGAAGAAAGCGAGCCTGGGTCCGACTGACCCTCTTCAACAGAGATAACAGGGCTACTGTCTGCTCACATTCATTCCATCCTTTAAACCACCCAGCTAGCACACCAACTTGATCCCGAAACATCATGATCGCAAGCCTGCACGATTATCTGTCTCTCTCTCTCTCTGGCTCCCAACTGACAGAAGAACGTCACATGTTTTCAGCTTGGATAGTAAGATTACCGACTTTGTAGGAGTCGGTGTCTTTTCTGTCCAAACATTTTGAGGCGATCCAATATTCTCTTTTCACCAGCCCCCTCTCCTTCAAGATGCAACAGTCCAAGAGACCACCGTCAACACTGGCAATTGAATGATGAAACAATTTCAGGAGTGTTCTGATAGGAGACCATTGAAAGCTTCTTTCCTAATCTTGCCTCTTGAAGTTAGGGTTTCATGTTGTCACTGTTTAAAACAAAACAAAAACATCAATAACATAGTAATGCTAAATACACATTTTCTAAGTGGACTTTTGAGCCAATTTCTACAATTCTCTTTTCTCCTTGGACACGCTTTGTGCAATTCATTCTGCTCTTAGGTCTTCACCGAAACCTGTATGTATTGTTAAGAAATAAACTGAGAACTACTCTCTTTTCTCCAAGTGTTGCAACTAAAATTGGAAATCTGAAGTGACAAAAAAGTTCAATCTCCCTCCAACATTTATGCCTACTATTCCTGCTTTCCACGTTATCACAGACCTTTCCCTTGAACTTCTTCCCCACCTGCCCCTCATTAACTTAAAGACTGATCCCATTTTAAATTTTCCTTAGTCATGATGCAAGTTCAACAACCTGAAATGTTAACTTAATTTTTATCCCCACAGATGCAACCTCACTTGCTAAGTATTTTCAGCTTATTTCAGATTTCCAACATCTGCTCTATTCTGATTTTTTGAATCCCCATACTCTGTTGCTGGCACCCAGTCATGCAGCAACATACAAGACAGATTGACATAGGTGTGGGGAGAATTGAGAGCACCAATTCATGGCTTGCTACATGGATAACCACAGGTGCAGGCCCACATAAACTGACACTTGCAGAAACACCAACTTGGTTTCAGACTTCAAAATTTTCTTTTGACAAAATCAAACATGCATGGTTAAGTTTTTGCAAATTTAATTATAATCACATTCAATACTTTTCTTTAGAAATGATATTCTAATGGGAGCACTCTGGAGTAGGAATATTTACATTTATGGGAATGATTCCTTTTACAACACATTTCTCCCTGCACTCAGGACATCATAGAGAGCTTAAGCTTAACAAGAACAGGAAAAATGTGCATGCTGAGGAGAGATAGTACTGGTCACAGGAAAGGAGGAGGAAGAGTACCAATGAATTTAGAACACCTGTAAAGAAAATACATTTTTGGTTTCAGAACGTAACAGCAACACATACAAAAAGTGATCTATATAAATAAGTTATCAACTGGGTAGATACTGCATCCGGTACATCTCCAAAAATTTTGAATGATTGAATTAACACAAACTTTAGGAACATACAAAAAGCCTATTGTCTGCAGTGTATTAGATTATTAGATCCCAATTACACAATGAACTCAATGAATCATACCCAAATGTGCATACAAACACAAAAACTAAGTCATAATTCTTCTAAAAAACAATATTTTTCAACCACCCCACCTCAGGCCCACCCCTTTTGCAGTCCCATCTGGAACAGTTATTAAGCCAAGAACTAACTCCCAGTGTATGACATCATTTCTGCAGCCATCTACATCTGGTATTCATTAGCATTCAAAGAGCACTCAGCATTGGCACACACTGGATAGAGAGAGAAAAATCTGTATAAAATCACACTGCAAATCACTCAAACGGAAACAGGACTTTCTCTTTACAGTCAGGTCTCTGAATAGTGAAAATACCCTGTTTAATTTCAGAGTACATTTCACTGCAATTAGGGCTTGCATGTTGATTTTGAAATAGGTTAAAACTAAATAATCCCACAATGGCATGACTGAATTTGTTGCTCAGTACAGCTCAAAGTTTGATTCCTTATTTTATGCCGAGGAATGGGTCAAATCAGAGTTCTATACTACAAATGGCTTCATTGTCTGGTGGTAGGAATGGTGAAGAAGATGGGAAACCAAGGTTTCCCCTCACAATCATGACTCCATTTTGATTGTGAGCATCAAAACAACGTATAAAGATAGGATCAGGCCAATCTATTATATTCTCCCACTGTCAACAGCCTGCTGACATTTTGCAGAGTGATACATGAAACAGGGAAACTTAGACAAGGTATATAGTACCATATGGAACACCATAATCTGGAAGAAACGATTCAGTTAGACAGACCATGGAGCAGCTTCAATACAAGCTCCTGATTTCAACAGGGAGAAAGTGAGGACTGCAGATGCTGGAGATCAGAGCTGAAAAATGTGTTGCTGGAAAAGCGCAGCAGGTCAGGCAGCATCCAAGGAGCAGGAGAATCGACGTTTCGGGCATAAGCCCTTCTTCAGGAATGAGGAGGGTGTGCCAAGCAGGCTAAAATAAAAGGTAGGGAGGAGGGACTTAGGGGAGGGGCGTTGGAAATGCGATAGGTGGAAGGAGGTTAAGGTGAGGATGATAGGCCAGAGAGGTCAGGAAGAAGATTGCAGGTCAAGAAGACGGTGCTGAGTCCGAGGGTTAGGACTGAGATAACGTGGGGGAGGGGAAATGAGGAAGCTGGAGAAATCTGCATTCATCCCTTGTAGTTGGAGGGTTCCTAGGCAGAAGATGAGGCGCTCTTCCTCCAGGCATCGTGTTGCCATGGTCTGGCGATGGAGGAGGCCAAGGACCTGCATGTCCTTGGCGAAGTGGGAGGAGGAGTTAAAGTGTTCAACCACGGGGCAGTTGGGTTGGTTGGTGCGGGTGTCCCAGAGGTGTTCTCTGAAACGTTCCCCAAGTAGGCGGCCTGTCTCCCCAATGTAGAGGAGGCCACATCGGGTGCAACGGATGCAGTAAATGATGTGTGTGGAGGTGCAGGTGAATTTGTGATGGATATGGAAGGATCACTTGAGGCCTTGGAAGGAAGTGAGGGGGGAGGTGTGGGCGCAAGTTTTGCATTTCTTGCGGTTGCAGGGGAAGGTGCCGGGAGTGGAGGTTGGGTTGGTGGGGGGTGTGGACCTGACGAGGGAGTCACGGAGGGAGTGGTCTTTCCGGAACGCTGATAGGGGAGGGGAGGGGAATATATCCTTGGTGGTGGGGTCTGTTTGGAGGTGATTTCAACAGCACAACCAGAGGACAGTGCTCAAACTTACTAGGCCTATTTTTTCATGATCAATTTACAAAGAGATCTTTAATACAGAAACCTAAAAGCATGTCATATTTCTATTTCATGGGCTATGGATAGCAAGCTGCTTGCAAAAAGTTTCATTTGAAATTTAACTTGTTCAACAGTTAAGCAAGAAAAATCACAGGGTCTTCAGAAACCGACTGCTTACACATAAATCGCCCCATCCTGCAACTGGTTTAGCCAAACTCACTGGCCTTGTTTCACCACAATACTATCCAGGAAGCTCATGATCCATAAAATGACAACACAACGCACAGTTGTGTAGAAAAAAGCCCAAACTCAATGGCTGGAATGCCACCTACTTATGCTCTCAGCTAATGGGCTGCAATAGGTGGAGAAAAGTTGGGAGTAATGGCAAGAAATGTTCAATTATCACACCGTGCTCATCTTGTAAACATTAAATAATAAAACAAAATATCAAGAACCTTGTTCTCAGCTTAAATGATAAATTTTACTTTGTGTTTCATACTAAACACTATCTTCAGCATAGACTGCTACTTTGATAACTCAATAGGCAATTGCACTGCAACACGTGATTCTAAATGACAGACAATTGTACACTGAACGCCGGTCCTCACGGGAAACTAGGATGCACAGATCACAGCCATGGCCACTAACTAGGAGGGGGAGAAAAATTTCCCAATAGTTCCTATTTCTGATCTTTCAATCCATGTTGGAAAATGCTTTTTCACATTAGGCAAGGGTTAGATAAGATCTGCTGGTGATATCTTCTATGATTAAATTTCCTGCTAACACTAGGTTGAAAAGTGAATTATCATTTGAGTGAGGGTTAAGTGAGAGCTGGATCCCATGTCACTATATTCAGGAGGGGCAAGGGGTATATTGATAGTTACATTTCCTCGTAATGAAAGAGGAGCTACCTATTGCACTAACTACAAAAAATGGATTCAGGACTTCATTTGTACTGTAGATTGAAATCATTAGAAATTATTGGCAACTACACAGCACCTTTAAATATAATAACACATTCTAAGCCACTTCAAAGATGCACTGAATATTAAAAATCCACAAAGACAGAGGTGTGTTTTAGGAGCATCTCAAGTGAGGACAGAAAGAAAGCAATAGTGAGATATTGAGGGGGGTTTTAGATTCTGGATGTAAGTTTGCTCGCTGAGTTGGAAGGTACACTTTCAAACGTTTTATCACTATACTCGGTAACATTAGTGAGCCTCTGGTGAAACACTGTTGTTACGACCCCCTTTCTATTGTGTGTGTTGAGGTTAGAACTTTATTTCAACGAGCCACCACACACTGCAGCACCAAGGAACTACGAAGAGCAGAAGAAAGTCATATGAACATTGTATTCAAAAGAGCACAGGTACCCAATGAACACAGTCCGACAATTTGTTTTTCTTTGTTGCTGAGAAAAAGACAAAATGCGCCCAGAAACCCTAGCCACTCTGCCCTACATAGACGTCTCTGAAATGATTGCCAGACTACTCAAGACCTCTTGGCATTATGGTAGCCCACAAACCCACACACTAAAATACTAGCTAATGAACTTAAAAGATCCTATACAGACAACAAGCAAAATGAATGTCATTTACAAAATATACCTTGCAAGAACGGTCACAAACACTACATTGAACAAACAGGCAGAAAACTAGCCACCAGGATACATGAACATCAACTAGCCACAAAAAGACATGACCCACTCTCACTAGTATCTTTACATACAGAGGAGGAAGGACACCACTTTGACTGGGATGACACATCCATTCTAGGACAAGCCAAACAGAGACATGCACAAGAATTCTTAGAAGCATGGCATTCCAACTGGAACTCTGTCAACAAACACATTGACTTGGATCTCATCTATCAGCCTCTAAGAAAAATGAACAGGAAGCACATCACAACCTGAAATGATGTCACCACCCCAAGGAAACCTAAACACAAATAGAAAACAGGCCATAACACCAGTAGTTAACTGGAGGCTCACTGATGATGTTACCTAGCATGGTGACAAAACATCTGAAAACAAACCTTCCAGCTCAGCCAAACTTACACCCAGAATCTTAATCTGAGCTACAAATCTTCTTCAAACTCATTAAGGGATTTGAGAGTTTAGTGTCGAGTCAGATACATTCATTGTTACCAATGGTGGTGTGAACAAAATCAGGCTTGCACAAGAAAGCAAAGTAGATGGGAGCACAGAGAGCTAGTGTGGTTGCAGGGCTGAAGGAGATGGCAAAGATATGAAGGGACAAGGCCATTTGATCATGCACCAATGTAAATATAAGGAGGGCAGGTAGCAAAACAAGTTAAGACAGAAGCTCGAGAACATTCTAAACTCTGCTTGTGAATGGTAGCAGTGCCTTGGAATAGTCAAGGCATGAATGGGAATTTCAGCGACAGACAAGAACCTAAGAAACAGGAGTATAGTTTACTGGGCCTGGTCCACAAACGAGCCGAAGAAATGACAAAGTCATGCACTACTGATCCAGAAATGTTCTTACAGATGAAGTAAATATAGAAATCTTATCCCAAGTTTGATATAACATTAAGATTCCGAACAGTGTGGTTCAGTCTGAAGAGTTGCCAATACACAGGCTCAGAAATTAGGGAATGGAGTTTGCATATTTCTTTTCTAAAAATCCTTAAAGGGGAGTCAGAGGTAGATAAGATACTGAAAGTGTTTGATATTTTTGCCTTTATTGGTCAGAACATAGAGTATAGAAGTTCACAGGACATATTCAGCTGTACAGAACATTGGTTAGGCCACACTTGGAATATCGTGTGCAATTCCGGGGTCTCCCTCCTATAGGAAGGATGTTGTTAAACTTGCCAGGGAGGTAAATTAAACTTTTAATAACTTACCTTGTGAATGGGCAGAGCGCACACTGAACAGGAGCAAACACAGGACTGCTGGGTAAGTGAGGTAATATATTTGGACGGCTGCTTTACCCGAAACACTACTTAGTGTCTCCCACCTATCCTCGTCCTCTAACCAAAAAAATAAGGTTCTGTGCATTAATTCGGTAAGGTTGCCAGTTTTTTTCAATAGTCTCTTTAGGAATTCAGGACATTGAAAATGTTCCTCCTGTAGGATGCATGAGGTAAGAGTCTCCACTAGTGTCTCCATTGACTTCACCTGTGGGAAGTGCACCCAACTCCAGCTCCTCGAAAACCACATTAGGAGCTGGAGTGGGATAAACTTCGGATCATTTGGGAGATAGAGGGGGTAGTAGAGAGAAGTTACAGGGAGGTAGTCTCACCTCAGGTACAGGAAAAAGGTAGATGGGTTACAGTCAGTGGACAGAAAGGGAACAAGTAGACAGTGCAAGGATCCTATGTGGTGTTCCTCTCAATAACAGTATACCATTTTGGTTACTGCTTTGGTGGTGGTGGTGGTGGGTTGTTTAACAACCTGCCAGGAGAAAGCCAGTGGCCAGGTGTTTGGCAATGATTCTGGCTCTTTGGCTCAGATAATGGTGGGGGGGGGGGGGGGGGGGGGGGGGGCGAATAGAAAAATACTAGTTGGACTCCTGGAAGCTATGTTGCTGCCCAGGTGCCAGGGTCTAGGATGTCTCTGATCGAGTCTACAAGATTCTGAAGGGGTTGGGTGAGCAGCCAGAAGTCATGGTGCATATTGGCATCACGACATAGCTAAGAAAAGGGATGAGGATCTAAAGTGATTTCAGGGAATTAGGTTGGAAGCTAAAATGCAGGATGAGCAGAGTAGTAATCTGAGGATTACTACTGGTGCCACGTGTTTGTGAGGCAAAGAAAAGTGAGCGAGTGCAGCTAAATATACAGCTACTGAACTGGTACAAGAGGGAGGGCGTCAGATACATAGATCATTGGGGTACCTTCTGGGGAAGGTGGGACCTGTACATGAAGGACAGTCTGCACTTAAAACTGGAGGGACACCAATGTCCTGGGTGGGACATTTGCTGGAGCACTTCAGGAGAGTTCAAACTAGTTTGGCAGGGGGATGGGAACCAGAGATATAGATCAGAGGAGAGGGTAGTTGTTGAAAAGGGCAGAAATAGAATGCAGAGAGTCTGTCAGGAACGATACATTGTTGATAGGGCAAAGAGATGGGTTAAAGTGAGTCTGTTTCAATGCAAGGAGTGTCAGGAATAAGAGTGATGAACTTTGGGGCATGGATCAGTACTTGGAACTACGATGTTGTGGCCATAATGGAGACATGGATTTCACAGGAATGGTTGCTGGATGTTCCAGGGTTTAGACCTTTTAAAAAGACCAGGGTAAAAGAGGAGGGGGAGTAGCATTGTTAGAGAAAAGGAGATTGTTGAGGAGAGTTTGTCTATTGAGTCAGTATGGGTAGAAGTCAGAAACAGGAAAGGAGCAGTCACTTTATTGGATGTTTTCTATAGACCCTCCCCCCCTCGCCCCACACACACACACAATAGCAGCAGAGAGATGGAAGAACAGATTGGACAGCAGATCTTGGAGAGGTGCAGATGTAACAGAGTTGTTGTATGGGTGACTTCAACTTCCCCGATACTGATTGTAACCTCCTGAGCGCAGATGGTCCGGATGAAGCCGATTGTCAGGTGTGTCCAGGAAGGATTCCTGGCTCAATATGTAGATAGGCCAACGAGGAGGCAGGCCATATTGGATTTGATGCTAGACAATGAGCCAGGCCAGGTGTCAGATCTCTTGGTGGGACAAGATTTCAGTGAGTGACCACAACTGCCTCACCTTTACCATAGCCATGGAGAAGGACAGGACAGTTTGGGAAGGTATTTAATTGGGAGAGGGGAAATTATACTGCTATTGGACAGGAGCTGGAGTATAAATTGGGAACAATTGTTCTATGGGAAATGCACAACATAAATGTGGAGGCTGTTTAAGGAGCACTTATTGTCCCACTGAGACAGGCAAGGAATGGTAAGGTGAACGAGCCTTGGATGACAAGAGGAGCTTCTCGTCAAGAGGAAGAAGGATGCTTATTTAAGGATGAGGAAGCAAGGATCAGGCACAGGTTTAGAGAAAGGGTAGCTAGGAAAGAACTCAAATGGACCGAGGACAGCTAGGAGGGGTCACAAAAAAGCCTTGGCGGGAAGGATTAGGGAAAACTCAAAGGCGTTCGATGCTTACTGGAGGAATAAGAGAATGATCAGAGGGAGGGTAAGGCCGATCAGAGATAGTGGAGGGAGCTTGTGCCTGGTATCTGAAGAGGTGGGGGAGGCCCGAACAGTTTTCGGCTTCAGTATTCACTCGAGAGAGGGACCTTGTTGATTGTGGGAACACCGTGGACCAGGTTAATAGACTTGAACAGATTGATATTAAGGAAGTGGATGTGCTGGAAACTCTGGGAAGCATCAAGATAGAAAAGTCCCCAGGGCCAGACCAGATATATCCAAGGTTACCACAGTAAGTGAGGAATGAGATTGCTGCGCCTCTGGCCATGATCTTTGTATTCTCACTCTCCATGGAGTAGTACCAGATGACTGGAAGGAGGCAAATGTTGTTCCTCTGTTGAAGAAAGAGAATAGGGATATCCCTAGGAATTATAGACCAGTGAGTCTTACATCTGGATAAATGCGAAATGATTCATTTTGGAAGATCAAATTTGAATGCTGAATACAGGGTTAAAGACAGGATTCTTGACAGTATGGAGGAACAGCAGGATCTTGGAGTCCACAAACATAGGTCCCTCAAAGTTGCCACCCAAGTTGAAAAAGTTGTTAAGACAGCATACGGTGTTTTGGCTTTCATTAACGGGGGATTGAGTTTAAAAGCTGTGAGGTGTTGCTGCAGCTCTATAAAACCCTCGTTAGACCACACTTGGAATATTGTGTCCAGTTGCATTATAGGAAAGATGTGGACGCTTTAGAGAGGGTGCAGAAGAGATTTACCAGGATACTGCCTGGATTGGAGGGCTTGTCTTATGAAGAGAGGTTGAGTGAGGTCTGGTTTTCACACTGGAGAGAAGGAAGAAAGGGGTGACTTGATAGAGGTATACAAGACAATGAGAGGCATAGATAGAGTAGATAGCCAGAGGCTTCTCCCCCAGGGCAGAATTGGCTGTCACGAGGGGTCATAATTTTAAGGTGATTGGAGGAAGGAATAGGGGAGATGTTAAATGTAGGTTCTATACATAGAGTGGCGAGTGAGTGGAATGCAGCGCCAATGGAGGCAGGAGAGTCGGAGACATTAGAGTCATTAAAGTGACTGCTGGACAAGCACATGGATGGCAATAAATTGATGGGTCTGTAGGTTAGGTTGATCTTAGATTAAGATAAATGCTCGGCACAACACTGTTCTGTGCTCTAAACACATGGTCACTTGGATGAGGTATCAGACAGCAAATGGTGTTCACAAAACCGCCTTTTTTTCTTTTGAATCTACATTTTTCTGAAATAAAAGGGAGTGTGCTAAAATACCTGAAATGGTATTTTCTCATATGTTCCTGTGAAGAGGAAAACAGAAAACATGTACTCCTCTTGGAAACCAGAACGTGAATGACAAAAAAGCCAAAAATATTGCAGACATGAACATCTGAAACAAACTAGAAGATATAGTAAACACATGGGTCAGTACTGATGAAGACAGAGACTCACATTTTGAAGATTTAACACTAAAAAAAATACACATCAAAATGTGTTGATTCTCTTAGCTGCTGATTGACCGGTTGTATTTCTAGCATTTTTGTTTTAAGATACTGGTGGTGGTTTGAGGAAAGGTGATACTCAGTTCCTTCAACTACATAAGGCACATGTTGAAGAAACACAGTATGAGGGGTAAAATGGTGAATGGGCTTACCTAGGAATAAATATTGAGATGTATAACTATTCATGTTATACATTAATGATTTGCAATTTTTGAGAAGATTTGTAGCTCAGGTTGTAAGTTTGCTCGCTGAGCTGGAAGGATTGTTTTCAGATGTTTTGTCACCATGCTAGGTGACATCATCAGCGAGTCTCCGGTGAAGCACTGGTGTTCTATCCTGCTTTCTATGTGTGTGTGTTGGTCTGTTAAGGTGGATGATATCATTTCTGGTTCTTTTTCTCAGAGGTTGGTAAATGAGGTCCAAATCAATGTGTTTATTGATGGAGCTCTTGTTTGAATGCCAGGCCTCTAGGAATTCCCGTGCGTTTCTCTGTTTAGCCTTTCCTAGGATGGCTGTGTTGTCCCAGTTGAAGTGGTGTCCTTCTTTGTCTGTATGTAAGGATACTAGTGATAATGAGTCATGTCTTTTGGTGGCTAGTTGGTATTAGTGTATCCTGGTAGTTTGTTTTCTGCCTGGTCTGTCCAATGTAGTGTTTGCTACAGTCCTTGCAAGGTATTTTGTAAATGATATTAGTTTTGCTGGTTGGTGGTAATAGGGTCCTGAAGGTTTATTAGTAGCTGTTTTAGTGTGTTGGTAGGTTTGTGGGCTACCATGATACCAAGGGTTTGGTGTCGTTAATGATTTAGATTAATGAACTGAGGGCATTGCTGCTAAGTTTGCAGATAGATAGTGTTGAGGAAGCAGGAAGGCTGCAGAAGGACTTGGACAGGCTAGGGAGGTGGGTGAAGTAGCGGCAAATGGAATACAATTTGGGAATATGAGAGGTTATGCACTTTGGTAGGAAGAAAAGGTTTCGACTATTTTTTTACATGGGGAAAGGCTTCAGAAACCTGAAGCATAAAGGGACCTGGGTGCCTTAGTTCAGAATTCTTTTAAGATTAATGTGCAGGTACAAATGGAACATTAACATTCATTTCAAGATGGTTAGAATACAAGAGCAGAAATATACTGCTAAGGTTTTATAAGGCTCTGGTCAGGCTGCATTTGGAACATTGAGAACACTTATGGGCCCTGTATTTAAGGATGGATGTGCTGGCATTGGAGAGGATCTAGGGGAAGTTTACAATGATCCCAGGGATGACGGGCTTGTCAAATGAGCAAGTGTTGAGAACTCTGGGTCTGTACTTGGAGTTTACAAAGATAAGCGTGATCTCGTGAAACTTAGAATATTGAGAGGCCTAGATAGAATGGACGTTTCCACTAGGAAAGACTAGGAACTGAGGGTACAGCCTCAGAATGAAGGAGTGGCCCTTCAGAACTAAAATGAGAAGGAATTTCTTCAGCCAGAACTTGGTGAATCTGTGGAACACATTGCCACAAAGGGCTGTGGAGGCTAAGTCATTGAATGCATTTAAGACCAGTTTATACAAGTCTTTAATTAGTAAGGGCATCAAAAGCTATGGGGAAAAGGCAGGAGAACGAGTTGAGAAACATAACAGCCACAATCTAATGGCAGAGCAAATTAGAGGGGCTGAATGGCTTAAGGTCTTATGGCCTTAACTTCTCAAACATTCGCACTGCAGTATCCAGAAGGACAAATTCACATTTGTTAAGAGCAAATCCAGAACAGGTCACCAGACAGCTCTTTTATCCCCTGGATGACTAAAGGTAGGAAGGACTCAGGCATATGTTCCTGTGAAGATGAAAACGGAAAACATGGACACAATTCAGATGTGGTAAAATGATAGCATTGGTGCGTCAAGAACACAGCTCAGATGGACTGAGTTATTCTTCAACCAAATTAATTTCAAAAGTGAGCTGGATAAAGGAGATAGGGAGAAAGTGTTCCTGCTTGAAAAAGGAACAAGGACAAATGGACATAGATTTAAAATTGTATTCAAACAAAGCATGGGTGATAAGAAAAAGCTTTTTCACTAGGGTGGAGAATGCACTGTCTCAGAGTAGTGGAGGTAGTTTCAATTGAGGCATTCAAGAGGGCATTAGATGATTTGGATAAAAATAAAACAAGCATATGGGAAAAGAGCAAGAGATTGGCACTAGGCAATGATGCTCACTTGAAGGGCCAATGCAGACGATAGGCACAACAACTTTCTTCTGTACGATAAGACATCTGCTTTCTGTGAAGACTACATTTTTGAAACCCACAACTAGAAAAGAAAATGTCTTCAATTGCTCCTTTGCATCCTGAAAACCAGGATTCCTGACTACCAGGAAACTGAAAAACAATTGGTTTCAAACCAATTATATCATCCAACCTCTCTCATGTGCTCAGTGTTCAGCTGGGAATCTTTGTTGAATTTTAGTTGTGGTTTGGTAAATAACATTCACATACTAGCTTGAGTGTTGTAGATTAGAGTCCCACTCTAGACACAAATAATCCAGACTGACACTCCCACGTGCAATCCTAGGGTGCACTGAGGCGTTACTTTTCAGACAAGATGCTCAACTAAGAGAAAAGACTAGTTCTCAGTCTGATATCAAATATTGCTATGGGATGTTTTCAGAGACAAGCCCTGGTCAGTATTTCTCTCTAAATCAGGTGAAGTAGATGGGATGATGTTCTTTGTGGAGCTTACTGTGCACAATTGGCTGCCACACTGTAGTTTTAAAACTTCATCATGGTTTTAAAGTACTTTGAAACATTCTGACTTATGAAGGTGTTGTATAGATGCAAGTCTATCTTTCTTGAGCAATACAATTTGTTAGCAGCAACAACCCTCTGGAACCTCACCCAAAGAACCAGCCAAGACAGCCCACGTCATGATCCTGTACAACCTCTTAGGACCAATCCCATTACTGCTTCTATACACTTGGGACTAGGGCTCACTAAATTGCAGCCAGGAACAGAAAGCCTATTTTATGTTTTCTCTTCCATGATCCAGTGGTATTAAGCTCACTGACATGAGCCCTCACTGCCACCACAGATCAGGAATTAAGCTAGAGATATTCAGGTCCACATAGCCTCGTGCAAGCCAGATGAGTACAGCATCATGAATCATAGGTTATAAAGTATCAGTACCCCTGTCCTCGCACTTAATTCTAATCTATACACAGAATCAGACAAAACAAAACTACTTCAGCTTCAATGTACTTTTTGTATTCTGCTGTCATGCAATATTAAAATATTTCCAAATTAAACATCAGCCTTTTCTTAAATATCTCTTTACCTACAAATTACTTTAAACAATTTATACACCACAAAACAAGTCAGGTTAGCTGCTGCATCACTGCCCTGTTGTGCAGCTGAGCCATACAGCAGCAGAATGTCCAAGGTCTGATCTTGGCTGATCATAAAGGAGGCAACTATGGCGCTACAGGTAGTTTTGCTTCTAAGCTGACAGGTGGAGAATAAATCAGCCAGAGTCATACTGCTTATCATAAGAGCATCCTGCCCTTTTGACCATTCTGAAAAGTGTAGTCAAAAGTCAGATTCATCATTCACCCACAACAGAAGATTGATAGGTGACAAATTGTTAACTGTCAAAATTATGGAAAGACAAGTTGGAAAAAGGGAAGTCTGGTGATAGATACTGGAGAGGAATTGCAAAGATGAAACAGATTCAACCAACAAAGAAAACTGAGACTTATTTTGAAAGTATCAGATGCTTTTGGTGTCATTACTGCCTTTCTCAAGTTAGTCAAATACTATGCTGCCAGAATTTTAAAAAGAGCCACACAACCCCACCCCAAACTCCATATCACTGCCCCCAAGCCCACATTTTGGGCCATCAGCCAGATTAGACTAACTGCTGACACCCAACCTACCAAATACACTTGCACTCTTCCAGAAAGATCGTTGTTAACTACCGGCTGATGTCCTCACCAAGGTGCAGAGATGGGAGACTGATGTTAAGCTTACTTTGGTGAGTCTCGATTATGGAAAAGAAACCAGCCAGCAACCCTGCTCTCATTATTGACCAGGCTACCTCACACGGTTGAATAGCCAACGATAATCGCCACAAAGACTCAGATGAATAAAAAGGGCACCTGGTTGGTACAAGTCAGAAGCAGCATATATATAAGCAGAATACATCAAGTGCAGCAAATAAGCATTCTCAATAAACTTATCAAATAATAAGGCACAAGTGAGGACTGTAGATGCTAGAAATCAGAGTCTAGATGACAGTGGTGTTGGAAAAACACAGCAGGTCAGGTAGCATCCAAGGAGCACTTGTCAAATAATAAATCTAAAATGAATTTCTCTTCTATGGCTCAATATAAAAGAACCCTCCAAAGTTGGGCTCAAACCCAGAATAAACATTTTGCCCTGGGAGCAAAGAAAACCCAAGCACAAGACTGTCAAGCCAGACTTCTTGACAGTCTCAATGCATTCACAACATGAAGCTCACAGCAAAAAAAATCCTCAATTCAGAAATCTAACTCTGAATGGGTACAGCAAAATTTAGATTGTAGCCAATCCCAGGTTTCACCAGTGTTCAGGCATGAGAGAGAGAGGGGAGGGGGATCCACTGTATATTTTAATGAGGAATTATTTCATGTTCACATTATGTCCAAAGTGGGAAGGTACAGCACTCAATATTAATCATCTTACCATATTTAAAGTCATACTACTTTGGAATACTCAACAATAAACTGAAACGTTGAATGTAATTGGCATTCAGCCTTTAAGTGAGAACAGTTTCCTTTCACCATCAGTTGTTAATTCATAATTCACATCAGCAGATAATCATGAGCAACAGGTAACTCACAGGTTGCAGTTAGCCAACCACAACAAAAACTGTACTAATAAAGTTAGCCAAGGTGCTTTTCAAAAATATTAAACTTGTTAATCATAACTTTTTGACATCAAGTTTAATAGATGTTAAAATATGCTAAAACTCCCTAACAAGAGAAGTTCACCATACCGAACAACTCACATACAATATTTTGAATAGATGTAAAATTCATTCTTTAGACTAATCATACACTGTGTACACAAAAAACACTCTTGACAACACACTGATATTTATAACTTTTAGGTAGATATAGCAGGACACCAAAATTATAAATAGAACAGGACCAGTTCTTTTTTAAGCTACAAAATGATCTGAAAGTGATGACACGAACAGTTCAGCTGTGTCATGCAATCTTTTTTCAATCAAACTCACTAAAATGCTGCAATGAGTTCTATTTCAGAGTAAAAGTAATCTTCCTCCCTTAAATATGCTTTCCCACAAGAGGGTATAAAAAAGAACCAAAGAAAGAATACCAGACTGAAATTCCTTTGAAAACAAAATTTAAAAAAAATAGAATAAAAAAAAGTGGCGGGGAAGCAGATCTGGAGGCAAAAGAGGGAGAAGATCTACATACCAACGCTCAGACTTTCCACCAGGATGGAGTAGGTTTGCCTTGGGAACTGGGGTGGGTTTTTATTTGGTGTGTTGTGAGAGTGAGTGGGAGATAAATGATAAAACGTGAGGCTGAGCAGCTTTGGCTTCTCCTCACAGCCACCTCTCCCTCCCCCCTTTTCCCACACACGCAGAGACATGAGATGTTTGTGGTTTTACTCCCCTCCCTTTCCAGGCCAGGGGAATGGTCAACACCCTCTGTCCAGCCCCACAGCCAAACCCCTCCAACCCTCAGCCCGTCATGGAGGCACTTCAACACCCATCACCCCTTCCCTACCCTACCCTACCCTCCCTCAAGTGATGTTCGAGGCCTAACCCTCCTCTTCCCGTTCCCCGTCTCTCTCTCCCCCACCCCAACATGTTTCTAAAAAGGGGAGGGGGGGTGAGGAGAAAATAAAAATAAATGTCATCCAATCGACCCCGTTCGACAGCCCGTACCCGACATTTAGTCAAAAACATCAATTATTTACCCATCCGCCGTCGAATTTTCTCGATTTTTCCCCCCTCCTCACCTGTGGTGCTGAGGTGGATGATGGGGGAGGGGGGGGGTTCCAATGGCGGGCCCCCACGTCGGAAGGGGAGGGAGGGGGGGGCGGGGAAGGAGGGAGAAAATCGGCCGCGCCAAACCTGCCAGGTCGCACTAACTTGATGGGGGCTTCGCCGTCGGCCTTCGCTCATTGATGGGTGCTGTGGCCTGCCCCTCTCATCTACCGCGGTTCCATTGGTTAATCGAGCTGTCCATCTTACGGTAGCCCCGTCATCACGTTCGGTTGCCATCGGGGGAGCGGGCGGGATTAGGACGTGATGTCACAGTGTGCCGGAAACTATGGGATAGCGTCGGCGCAGGGCACGCCGGGGGTTGTAGTTCTTAATCCTCCCATCGCTCTCAGGGCGCATCCCGAACAACAACAACTTGAGTTTATATAGCGCCTTGTCATCGCAGTGGCAATGTCTTCCCTCTCGAGATGATGGGATGGTCATCAAACAAAATTCGAGGAATGAGCGACCCATGAGATGTTTTAGGATAAATTTTTGGTGAAAGTTTAGAGCAGTAATATTATAGAGAAGAGTTTTTACGTAGGGATTACCAGATTTGGGACACTCCAACCACAGCAGAGCCATTAAGGGGAATGCTACCAAGGGTGCATGGTCATGTACAGCACTGAAACAGACCTTTTGACCTAACTCGTCCATGCTGACCAGATATCCTAAACATATTTAGTCCCATTGCCAGCACTTGGCCTATACCTCTCTAAACCCTTCCTATTCATATACCCATCCAGATGCCTTTTAAATGTTGTCATTTTACCAGCCTCCACCACTTCCTCTGGCATCTCATTCAATACATGTACCACCTTCCACCTAACAATATTTCCTCTCTCAGCTTTAACCTATGCCCTCTAAAAGACCTTGATGATTCACCTCTGACACTCCAGGGAAAATAATCAGAGACCACAATTAGAAGGAGAAGGTTACAGTGGAAAGAGGAGGGGAACCAGGTCTTTATAAAGAGTTAGTAACAAGGGGGGAGAATCTTAACTGCTTTTTCTGGACTGGGAGTCATTATAAGTCAGCGAGCTCAGGCATGAGTGCTGTACAGTTTGTTTCTCACAGAATGGATCTTGAATGGACTAAGTCCTGCCCACAATCATTACACAACCATTAACAGAGGGTCACTGGCAGATCATACATTTAGAATCAAAATAAAACATTGGGAAACTGGAGACTAAAACATTTTCAATCTCACCAACCCAAATCCATGTTTCTATAATGTGGCTTTTAATTTATTTAAACGATTGCCAATTTTAAAAATTATCTTCAGGAGCAGTGACTAAAGATCAATGGTCAATCAATCAAGTGCCTCGTGAGTTAACTAAACTTCAACTCAATCTTTACAAAAAGTAAGAAATAACTTCCTGAAACAATTTTGCATTTTATTTTAATTTCAGCATATTCCAGGTAATGACATCCAGTATGAGACTAAAGCTCTGATTAATTACAGCCTTGTTATGTGCTACCCATTCTCTTTACCTAAGTTGATAAGAATTTGTAATTTAGGTTTTAAGGTGCATAAAGTTATACGATTTTTGTGCTGAGAATACAACTTTCCCATTTCACTGGTCAAACGTTAACATCAAACATTCCCAGAGCAGGCACAGTATATGGGTAGATACAGAATAAAGCTCCCTTTACACTGTTCATATCAGGGCAGATATAGTCATGGGGTTTGATACAGATTAAATCTCTCTCAATTCTCTTAAACTGAAAGTAATTCTCTCTCTACACTGTCCCCTTCAAATACACTCTAAACAGGTACAGCATGGGGTTAGGTACATAGAGAGCAAAGCTCCCTTTATAGTTTTATATACAACATTTTGTTCCATGATTGATTCCCCTGAATCTCCAATGCATACTCATTAGTAGGTTCCCATATAGTTAAAAAATTTGGACAGTATGGCATTTTAAATCAGTAACCAATTAGGTAAAAGCAATTTGATAGTTTGTTTGAGAGTAACGGTATAGATGATAGGCAAGCAAGATTTTATTTGAAAGATGTTGCAACTTGCTTTAAGGTGAGCTTTTACATTGCATGTGACTGAATCATAAGATCTTTTCAACTTGTATATGTTTGAGAGAACTAGGTCTCAACATGGTGTGTGACTGGAGAACCAAAGACTGATTTGGTCGACAGATGATTTAAAACCAATCTCAGGTGGGAGGGTTACTTTCAGGTGCAAGCTACCCAAGGCAAAATTTTAAGAAGCTAAAATGGGAAGTGTTAAAAGCAGCTGGTTGCAACTATGACACAGGGAAGAGCCACGTAGCCTCTTGTTTAATGTGCACTGTGGACACTCCAAGTTGCTGGCTTTCTTCCAGTGACAGTAAAGAAATATAAGGATTGGATTTGCCCAGTGACTCACATCATCACCTTGCTCACAAGCATCTCAAATTGCTTTGTATGCAATTAATCATAGCACAAAAGGAAGCCATTTGACCCATTGTGTTTGTACTGGTTTTCTAATAGTGTTACAAATTATACTCACTCCCTCTGCTGTTTCCCTATAGACTTGCAGTACTTTCTTCTTCAGATATTTATCTAGTTCCCTTTAAAAAGTTCCTATCAATCTGTTTCAGCCACTCTTTGGGGCAGCACATTCCAAATCACAGCAACTTGCTGCACAAAATAATTCTCCTCACCTCCCTCTACTTGAAGTAATATTTCTAACTGCACAGTGTAACAATGCAGGAACTCATTCTGCATACACAAACATTCCCTCTCCGTCAGTGATGCCCAGTAGCAGCAGTGTATGCTATTTACAAGATGCACTGCAGAAATTCACAAAGTCTCCTCAGCACTGTTTGAACCCACAACCACTTATACCTAGAAGGACAGGAGCAGTGGATACGTCAGTCCCAGCACATTCCCCTCCCAGCCACTCACCATCTTGGCTTGGAAGTGCAGTGCATCGCTGTGCCTCCACTGTTGCTGAGTCAAAATCCTGAAACTCCCTCCCTAATGGTATTGTGGGTCTACCACATGACAGCTGTGGTTCAAATAGCTTACCGCCACTTTCTCAAGGGGCAACTACAGGCAGGCAATAAATGCTGACCCAATCAGCAATGCCCACATCCCACGAGTGAATTTAAAAAACACAGTAAGATCCCACAAAGAACAATGAGAAGAGTCGCCAGTTAACTTTTTGGTGGTGTGTGGCAGGCAAATTTCAGCATTGCTAATTCTACTGCAGGGCTTAGAATTTACGTGACTTTTTGTGTTACTGCAGACATGAGGATAGCCTTCCATTTAAGCAAACAGTAGTGTAGTGGTAATGTCCCTACCTCTTGGTCAGGATGCATGGTTAAAGCCCCAGCTGCTCCAGAGGCATATTACAACATCTCTGAACAAGTTTATTAAAAATATCTAAAATCAAATCAAATCACGGCAATGCACTGATTCTAGATTTGATTTGACTTTGGTTAGTCTTTGCTTTATTGACGAACACCCTTTACTCCTGATGAAGGTGATGATTTCTGATGACACTTATAGAGTCATAGAGATGTACAGCACAAAAACAGACCCTTTGGTCCAACTCACCCATGCCGACCAGATATCCTAACCTAGTATAGTTCCATTTGCCTGCACTTGACCCATATCCGTCTAAACCCTTCCTATTCATATACCTGTCCAGATGAATTTTAAATGTTGCAATTGTACCAGCCTCCACTATTTCCTCTGGCAGCTCATTCTGATAACGCACCATCCTCTGCGTGAAAACGTTGCCCCTTATGACCATTTTATACCTTTCCCCTCTCACCCTAAACCTATGCCCTCTAGTTCTGGATTCCTTCATCCCAGGGAAAACACTTTGTCTATTTATCCTATCCATGCCCCTCATGATTTTATAAACCTCTAGGAGGTCACCCCTCAGTCTCCGACGCTTCAGAGAGAACAGCCCCAGCCTGTTCAACTTCTCCCTATAGCTCAAATCCTACAACCCTGGCAACACCCTTGTAAATCTTTTCTGAACCCTTTCATGTTTCACAAATTATATAAGAAGAATTCATTTCCAGTGGTTTCAATGATGAATGTTCTCTGGTTTGGATGAAGAAGACTCCTTTTAAATGTAAAAAAAGGCATAGGAATATTGAACATTCATGGCACGAAGAGGCCATGCAGCCTGTCGTATCTGTGCTTACTGAAAAAAGAGAGCTTTCAGCCTGATCTCTGTAACCCTGCAGATTACTGCACTTTGAGTGATTGTTTTGGACCAGGTGAAGAACAGAATTTGGATGAAGACTCTTCTGTAAAATTGAACATATAAGGTAAAACAGTACAGGACAGGAACAGGCCTTTCAACCATGATGCCATTCTAAACTATACCATCAGCCTGCACTGTACCAATATGCCTTTATTCATTCCTGTTCATGTATCTGTCTGAATGCCTCTTAACCTTTTCTATCATATCTACTTCTACCACCTCCCCTGGCAGCTTGTTCCAGGCACCTAAAAATAAACTTTCCTTGCACATCTTCTTTAAACTTTCCCTCTCTCACCTTAAACCTATGACCTCTAGTATTTGATATTTCCATCCTAGAAAAAAAGAGTCCAACTCTCTATCGGTGTCTGTCATAATATTATCTACTTCTATTAGATTGTTCCTTAGCCTCTAACATTCCAATGAAGACAATCCAAGTTTTTCTAAACCCTCCTTATAGCTAATACACTTCAATCCAGGCAACATTCTGGTAAACCTCTTTTGTACCCTTTGCAAAGCCCCCCATCCTTCCTATAATGTGGCAACCAGAACTACGCACAATTCTCCCAATGTGGCTTGACTAACGTTTTATACAGCTGCAACATGATATGCCAACGTTTATACTCAGTGTCCCAAACAATGAAGGCAAGCATGCCGTGTGTCTTCTTTACCATCATTTTGGGATTAACACACTTTTGGTGGTAGTTACGTCAGTGCAGATTGATGAGCCAAAGGGCCTTTTCTGCACTGTATGAATCTATGAATCAAGTATCTGGGAGCTATGGGCTTGCCTTACAAGATCCCTCTGTATCTCAATGCTCCAAAGGGTCTTGCAATTTACTGTATACTTTCCTCTTAAATTTGACTTCCTAAAATGCATCACCTCACACTTGTCCGGATTAAACTCTATCATTTCTTTCCCCAACTTTCAAACTGATCTCTATCCTGTTGTATTGTTTGACAAATTCCCTTACTGTCTACAATTCCACCAACTTCAGTGTTGTTTGCAAAGATACTAATCAGATTACCCACATTTTAATTCAAATCACTTATGGCAAATAGCAGAGATCCCATGCTGATCCTGTGGAATGCCACTGATCACAGACCTCCAGACAGAAAAATACCCCACCACAACTACCCTCTGTCTTCTATGACCAAGCCAATTTTGTATCCAACTTACCAACTCACTGTGAATTTCTTGTGAATCTTTTGGACCAGAGTCAAAAGTGTGGTGCTGGAAAAGCACAGCCGGTCAGGCCACATTCGAGGAATAAGAGTCGACGTTTTGAGCAGAAATTCCTGATGAAAAGTTTATGCTTGAAACATCGACTCTTCTGCTCCTCGGATGCTGCCTGACTACTGTGCTTTTTCAGCACCATGCTGTTTGACTCTGATCTCCAGCATCTGCAGTCCTTACTTCCTCCTAATCATCTGGATTGAATGAATTGAATTGAATTGAATTTATTATCACGTGTACCGAGGCACAGTGAAAAGCTTTGTCTTGTGAGCAATACAGGCAGATCACAGAGTTAAGTTGTATAGGTAAGTAAATCATCGGTAAACAGAGGCAAAAAAACACAGGTACAGGTGAATGTTAAGAGTTTGTGAGTCCATTCAGTATTCTAACAACAATAGGGTAGAAACCGTTTCAAAATTGGCTGGTGCATGTGTACAGCCTATTGTACCTTCTCCCCAATGGTAGAGGTTGTAGAAAAACATTGCCAGGGTGGGATGGATCTTTGAGAATGCTGGCGGCCTTTCCTTGACTGCGGGCCTGGTAGTTGGATTCTATAGATGGGAGGTTGGTCTTTGTGATTGTCCGGGCTGAGTTCACCACTCTCTGTAACCGTCTCCGATCTTGAATGTACATCCAGACAGAGTGCTCTCAATGGCGCACCTATAAAAGTTGTCACGTGTATTTGTCATCATGCCAAATGTCCTCAGCTCCCTGAGGAAGAAGAGACATTGTTGGGCCTTTGTAACTAGTGCATCCACATGAAGAGTCCACGAAGGCTTGTTGTGGATGACCACTCCCAGGCTTGTTGTGGATGACACTCTCCACTTGTTCCACCTTTGTGCTGTTAATGGATCAGCCTACCATGAGGGACTTTGTCAAATGCTACAGTAAAGTCCATGTAGACAACATCCACTGCTCTACCCTCATCAATTATCTTTGTCACTTCATCAAAAATCTCAGTCAAGGTTGTGAGACAACACCTCCCCTGCTCAAAGGCATGCTGACTATCCCAAATAAGTCCATTCTTGTCCAAGCGCAAGTAAATCCTGTCCCTAAGAATCTTCTCCAATAATTTCCCTACCTTTGGTGTAAGGCTAAACATCCATTAATTTCCTGGATTATCACTATTGCCCTTCTTTAACAAAGGAACAACTTTGGCTATTCTCCAGTCTTTTGGGACCTTACCTGTCGCTAAAATGTATACAAAGATCTGTCAAGGCACCAGCAATCTCCAGCCTGGCCTCCCTCAGTATCCTGGGAGAAATCCCATCAGTCTAGGGGACTTACCTACCATAATGGTTTTCAACATACCCAACATTTCCGCCTTCTTAATGTCAACATGCCCCAGAATAGCAACATATTCCTCCCAAATCTTACCATCATCTATATCCGATGTGAAGTACTCATTAAGGACCTTTTATCACCCATTTTATCGGGCTCTATGCATAAATTCCCTCCTTTATCCTTGACAGGACCTAGCCTTTCCCTCGCCACTCTCTTGCTCCCTATGCATGCATAAAATGCCATGGGATTTTCCTTAATCCTGCTTGCCAAGGACAGTTCATGACCCTTTCAGTCCTCCTAATTCCTTGTTTAAGTTATTTTCTGCTTCTTTTATATTCCTCAAGGGCCTTGTCTGGTTTCATTTCCCAAACCTTGCATATGCTTTCTTTTTCTTTTAACTAAAGTTTTCAATACTTCTTGTTATCCATTGTCCCCGAGTATTGCTCTCCTTATCTTTGTTGTCACGGGAACATGCTGGTCCTGAATTCTGATCAACCGGCTTTTAAAACACTCCCACATATCAGGTGTGGATTTACCCTCAAACAGCAGGCCCCAATCTAATATCGCTACTTCCTGCCTGATTCTGTTGTAATTAGTCTTCCCCCAATCTAACACTTTCACCCGAGGAACAGTTTTATCCTTGTCCATAACTATCTTAAAACTTACAGGATTATGATCACTGTTTCCAAAGTTCTCCACCATCCACATATTGTTTCAAAAACCCTCCTGGATGCATTCTGCCCCATCTAAGCCCCTGGCACTAAGGGAGTCCAATTCAATATTGAGGAAATTAAAATCATCCAGTACAACAATCACATCTTTTCATGATTTGCCTACATATCTGATCCTCTAACCCTTGCTGGCTATTGGGAGACCCGTAGTACAACCCCATAATTGTGACTGCACCTTTCTTAATCTTGAGTTCTACCCATAAGGCCTCATTGGATGAGCCTTCCAAGATATTTTCTCAGTGCGGTTCTGACGTGCTCCTCAGTCAGTAATGTAACTCCCCCAGTCCTTTCACATCGTTCCCTATCACGCCTGAAACACCCAAACTCTGGAACATTGAGCTGCCCCTTCCTGCCTTACTCTTAACCAAGTTTGTGTAATGGCTACAGCATCATAGTTCCATGTGCTGATTCAGGCTCTAAGCTCATCTGCCTTACCTATTGTCCTTGCTTTAAAATAATTACAGTGCAGATCACAAATCTCACCGTGCTTATGAACCTGGCCCTGCCTGTTCTTTATATTAAACTTACTTGAGTTAATCTGTTCCTTCTCCTCAATCACTCCACATACTGGCCTACTGCTCTGGTTTCTGTGCTCCTGCCCCTCTGGTTTGAACCGTCCTGAGTGCCTCTAGCAAGCCCCCCTGTCAGGATATTGATGTCCTTCCAGTTTCGGTGCAACCTGTCCAAAAAGAGAGAGAGGGAATGAGAAATTTTTTTTTTGCCTTCCAAATTGCTCTCTGGTTTTTCTTCTCTTACCCCCTAACCTGCCGAAAGTGCAAATTTAATTTGAAAACTGAAAAAGCCCAAGAGAGAGATCATTGACTTTTAGACCGAATAAGAGTTCCGGAGAATTTCTTTGAAGCAACTTTGTGGTGGCTCAAACAGGATGTTGAGTGAGTCTTGTCTCTCTCCAACACATGCCAGGGAGAAGTAACTCTTGGCACAATCATTAAACGGACAAATTTAAACTGATATTAGTTTTCTTGATTGTGAGGTGTGGGGAGGTTATGAATGCAGATTGTTAAATAGTGGAATATTTTTGGAAATTTGCTATCATAATTTTGTTTTTAGAAGGCATTTTTTTAAAAAGCAAATTTGCAATTTACATATCTGCTGTCAACATTATTGAGGAACTAGCTGCCTGAGCATCCTGTCACAAGACCAGTGCGAGACTGAGCAGTCAAGGCCGTACCGTGAAGATAAAAGAGAAATTAACATGGTGAGCAGATTGCATTTTCTAAAGCTTTGGGCTACCCCACTGCTTTTCACAAATTTTAATATTAAGTAAGGAGTCACACTTTCAGAGTCTGATGAAGGGGCAAAAGCTTGTGATTTCAAATTAATCTGTTGGACTATAACCTGGTGTTGTGTGACTTCTGGCTTTGATATAAAGAGTTAGTTGCGTTAGATGTTTCTTAATCCTCCTCCCACTTCTACAGACACCATCCTTCAGCATCCCATTTCATGTCTGATCCTGAGAGGCCTTGACGAGCTGTATGTGAAAATAATGTTTCCTTTTATGGGAGAATCTAGAACTGGCAGGGTGGGTGGGGTGGTGAGGCGGGGGTGGGGGGGGGGGGGGAGGGGAGGAGGGGTGTCACTGTCTAAAAAGAAGGGAATGCCTGTTGAAGACAAGAGATAAGAAGGTTGTGACTCTTTGAAACTCCCTTCCTCCAAAGTCAGTAGCTGCAATATCTTTGAATATTTTTAAGATGGTAATCAATAGATTTTTGATAATCAAAAGGTGTGAAAGATCATTGGAGGTAGACAGGAATGTATAGAGATCGGATCAGCTGTGGTCTTATTGAATGGTGGGACAGCCTTGAAGGGATTCAGTAGCCTGTTCCTGCTCCTAATTTGTATGTTTCTTTTTCATAAACAACAACTAAGTTCAGGCCATGACTGCTTCAGAACGGTTCTTTTTATTTCTGTACATGATGTGCACAGGAGCAAGGGATAGATCTGGCGGGGATGAATAGTGAGGGCAGTGAAAAGAAATGTACTGCGGACTTGCTGCAGTGCTGAAGATTTCAGCTTTATTATTGCTGATCAGAAAAGTTGCAGAGAGTTGTCATGGTGCATTCAGACCCTTGAGCCTTGTTCAGAGATGAAAAGTTCTCAACTTAGCTGCTGAACAATATTCAATTTCATTTCTTTCAATGTGTTTATGATCTGTCATACTATAATTAGTGATAAATTTCATTTCCAGTATTTTCCCAACATCAATGACTCCATGTATGTTGAAAGTAACTCGTGCTGTATGTCTTGAAGGCAGTGAATTGCTGATCAAGTTGGGTCCATGTTATGTACCATACACATGGAAATAAAGGGTGACTTGGTAATGGGATACCGACCTTCAAGGGGTTGTTTCACCAACTCCTCTGCCCACTGTATGTATTGGGTACTGTCCGATGACCAAGGTTCATCACAGACAGATCTGATTCTGTCTCTGCCACCCTGCACACATAGAATCATAGGATCCCTACAGTGTGGAAGCAGGCCATTCGGCTCATTGAGTCCACACTGACCCTCTGAAATGCATCCCACCTAGACCCACACCATCCTGACAACCTCACATCTCCCATGGCTAATATATACACATCCCTGTAGACTATAGGCAATTTTAGCCTGTGTATCTTTAAAGCATCTGAAGGAAACCCATGCAGACACGGGGAGAACGTTCACAAACCACGCAGAGATTTGCCCGAGGGTGGAATCAGACCCAGGTTCCTGGTGCTGTGAGGCAGCAGTGCTAATCACTGAGCCACCATGCCGCTCCTGTTCCATTGCTCCGTTGCTACCTTCCCCTTCCTCCCTCATCCAGCTCAGAAAAGGGGACAGGATGAGCTATGGCTCCTTATCACTCTGACATTCCTGTCCCTGCTCTAGGAATATGCCATCAGCTGTGTATGACAGTTAACTCAGCTGAGAGAATGGCTGGTTTGTGATGCAGGATGATGCTTACAGTCTGGGTTCAATTTCCCTCTCCAGCTGAGATTGCCATAAAGGTCCCACCTTCTCAACTTCTTTCTTGTCTCAGGTATGGTGATCCTCAGGTTAAGCTCACTACCAGTTGCCTCTCTAATGAGAAAGAAGCCCTCTTGGACTATGGCAACATTACCTTGCACACAGAGGGATTAGATGCAGACCTTCTGATGACTTTATTCTCCAAGATTTGGATGTGGACCCGAACATTTAGCTGAGATCAGTACAGACTGGAATCTAACACAATACCCTCCCACTCTGTGCAGTTCAAACTGTCATGTGACTTGGTGCATTAATGAAACGAACCACGGGAAGCTTTTCCAATGCTGCAAGGAAATATGGAGGAGGAGACTTTTAAATTTTAATGCGTTTCATTGTGTTTGGTGCCAGGACCGGGAGTGCAGAGTGGCAGGGACAGAATCAGATCAATCTGTGATGAACTTTCCCCGTCGGACAGTGATCAGTACAATGGGCACAGGAGTTGGTGAAACAGCTCCACAAATGCTGGAATCCCATCACCAAGTCACCCTTTATTTACATGACATTGACCCAGCTCCCTCTAAGCCAGCTCTCAGAATGAGCAGAACCCCTGACTCTCCTGTTTATATCTTGTCAGCCGGGGCTCCCTGATTGGACCAGGTTAACAGCCCCAATCAGGGAACTCATTCTGTGAGATCCACCTGGCTGACCTTGTTACAATCACTGCAATTGGGGTGGTGGGGGAGTGCATCTTTGGGAGGTCAGGACTGCAGGGGCTTGGGGAGATTCAGATCCCCAACTATCCTGAATTTTCTAAAATATCCACTAAATGCCCACTTCCTTAAAAAAAGCTTCACATTTCCTATTTCTAGTGCCCGTTCCCCATTCAGATTTTCAGAGAATGATCAGCAACTGATCAACCATGGATGTAGACCCTTGCCCAGCCTTCTCCGCTCCACCGGCAGAACTGAGGACTGAGAGATGTTCCCATGTTCAGTTTTATTGGATACATTGATCTGCTGAATTGACTGAGCTGAAAGGGATACAGTGAGTCAGAGTTTTACTAATCCTCTTCACCCTTTGAAATTATGGAACTTGGAGCTTACTAGGCAATATTTCAACTGATTAAAAGCCCATTGTCATTACTGTTTTCAATGAACCAGGTTCATTTCTAGCCTCCCCAGTTAGGCAACAGTCTCACGTCCTGTGGAGCTTTTGTTTAAGTACTTCCCCTCTACAAGTTCAACCAGTCACTTCCAGTTCATGTCACCTTGAAGGCCTTTACTCTCACTCCCCACTTCTTAGAGAGGGATACCCCAACAAACTCGAGAGTGTGGTGCTGGAAAAGCATAGCAAGCCAGGCAGCATTTCAGGAACAGGAGAATTGACGTTTCGGGCACAAGCCATTCATCAGGAATGCCTGAAACGTTGATTCTCCTGCTCCTCGGATGCTGCCTGACCTGCTGTGCTTTTCCAGCACCACACTCTCGACCCCGATCTCCAGTATCTGCAGTGCTCGCTTTCTCTATATCTCACCAAACTGATCACCTTTTGTGCCAGGCAGTGAATTTTGCAGTTCACCAGTCGAGGCATCATGCCGATAAACGCAAAAAGACAATCAAAACACTCAGCAGGTCTGAGTTAAAGAATAAGAGGGAAGACATGACATAGGATGTAAGGAATGAGAGACGAAACAAATAAAGGGAACGCTGCTGCAGTTGAGCAAACGGGATGATAATAAGACAATGAATTGAATAAAAATGTTTCTGGATGAGACTGAAAGAGGTACTTTCACCACAGACAGTTTCCAGCAAGGTTAGATAGGTAGGATTGAGGAGGGGGCTGAGTCAAAGTCACCCTATCTCACTTTCCCTCTATCCAGGCACCTCGGACCACCTCCTCTCCGACCTATAACCTTTAACCCCACCTCCATCCACCTATTGCACTCTCAGCTACCTTCCCCCCAAGCCTCACCACCCTCCCATTTATCCCTCCAACCCTGAGGCTCCCAGCCTCATTCCTGATGAAGGGCTTTTGTCCGAAACATCGATTTTCCCGCTCCTCGGATGCTACCTGACTGGCTGTGCTTTTCCAGCACCACTCTAATCTTGACTCTTTTCCTCTATCTAACCCAAGGGCAAATATTTACTTTTATACTGAGAGAATGTAAAGAAAGAACTTGCATTAACATAACACATTTCACAACCTCGGGAAACCCCGAATCAATTAGGTATTTATAATGTTGAGCCTCTGTTGTGAACACAGCAGCCAGTTTATGCCCAGAAAGATCTCACAGACTGCAATGTGATAATCAGAGAACCCATACAGTGTGGAAGCAGGTCATTCAGCTCATCCCCCTCCTCTATCCCTGTAACCCTGCATTTTCCTTGGCTAATTCACCCAACTTGCACATCCCTGGACACTACAGGGCTAATTAGCTTGGCCAATCCACCTAACCTGGGAAAATGTGCAAACTCCATACAGTCACCAGAGGCTGAAATTGAATCTGTGTCCCTGCTGCTGTGAGGCAGCAGCGCTAACCCCTGAGCCACCCAGAACACGAGGAGAAAGTGAGGTCTGCAGATGCTGGAGATCAAAGTTGAAACTTTATTGCTGGAACAGCACAGCAGGTCAGGCAGCATCCAGGGAACAGGAGATTCGACGTTTCGGGCACAGGCCTGAAGAAGGCCTGTGCCCGAAACGTCGAATCTCCTGTTCCCTGGATGCTGCCTGACCACCCAGAACACGACAAGTTATTTTCAATGATGTGGTTTGAAAGGTTGATGTTGACAAGAATACTGAGAAGGATCCTTTTGTTGTCCTTTGAAATTTGAAAATCAATCACTTAATAAGACCATAAGAAGTCAGAACAGATATCATTTACACCTACATAAACTGTGAGTGACGCCATTTTTTTTAAGTCCTCTTGCTTTCTTCCTTATTAGTCAGACTCACTGGTTGTGTGTGAAGTAGATCCCAAGCTTTTGGAAAAGCTGAAGAAGTTCCGCTTCCGCAAAGAGACAACCAACGCCGCCATCATCAGTAAGTAAGAGCGCCCGATGCCATGGCAACCAGGCCTACGTGCGATTATCTCTACATCCCTCCTCCCCAACACCGTGCATCTCCTCCCCTTCCAATGGTGTCAACGGGAACTCTTCCTCTTTAGTTTATATCTATGTCAAGATGCAGGTTTGAGGATCCGGTGTGTGTGTTGCCCCACTGCCCTCAAACCACTTATCCCCACCAGATTGCTAGTTGATTTCTTTTAGGGGGTGAGGTGGGCGAGGGTGAAGGAGTTGTCAAATGACTGTGTCTCCCCTGAGCGCATGCGCTTTCATTCTTTGTAAATTTTTCTTTTATTCACTCATGAATTGTGGGCATCACTGGCTTGGCCAGCATTTTTTGCCTATCCCTGATTGCCCAGAGAGCAGTTAAGAGCCCACTACATCTCTGTGGTTCTGGTGTCACATGTAGGCCAGACTGGATCAGGGCTTTTTCAACAATCGCCATTAGACTAGCTTTAATTCCAGATATTTTACATTGAATTCAAATTTCACCATCTGCCACGGCAGGATTTGAATCGATGTCCTCGGAACATTAGCCTAGGATTCTGGAATACGAACCTGGTGCTACTACCACTCCACTGCTGCCCATTGATGTGGCAGGAGGGGGATGTTAGGGGGCACTGTTCCTCCCAAATGACACAAATAATATTTGCAGGGAGAGCAGGAGAAGCCCCAAGGCTAGGTCATTACCCGACTCTCAAATACTTCCTGTGTTCAGCTTCTGGAAAAGTTGCATCCAGGCAGAATAGAGACGGGAGGTAACTCAATCCTTAAATTACTGTCTTCACCTGAGACAGTGAATCTTTGAACCCTTTGTGCGAGCTGGTGGTTACTCTGAGGCCAGAGGCCCAAACTCAAATCATCTCACTTGAGCCACTCAGATGTCACGTTCAAATTCGCAGACATTGAAGTCGCAGTGAAGAAGGGCCTTTTGTAAAAATCTTAATAAGGTCCTTACCCACTCTGTGTGACTCCAGTCCCACACAACCCAGGGTGACTCTCTACTGCTCTTCTGAAGTAGTCACTCAGTTGTCTTAACAGCTCTAAGCATACGGACTCCAGCTACCCAGTCCTATCTTCTCAGGGATGACAGGTGTGGGCAGTAACTGGTCACTTTGTCAACAATGCCCACATTCCAAGGATTATGTTATATTTTAAAATCATGGTACATCACTTTATTTTGTGCATTGCAGTTGCCCACTGAGCCCCTCAAAGAACACTTCCCCTTTCTACAAGTATCAACATTTCATTTATCTCCTGTCTTCTAGTCAAAGTCGACAGAGAAAGCCAACAGATGGTACTGGAGGAAGAGCACGAGGTAAGTGTTTTGAAGCAATATTACTAAGAATTTGTACAATGTTTGGGATGTTAGAGAGTGTGTGCTACACTGGTGATAGTGATTTTAACATTCTCACCTTTGTTTCAAACCTCTCTATGACACCATTCCTCCCAGTCTCAGAAATCACCTCCAACCCGCCAAACCCTGAAAGCTCTGCACTCCTCCAATTTTGGCCTAGAGTGTTTCCAATTTTAATCTCTACACCATCGGCAGCAGTACCTTCAGTGGTCTGTGCACCCTGCACTCTGGAATTTCCTGCCTAAATCTCTCCCAACCTCTCACTGTCTTCCTTCAAGATGCTCCTTAAAACCTACTGCTTTAACCAACCTTTTGGTCACTGTGTAAAATGGTCTTTGCTGGTTCTTCTGTAAGGTACCTCAGATTTTTAACTACATTGATAGATATAAATGCAAGTTCTTGACGCAGATGGGCTTATGCTGGAGTTACATAACCAACCAAAGTATAAAGCACCTGGAAGATGCAGCAAGCTGTCAGCTGCCCGGCGTGCGGATTGTATCCAGGAGGTTTTATCCTTTAGATTTGTTAATTCTTGTTCCTCAGTCTCAAATTATTATACTGACAGAATCTCCCATTCCAACTCTGGCATACGGAAAATCAACAGAATCTGGAGATACAAAATGATCCCTTCTGCTCCCCCTCTCGATCTCACTGATTCTCCCACTTAATGGTTAATTCTTCACATGTGAGTCCAGACAATGGATGAGATCTTGATAGGATTTCCTCTGTTGATCACCACAAGCCTTTAACCTCATGGCAGGAATCCCTGCTGATTTTCCCATTGCCCAGTCTGATGTTGCAATTGTTATGGACGAGGCCAGACCACTCAAAACATTCTTAAGCAGGTAGCCCAGACTGTAAGTTTGCAATTTGTTTCGGTAAATGTGCAGTGAAAATTACCTGGAGTAAGTTAGCTAGGTTGACTACCAGTTTTTAAAACAGACAAAAATTTTATTCATAAAATTATGGAATGAAACACAAAGAACAGAATAAAGAACACCTACAGAACTCAAAACTGGACTTAATTATGCAGTTCCAAATGTACCCAACAGTTCCAATAAACAAATCCCTTAAACACAGTAAAAATGAAACAAAGGCTTACAGGTTGAAGTTAGAAGTGCAGAAGGAGAGAGAGTTTAGCAACCTGTTTCCATACAGCTCCACTGCTGAACTCCTAATTAAAGTTCTGAACTGAGCTGCTCAGCTAGAGAGCTGGCCATATCCCCTTGACTGATACAGGTTACTTCTAAAAACAGAAAAGCTTTGGTCTAAAGTCTCATCTGTTTCTGTATAAACAAAAGGGCCTTTCATCTCTGTAACCAAACCGGTCAATTCAGAGCCTGAGTGGTTTATGACCCCTCAGAAAAAAACCAAGGACACAGTATCCTTGAGAAAAAGAACAACTTTCAGTTAAAAAAGGACCAGCTTTGTGACACAATGCTCCATCTTGGTTGAGATGAGCCACATTAGAACAAATCTGGGATCTTCCTGATCCTTGAGTGTGTGTGTGTGTCCAAAGCTGACATTGTAAAGGTGAATTGTGTGTGAATGTTCTGTGGACCTGGGTTTGAATCTGGCCACAGCAGATGGTGGAATTTGAATTCAATAAAAAATATCTGGCATTAAGAGTTAAATGATGACGATAAAACAATTGCCGATTATTGGAAAAAACCCACCTGGTTCACTAAGATCCTTTAGAGAAAGAAAAATTCCATCTTTACCTGGTCTGGACTACATATGACTCCAGACCCACAGCAATGTGATTGACCCTTCACTGCCCTCTGGGTAATTTAGGGATGGCAATAAATGCTGGCCCAGCCAGTGACACCCTCATCCCATGAATGAATAAAGAAAAAAATGTGCAATGTGAGGGTGAGGTAAATGCAGGCAGGCATTTATCGTGCATGTTATAAGACTGCAAGGGTGGCAATCCTTTTCTATATCCAAGTCTTTTCCTTTCAGGGTATTTCTCCAGATGAACTGAGGAATGAAATTCCAGAGAGACAACCTCGATATCCTTTTAACTCAAGAAAAACTACTTCATCTTGAAATACGAGTTGACTGAGTGCGCAAACTCTGGCAGATGGATCATAATATGGGAAAATGTGAAGTGGTTCACTATAGCAGCAAGAATTTAAGAAACTGAGTATGATTTAAACAGAGACTGACTGTAGAATTCAGAGGCGCGGAGAGATTGAAGTGTTTTAGTACAGAAGTCACAAAATGTTAGTGTGCAGGTATAGCACATAATCACAAGGACAAATGGGATTCTACCCTTTATTGTGTGAAAATTTGAACATAAAAGTAAGGAGAGTATGCTTCACTCGTAAAGGTCTTTGGTGAGACCACATTTCAAATACTGTTGCATTTTTGGTCTCCTTATTTAAGCAAGGTTGTATATGCATCAGAGGTGGTTCAGAGGAGGTTTACTAGATTGATTTCTGGAATGAGTGAGTTCTTTGATGAGGAAAGGTTGGACAGACTGAGCTTGTTCCCACTGGAGTCTAGAAGAGTGAGGGGGTGATTTGATTGAAATGTATCAGATCCTGAATGGTCTGGACAAGATGGATGGGGAAACAATGGTTCCTAGCTAATACACCGGGACAGTATTGGAAGCAATCTTCAACAGTGCTATCAAGTGCCACTTACTTAGCAAAAGCTGCTCTCTGATGCTCAATTTAGATTTCACCAAAAGTTACTTAGCTCCTGAGCTCATCACAACCTTGGAAGAAAGAGGTGAGATGAGAGTGACATCCTCTTGTGGGTCAGTTCGGAACGAGGGGACTCTGTTTTAAAATTAGGGTCCCCTTATCAGGACAGAGACAAGGTAATTTTTCTCTCTCAAAGGGTTGTGTGACTTTGGATGTTTCCAACTCAATAAAGGGTGGACATGATGTCATTCAATATATTTATAAGACTGAGGTGGGTAGATTCCTATTTGGCAAGGGATTTAAATATTTTAAAGGGTGGATCGGAATGTTTAATTCAAAATGCTAATGGGCCATCCATGATCTCATCAAATGGCAGAGCAGACTCAAGGGGTTGAATGGCCTAATCCTGCTCCTATCTTCATAACCTGAGCATCCCACTTACACCTCTCTTCCAACAACTCCTGCCCCACTGTCAAAAAGAATAGAGCGGCATTTATATTCTGTTTAAAAGAGTAGAGGGAGCTCTACTCTGTATCTAACCCCATGCTATTCCTGTCCTGGGAGTGTTTGATGGGACAGTAGAAAGAGCTTTACTCTGTATTTACTCCTGTCTTAAACCTGTCCTGGGAGTGTTTAATGCCTGTCTGCTCTAACTATGGCATCAAAGCAGATGAACTGCTCATGTTTCTCATTGCTGTTTTCAAATTCACTGTCAAATTTGTCTGTATAACTATGACCAGAATTTCTGGATAATTGACTGAGGAGCACTTTGACTGGTTGGATTGAAATGAGTGGAGAATATGAATGTTTAAACACAAGCAATTTCTTGCTTCCAGTTATTGGTAAGGCTTCCATATTATTAATTACCTATGTTATTACTAATTATAATTATTGATTACCCAGTGAGCATTGCTTATTTTTACCCTCTCTCTATATAATGAAACCAGGTTTACATTGTTTCCTTGACAATGGTTCAGATTTATAGTTTATAGCTATAAGTATGTTCACCACGATAACAGGGTGTCCTATCCAATGTGCTTGATTTTCAGCAGCCCCCAAGGTAAGATTAGAGCTACATCTCCTCGACCTGCTATAGAAAGGATGATATGAAACTTGAAAGGGTTCAGCAAAGATTTACAAGGATGTTGCCGGGGTTGGATGGTTTGAGCTACAGGGAGAGGCTGAATAGGCTGGGGGTGTTTTCCTTGGAGAGTTGGAGGCTGAAGGATGACCTTAAAGAGATTTATAAAATTATGAGGGGCATGGGATAGCGTGAATAGCCAAGGTATTTTCCCAAGGGTAGGGGAGTCTAAAACCTAGAGGACAGGAGAATCGACGTTTCGGGCATAAGCCCTTCTTCAGGAATGAGGAAAGTTTGTCCAGCTGGCTAAGATAAAAGGTAGGGAGGAGGGACTTGGGGGAGGGGCGTAGGAAATGTGATAGGTGGAAAGAGGTCAAGGTGAGGGTGATAGGTCAGACTGGGGTGGGGGCGGAGAGGTCAGGAAGAAGATTGCAGGTTAGGAAGGCGGTGTTGAATTCGATGGATTTGACTGAGACAGGCTGGGGGGAGGGGAAATGAGGAAATTGGTGAAATCCGAGTTCATCCCTTGTGGTTGGAGGGTTCCTAGGCGGAAGATGGGCTTATGCCCGAAACATCGATTCTCCTGTTCCCTGGATGCTGCCTGACCTGCTGCGCTTTTCCAGCAACACATTTTCAGCTCTGGTCTCCAGCATCTGCAGACCTCACTTTCTCCTTAAAAACTAGAGGACATGGGTTTAAGGTGAGAGGGGAAAGATTTAAAAGAGACCTAAGGGCAATGTTTTCACACAGAGGGTGGTGTGTATATGGAATGAGCAGATTTATTTAGGATGTCTGGTCGGCATGGACGAGTTGAACCAAAGGGTCTGTTTCCATGCTGTACATCCTTATGACTCTATGGCTAATTGTTGCATCTAGTGTTATGGACCAGGCCAGACCCCCTTAAAACATTTGAAGAAGGTAGCCCAGACCCCAAATTTGCTAGTTGTTTTAAGCAGGTGTACCGTGGATATTCCAGGAGCGAGTCAGCTGGCCAAACTACTTTGTTTTAAGCAAAACAGAATTTATTTGTAAGATTACTGAATGAAACACAAACAACAGAAAACAGAATACAGAATAACTTACTCTATCCGAAAATCCAACAGACCATCCCAACTGAATGATGCTGTTCCAAATACTTGCAACAATCCCCATAAACACCCCATGGCACAAAAGGGAAAATCAAACACAGGGTCTTCCAGGAGAGAAGTCAGAGAGAGAGGACCAGCCTGGAACTGCTGCTTTGGGTCCAGCAGCATTTCTTCACACTACCTGCTAAAACCAAACCAAACCAGAGAAAAGCTGAGCTGGGAGAACTGGCCCCTCCCCTTTCACCATACAAGTGTTTGTTTTTAAACTTGAAAGCCTTCTGCCTGAGGCAGTATCTGTTAGCTATTATCAAACTGGCTCTAACACCCTTCACCTTCAGACTTTTCAGAGTCTGTGTCATATATGACCTTTCTGAAAAAAAAAACCAAGGACACTATAACCTTGTTAATGGAGCAGCTTCATCACACAGGTTGGACCTGGAAAACCCTTGCTGTGCTGACTATAAAGGTGATGTGTTTGGGGATTCACACCTGGTGTGGGACGGGTAAACAGACCAGCCCCAAATTAGGAACAAATGTTTAATCAGACTCAGAGAGGCTACAGAGCTGCTCTTCTGGAGAATATATCACCTGGTTCAGTCAGAAAGGACCTTTATCCCATAATTAACCCAAGTGTACATGTCCTGGGAGTGTTTGATGGATATCATGTCAAGGCAACTTTACTTTAATTTTAAAAGGGAAAGAGGAAGCCTTACTCGGTATCTAACACAGTACTGTAGCTGTCTGGGAATGGTTGATGAGCACAGTGTAGAGGCAGCCTTACTCTGGGACAAAGTAAAATTAAGGTATTACAAAGAACTTAAACCTAATACTGGGGTTTTAATTCTTTGGTATGTGTAGGCCTCTGGAACTTTACCTAAAATAAGTCAAAACATGTGAGCTCAGAATTAAATCAAGGTCAGATTTTAATTCTCTGACAGGTTTAAGTGAGTTAAATTCAGGCTTTGAGCGTCATCAGTTGATTTGATCTGTAGGTATATCACAGCAGTGGAAAGGTTTATAGGTGAATTCCAGTATTTCGGGTCCAATCAGTTGAACAGATAAACGGGGTTGGAGGTGGTTACAGAGGTAGGGAGGGATGTAGGGACTGGAGATGGTTATAGGGATAAGAAGGCATGTAGAAGCTAAAGGAGATTATCGAGATAGGGAGGGGTGTAGGAGATGGGTGTAGGGGCTAGAGGAGGCTGTGGAGATAAGGGGTACAGGGGCTGGAGGAGATACAGAGATAGGTAGGGGTCTAGGGGTTGCAGGGGGTTACAGAGGTAGGGAGGGGAGTAAGGGTTGGAGGAGGTTGCCAAAATAGGGAGGTGTGTAGGGACGGAAGGAGGTTATGGAGATAGGACGGGGTCTAGGGTTTGGATGCAGTGACAGAGAAAGGGAGGTTATAGAGACAAAGAAGGGTTTCCCCGGCTAGAAGATGCGACAGAGATAGGGAGGGATTTAGGGACTAGAAGAGGTGACAGAAATAGGGAGAGAGGTAGGGGATGGAGGAGATGACAGAGACAGGGAGGCATGTAAGTGCTGGAGGATATTATAGATTTAAGGAGGGAGTTTGTGACTTGGGGAGGTGACAGAGATAGGGAGAGGTATAGGGGATGGAAGAATTGACAGAGATTGGGAGAGGTGTAAGGGATAGAGGAGGTTACAGAGATACTGAGGACTAAGGAATTTGAACATAAAGGTGTAAATTTTAAACATGAGACATTGGAGAATGAGGGACATTTGAAGGGCAGTGAACAGTTGGGTGATTGGAGAATGAGACATGATGCTAACCAGGATCCAAACAGTGTGGGCTTTAGATGATCCGATTGTGATGAAGGGTGGGAGCCTCAAGCCTGGCCAGAAGAGCATTGGAACAGCTGAATGTGGAGATAACAAAAACAAGAATGAAGCTATCAGCTGTCGAGTAAATGAGATGCAAGCATGTCAGTAATCAACCATGAGTCAGCAGTGGGTTGTACGATATTGATATTGGTGGTTTACTCCCAGAAGGCCCATGTTGGGTCATATGTATGTGCCGTCTGTACTCCTCTATGGTCATTGTATGACCCCTGGAGCCACCCTTCCTTCTCTCAGTGTGTCTGATTAGATTCATCACATAGCAATCCATGATGTCGCTGGAAACACATAGCTAACTCCTCTCACCATTGGTTGCAGGATGTAACCCTCAGCAACAGATGATGTATGCCGGCAGTAAAAACAGACTGGTGCAACTTGGAAAGCTCACCAAGGTGGGTACACCTCCGTAACAGGGGCCTTTCGTTACACTGTCCAAGACTATTAAAGGCTCCCATTGGTTTATTTCTGATCGGGGAGGTTGTGATTTGTGTCGGATGCAGTTTCAAGGGATTCTGTGTACAACCTCACCCATTCTTTGGGTCTGAGGCAAGAGAGTGACTTTGAGGAGTCATTGAATGGACAAACTGAGCCTATCCTGAGAATGACTGGGGAGGAAGTCTGGTAGATTTCAACAAGCCCCATCACCACAGATCATTCCCATTAGAGTGCAGAACATAGAACTGAGAACAGTGCAGCACAGTACAGGTCCTTCAGCCCACAATGTCATGCAGAGCATTTATCTTGATTTAAAATCAACCTAACCTTCACACCCCTCAATTTACTGTCAGCCATGTGTTTGTCCAGTAGTTGCTTAAATGTCCCTAATGTCTGTGACTCCACTACCACCGCTGGCAATGCCTTCCACTCATCCACAACTCTCTGTGTAAAGAACCTCCCTCTGACATCTCCCCTATACGTGTTCAAAGTTTGGGAGAAGATTTGTGCTCGTTGTTGTGGTTCTGTTCGCCGAGCTGGAAATTTTTGTTGCAAACGTTTCGTCCCCTGTCTAGGTGACATCCTCAGTGCTTGGGAGCCTCCTGTGAAGCGCTTCTGTGGTGTTTCCTCCGGTGTTTATAGTGGTCTGTCCCTGCCGCTTCCGGTTGTCAGTTTCAGCTGTCCGCTGTAGTGGCCGGTAAAACGACACGACCAGCTATCCTTAGTAGCCACACACGCAGACGACAAGCAACATGAATTCGACTGGGACAACATTACCATTATAGGGCAAAGCCAAACAAAGAACAGCCAGGGAATTCCTAGAAGCATGGCACTCATCCACAAACTCCATCAACAAACACATCGACCTGGACCCAATATACCGGCCACTACAGCGGACAGCTGAAACTGACAACCGGAAGCAGCAGGGACAGGCCACTATAAATGCCGGAGGAAACACCACAGAAGCACTTCACAGGAGGCTCCCAAGCACTGAGGATGTCACCTAGACAGGGGACGAAACGTTTGCAACAAAAATTTCCAGCTCGGCGAACAGAACCACAACATCTCCCCTATACCTTCCTCCAATCACCTTAAAATTATGATCCCTCGTGATAGCCATTTCTGCCCTGGGGAAAAAATCTTTGGTTATCTACTCTATATATTCCTCTCTTTACCTTGTACTCTATATCAAGTCACCTCTCTTTCTTCTTCTCTCCAGTGAGAAAAGCCCTTGATCACTCAACCTCTCTTCATAAGATATGTCCCCAATCCAGGCAGCATCTCCTGTACCTTCTCTAAAGTATCTACATCCTTCTTATAATGAGGTGACCAGAACTGGACACAACATTCCATTCTAACCAGCAAATTCTCATGGCTCTTAAACTCAATTCCCCCTGTTAAAGAAGGCCAAAACACTGTATGCCTTCTTAACAACCCTGTCAACTTGAGTGGCAACTTTGAGGGATCTATGTACATGGACCCACAAGATCCCAGTGTTCCTCCACAATGCCACAAATCCTGTATTAGTTGAAATTCGATCTTCCAAAATGAATCACTTTGCATTTATCCAGGTTGATCTCCATTTGCCACTTCTCAGCCCAGTTCTGCATCCTTTCAGTGTCTTGTTGTATCCTGCAACAGCCCTCAATACTGTCTACAACACCACCGACTTTTGTGTCATCGGCAAACTTACTAACCCACCCTTCCATTTCTTTATCCAAGTCATTTATTAAAACTACAAAGAGCAGAGGCCCAAGAACAGATTCCTGCGGGCCACAACTGGTCACTGACCTTCAGACAGAATACTTTCTATCCACTACCACTCGCTGTCTCCTTCCAGCTAGCCAAGTTTGTATCCAGACAGCCAAATTTCCCTATATCCCATATCTCCTAACTTTCTGAATGAGCCTGCCATGGGGAACTTTATCAAATGCATTACTGAATTCCATATACTGTACACCACATCCACTGCTCGACCTTCATCAACTTGTCTCCTCACATCCTCAAAGAACTCAATATGGCTTGTGAGGCATGACCTGCCCCTCACAAAGCCATGCTGACTATCTGTAATCAAACTATGTTTTTCCAAATATCTACTGAACTATCCCACTACCAACTTTTGATCACAGTCTTATCTGAGGGTTGTCAAAGGGTTATCAAGATTATCCAAAGACCTTCATTCTTGCTCAATGCTTATGTCTATTGCTGGCCGTTGGATATCAGTTAGAGGAAATAGCATCCCAACTGTAACCCAGTGTATATCTTCACTACCACAACCGACCCAGATCAGATCAATTCAAGGCAGGCAATCAAAGCAGGAACTTTCCTGGACATTGTGGGCAGAGAAGAAACAATTGGACTGGATTTTTTTTGGCTTGGGGCCTGAATGACAGAGTGCTGAAACCTGGGAGTAAACCCTACTTGGTATCTCCAGTGCCAGACTGAGGGAGTACCATGTTGTCAGAGACGGAATCTTTCAGATACAATGTGACAGAGGCCCCTGCTCTGCTGGTCCAGGGAGATATGGCAGCACCTTGAACACAAAGGAAGGATTCCCCTGAATAACTCACCTGCGCAATTAAGCCCGTCAAGCATGACATTTTGAGGGATCTTGTGCACAATCCAGCAGTCAACATACATTAAGGCGATTTCCTTTGTTGGAATTGTTTTTAGATTTTTCTGTGATTATATGAGATTCCCTGCAGTTCCCAGTGGTCTCTTTCGTTGGTGTGGGAATGTACACCAGAACTTCAGTTAACAGATTGCTTTCCATTTTAATGTGCCCAGAGATAATGCGTCATGTTGGAAATACTACATGTGGTTGTGTCTCAACCACAACAATCCCTCTAAATGCCAGAAACGTGCATCATTAGGAGCTGAACATGGCAAACAACTTCGCCCAGTGACAAAAATAGAAATTACTGGAAAACCTCAGGTGGTCTGGCAGCATCTGTGGAGAGAAATCAGAGTTAATGTTTCAGGTTGAGTGATTCTTTCTGAGAACTTGCAATGGGAAATGCAAGGTTACAGGGTTAGGGTAGGAGGAGGGACAGTGTGGACTTGTTGGGCCGAATGGCCTGTTTCCACACTATAGGGATTCTATAGATCTATGAATTTCTGGCCTAGCTGGTGACATTTATATATAGGAGAAACAAATGAAAAATATATACATCTGCTCCAGTAATGTGAGGACCCTGTCCCTGTCATTAAAAGGAACTGAAAACAAGCTTCAGTTCCATTGACTTTCAAATGGTTCTTGGTATGCTTCACATTTTCCATATTCTTTCTCTATCTCGGACCTCACTCTGATGACTGTTCCTGAGGTTGTTGTGTTGATAGATTACTCACTTTGAGTAGTATTGGTGCACACTCACTGTATGGATGACCATCTGTATTGGACCTTTTCTCACCACCTGCCCCCCAAGTCTATACCTCTTGGTGCTACTCCAGATGAATATTAGGAACAATCTCCAAACCTCGGGGGTTATCTGTATGATTTTTATAAGTGGGATGTGGGTGTCACTGACAGTACTGGCATTTGTTGCTCTATCCCCAATTGACCGTGGATAGAGTGGCTTGCTGGGCAAATGTCCTTCCATCACGGCACATTAGTGAACCAGATAGGTTTTTACAATATTTGATGGTAGTTTCATCCTCATAGCTTTTATTTTCACATTTGTTAAACAAACTTGAATTCCATGAGCTATCATTGTTACATCTCACCGGGGGAACACACTCAAAATCAAGCCCAGCTTTCCTGGAGTTATTACAACAGTTAGAAATGTTACCAGCATGTGCAAAGTCTCCCATTTATCTGTCACATAGACCCAGGTTAACAGAAAAGACACACTACATGTCTGTTCTTAACAAGAACCCTCTTCTTTTATTGGAAGTAAAAGATTCTAATCACAGGTTTTGAACTGTTGACCATTAATTCTACCAGTTAAGTTTGGACCCCTTCACAAAAATCTACACACACACACACACACACACAGAATGGTGTTTTGGGTGGACTAAAAATAAATTGGGGAAGCATAGGGTTCCTGCTCCACAGGGTTCATAGTCCAAAGGTTTCCCAATCCACCGGGTTAATGGTCCATAAGGTTCCCAATTCATAGGGTTCCTAATTCACAGGGTTCTCGGCCCACAGGGATCATGATCCACGGTCCACGGTCTTCAAAGTTCACAGGGGTTGCTAAAATGATATTTTTACTTGCCAGAGTATTTTTAATCTTCAACTTCTCCACTAAGTTCTTTTTACTTCAGAGGAGGCAAGGTTGGTTGGCATACCAACTGCAACATCTCTTAGTTATTGGTTAAAGGGCACGGCTTACAGCAACTGGTGGGGGAAAATAAACTCAGAAATTGTTTGAAAACCTCCGCAGGCTGTTCTGAATAAGGATCATTGTACCCAGTACATTAACTCTGCCTTCTCTCTACAGATGCAGCCAAATCTGCTGCGATTTTCCAGCATTGTTTGATTTCCAGCACCACAGTTCTTTGCCTTTTTTATTTCGGGAAAATAAACTTTCTTTTCAGGCTTTAGGTATTTTGTTGGAGAGAAAGATATACTATCCGTCTTACAGCAGTCCAAAGGCTTCTGCCAGTATTGTACACATCCATAAGCTATTCAATTACCCTATAGCCAATCAGATAGTTGTTGTTAGGATAATGACCTTTGCCATCTACAACTGGTCACAACTCCACTACCCAATCAGCAACCTGTTGACGGCCCAATCTCACTGTGTTCGCTCATCTGCAAGCAGTTTTCCCTTTGCTTGAACAATGTTGCAGAGTAAAGACAACACACAATGATTTTCAGTGAATTGCTTTTTAAATTTCCTTCCTTGGTCCTTCTCTGTTAGGCTGTTCTTTTCCCATTTCAGTCCACAATCAAAAATACAGAAAAAAAAATGAGATGGTGTTCACACATTGCCCTTAGAGTGTTAGCCTGTGGCTCAGGATTACTGGCCCAGTGACCATATCACTGAACCATGTCTCAGGCCAAAATAATTGTGTTGCGGTTCCGGGTAACAAAGAGTGTCAAGAACAAGTGATGTTCCTGATAAAGCTTTCAAACCTTTAGCACTTTCTAATTGAGAATTGATATTAGCTTTGCAAAATTAGAGACAGACATTAATGATTGGTGAAGGTTTATTGAGAAGCTCTGTGTATGAATGGTGCTTATACATTTTCATTTCTCTCTTATTGACTGAAAACAGGTCTTTGAGATTCGGAACATTGATGAACTTACCGAGGATTGGTTGCGTGAGAAACTCGCATTCTTTCGTTGATTACTGGCACAATCTTTAAAAAGTGTTCATTTCTGAAAATTTAATGTGTTTAAGACATATTAAATAAATTTTACATTTTTTCTTTTGCATTTTTGTACCATAAAAGTAAAACCACACAATAATCACTCATGTGATTTTCCAACTGTGCTTCAATTGAAATGGAGGTGATGGCCTAGTGGTATTATCACTAGACTATTCATTCAGAAAACTCAGTTAATGTGCTGAGTTCAAATCTCACCACAGCAATTGGTGAACTTTGAATTCAATCAAAATATCTCTTTTTAAGAAACAACTGAAGACCATGAAACCATTGTTGATTATCAGGAAGACCTGTCTGGTTCACTAATGACCTTTAGGGAAGGAAATCTGCCATCTTATCTGATCTGGCCTATGTGTAACTCCATACCCACAGCAATGTGGTTGACTCTTAACTGCCCTCAGAAACATTCAGTTATATCAATCGCTGCAAAATAGCAACAAAGAATTGAAACCAAAGGGACCTGGCATTGACCTAGGCATCGGAAAAGACAATGGCAGAAACAGCTCTGCCAACCCTGCAGAGTCCTCCTCACTAATATCTGGGGGCTGGTGCCAACATTGGGAGAGCTGTCTCACAGACTAGTCAAATAACAGCCTGACACAGTCATACTCACGGAATCATACCTTACAGACAATGTCCCAGACACCACCATCACCACCCCTGGATTTGTCCCGTCCCACCGGCAGGACAGACCCATCAGAGATGGCGGCACATTGTGATAAACAGTTGGGCGGGAGTTGCCCTGAGAGTCCTCAACATTAACTCTAGACCCCTTGAAATCTCATGTCTTCAGGTTGAACACGGGCAAGGAAACCTCCTGCTGATTACCATGTACTGCCCTCCCTTGGCTGATAAATCAGAACCACATTTGGAGGAAGCACTGAGGATGGTAAGGGCACAAGATGTATTGTAGGTAGAGGATTTCAATGTCCACCATCAAGAGTGGCTTGGTGGTGGTAATACTGATTGAGCTGGTCGGGTCCGAAAGGACGTAGCTGCTAGAATGTGCAGCAGGTGGTGAGGGAACCCACAAGTGGGAAAAGCATACTTGACCTCATCCTTACCAATCTGCTGGCTGCAGAAACATCTGTCCATGACAGTATCGGTAAGAGTGACCACCGCACAGTCCTTGTGTAGACAAAGTCCTACCTTCACATTGAGAATACCCTCCATTGTGTTGTGTGGCACTGTCACCATGCTAAATGGGACAGACCTTGAACAGATCTAGCAACTAAAGACTGGGCATCCATGAAGTCTGTGGGCCATCAGCAGCAGCAGAACTGTACTCCAGCAAAGCCTGTTACCTGATGGCCCGGCATATCCCCCAATCGACCATTACCATCAACCCTGACTCAATGGAGAGTGCAGGAGGGCATGCTAGGAGCAGCACCAGACATATCTGAAAATGAGATGTCAATCTGATAGGCCTACTTGCATGCCAAACAGCACAAACAGCAAGTGATAGACAGAACTAAGTGATGGCACAACCAATGGATCAGATCTAAGCTTTGTAATCCTTCCACATCCAGTCATGAATGCTGGTGGACAATTAAACAACTCACTGGAGGAGTAGGTTCCACAAATATCCAGGTCCTCAATGATGGAAGAGCCCAGCATATCAGTGCAAAAGATGAGGCTGAAGCATTCGCAACAAGTGCTGAATGGGTGATCCATCTTTGCCTCCTCCAGTGGATCCCATTATCACAGATTCCAGTCTTCAGCCAAGTCGATTCACTCCATTTGATAATCAAGAAATGGTTGCAGACACTGGATGCTGCAAAGGATATGGGCCCTGACAACATTTGGCAATAGTATTGAAGACTTGTGTTCTAAACCTTGCTGCACCTTGAGCCCACCTGTTCTAGTGCACCAACAATGCTGGTATCTACCAAACAATGTGGAAAATTGTCCAGATATGTCCTGCACAAAGCTAACCCAGCCAACTTCTGTCCCATCAGTCTATTCTTGATCATCAGTAAAGTGATGGAAGGTGTCACCAACAGGGCTATCAAGCAGCAACTGCTCAGCAATAACCTGCTCAGTGATGCCCAGTTTGGGTTCCTCTAGGGTCACTCAGCTCCTGACCTCATTCCAGCCTTGGTTTAAACATGGACAAAAGAGCTGAATTCCAGAGGGGAGGGGACAGGGATAGCCCTTGACGTCAAGGCTGCATTCGACTGTTCTTTTCCCATTTCAGTCCACAATCAAAAATACAGAAAAAAAAAATGAGATGGTGTTCACACATTGCCCTTAGAGTGTTAGCCTGCGGCTCAGGATTACTGCCCCAGTGACCATATCACTGAACCATTTCTCAGGGCAAAATAATTGTGTTGCGGTTCCGGGTCAAGGCTGCATCAAGGACCCCGGCAAAACTGGAATCAATGGGTATTGGGGACAAACTCTCTGCTAGCTGGAATCATACCTGACACATTATTGGAGATCGGTCAACTGAGCTCAAGGACATCTCTGTAGGGGTTTCTTGGGTAGTGTCCTCAGCCCGACCATCTTCAACTGCTTCATCAATGACCTTCCCTCCACCATAAGGTCAGAAGTGGGGATGTTCACCGATGAACTGCACACTATTCAGCGCCATTCACGACTCCTCAGATACTGAAGCAGTCCACGTTCAAACGCAGCAAGATCTGGATAATATCCAGGCTTGGGCTGACAAGTGGCAAGTAACGTTCATGCCGCACAAATACCAGGCTTTGACCATAGTCAATAAGAGATAATCTAATCCTCATCCCTTGGTATTCAATAGTGTTCCCATCACTAAATCCTCCACTATCAACATCCTTGGCTACCATTGAACAGGAACTCAACGGGACTCAACGAGACTCACCACATAGTGGCTACAAGAACAGGTCAGCGGCTAGGAACACTGCAATGTGTAACTCACCTCCTGACTTCCTAATGCCTACCCACCATCTACAAGGCACAAGTCTGGAATATGATACAATAATCCCCACTTGCCTGGATGAGTACAACTCCAATAACAAAAACATAATTTCTGCCCGTGCAATTTTCCTAAACAACTTAAATACAAAGTTAAAATAAAGCTCCCTCTATACTGTCACAATTAAACAAGAAACTCAATACCATCCAGGACAAAGGAACCCGCTTGACTGACACCACATCCTCACAATCCACTCCCTCCACCTCTGATGCTCAGTAGCAGCAGTGTGCACCATCTACAAGATGTACTGCAGAAACTCACCAAAGATCCTCAGGCAGTACCTTCCAAACCCACGACCACTTCCATCTAGAAGGACAAGGGCAGCAGATACATGGGAACACCACCTCCTGCAAGTTCCCCTCCAAGCCCCTCACCATCCTGACTGGGAAATATATCGCCATTCCTTCAGTGTCGCTGGGTCAGAATCCTGCAATTCCCTCCCTAAGGGCATTGTGGGTTTACCTATAGCATGTGGACTGCAGCGGTTCAAGAAGGCAGCTCATCACCACCAAGGTTTTAGGAGGGAATTTCAGAGCCAGGACTCAGGCCCAGCTGAATGGTGGAGCAACTGAAATTGGGGAACCTTAAGAGGTTAGAATTCACAGAAATGGTGCAGGATTTCAGGGCTGGAGCTGGGTGTAGGAATAGAGAAGGCTGAAGCCTCAGCAGGATTGAAATACATTACTGCGAATGTAGCTTTGGATGGGAAGGGTATTGTCTTTACCTATTCTCATGCTGAATTAGCCAAGTAAACGCAATATAGCATGTGCGGTCTTGCTGAGAATTGTCACAATCATAACATTTACATAAGGAGTTTAAGAAGGCATTTTGCACACTTGCCTTCATTGCTCAGACGTTTGGGTATAGGAATTGGGACGTCATGTTGAGATTGTACAAGATGTTAGTGAAGTCTCTCCTGGAGTGCTATGTCTTGTTCTGGTTGCCTTGTTATGGGAAGAATATTATTAAGCTGCAGAGGGTTCAGAAGAGATTTACCAGGATATTGCTGGGAATGGAGGGTTTGAGTTATAAGGAGAGGCTGAATAGGCTGGGACTTTAGTCAGTGGAGCGTAGGAGGGTGAAGGGTGACCTTATGATGATTGGCTGAGGATCCTGGGATTATATTCATTCAAGGTTAGAAGGTTGAGGGGAGATCTAATAGAAACTTACAAGATAATGCATTACTTAGAAAGGGTGGATGCTGGGAAGTTGTTTCCATTAGGCCTGGAGACTAGGGCCTGTGGGCACAGCCTTAAAATTAGAGGGGGTCACTTTAGAATGGAAATGAGGGGATATTTCTTCAGCCAGAGAGTGGTGGGTCTGTGGAATTCATTGCCATGGTGTGCAGTGGAGGCCAGGACATTGGGTGTCTTCAAAGAAGAGATTGATAAATTCTTGATCTCGCAAGAAATTAAGGGCTACGGGGAGAGTGCAGGTAAGTGAAATTTGAAATGCCCATCAGCCATGATTAAATGGCAGAGTGGACTCGATGGGCCGAATGGCCTTGCATCCACTTCTATGCCTTATGGTCTTATAGAGGTTTATAAAATCATGAGAGGCATAGATAAGGTGAATGGAAGGTGCCTTTTCCCTAAGGTGGGATATTTTCAAAACTTGGGGGGCATAGTTTTAAGGTGAAAGGGGAAAGATTTAAAAAAGACTTGCGAGGCAATTTCTTTCCACTCAGAGAGCAGTTCATGTGTGGAATGAACTTCCAGAGGAAATAGTGGATGCAGGTACAGTTACAACATTTAAAAGACATTTGGATAAGTACATGAAAAATAAATGTTTGGAGGAATATGGGCCACGAGCAGGCAGGTGGGACTAGTTTAGTTTGGGATTATGGTCGGCATGGACTAGTTGGACCGAAGGGTCTCTTTCTGTGCTGTATGACTCTATAACTGGCTGAATCAGCTGATTTTCATGGTGAGCTCATGGTACCTGTAGATTTAGCTATTAATTGGTTTGAGTGTAGAGTGAAAAACAGTCAGAAGCCAGTAAAACTTGGGTGAATGACACAGTCATTAGCTCCACACTCTCTGCCTCTCTGTATCCCATTACTGCTGCTCATCCTCAAAAAGGCAATTGTTTCATAAAGGAATACACTGGCAGACTGTGTCTCTCCATTTATGCGTTATTTGGCCCTTTGCTTGTGGTGGGAACAAGGATCAGTGACGAGTTCATGTCTTTCTTCCATATCTAATTAATATGGTGGAAAACAGATGTCAAAGTCTAATGATTTTCAGTTAGACAACATGAGCCCACGCAATTGTGTTGTTATTCACCACTTCGAGTCTTTCAATTCGGCTGCAGTGAGATAGCTGTCATTCTCCATGAAACACAGATTGAGAATGTTTTTTGCATAGATAGAATCCAGCTGCAAAAACACATTGAGTGATACAGCAGAGAAGGAGACCACTCGTACCATTGTATCTGTGCTGGCCCTGTGAAACAGCTATCCAACTCATCCCTACCCTTTGCAAGCAGGGTGCTGAAAAATTCCCAAATCTTCACGGAACTTACCGTTATAAGGTTTCCTTGCTCTTCTCATGATTTAATATTCTGGAAATCTGGCACAGCTATGAGAACAGTTTCTGACCTCTACATCTGGCATAATGCAGACTTTGCCTTGCTCCTTCATACAATAAGCTTCTGTTAGTGTCAAGCTGTTGGGGAAAGTTAAAGTGCATGAGCCAAGATATCTTTATGAGAAGGAAAGAGATTCCTCTATGCTTCTACCTGTCTCTTTCTGTTGCATTCTGTTAGTTACCATATTTCTCTTTAAAGACATCTGATATTTTACGTTAAATAAATAAAAATGGTAGTTTGGAGTGCTTAACCTCTTTTGTATACACTTTTTGGATATGGGTGTAGCTGGCTGGCCAGCATTTATTGCCTGTCCCCAGTTGCCCTTAGCTGTGGAGAATGACTGAGTTCTTTCTAAGACCTCAAAGAAAAGTGAAACTATCCGTTATTGGTTAGAGGTGAAAATGTGTTGCTGGAAAAGCACAGCAGGTCAGGCAGCATCCAAGGATCAGGAGAATCGACGTTTCGGGCATGAGCCCTCCTTCAGGAATGAGCCCTTCTTCTTCCTGAAGAAGGGCTTATGCCCGAAACGTCGATTCTCCTGTTCCTTGGATGCTGCCTGACCTGCTGTGCTTTTCCAGCAACACATTTTCAGCTCTGATCTCCAGCATCTGCAGTCCTCACTTTCTCCCCATTATCGGTTATACAAAGATATGTATTTTTTAAGAGACTGGATTTTGATAATTTTATTTACTTGCCTATACCAAGCTTCTCAGAGTAAAAATAAACTTGCCGTTTGGATTAGTTGCACGTGGCAGTCAGTGAGCTGAGAGAGTTCATTTGGGACACAGACTTACAAAGAGCCTGTAGTAAGTGAGATCGTGCTCTCTTTACTTTTTTTGGGGAAGAAGTAACACTCAGGCTTTGCAAAAAGAAAGAAAACGTCTACATTAGGCAAGACTCAAGTCCAACTGAATAGCAGCTGAACTCAGGGTTGCTGAAATCACCAGCAAGGTGCCAGCACCAAAATTCCAACAGAACTGTGAGAAAGTCATTTTGGTCTATCATAAGATGTAAGCTAAATAAATACTGAAAGAACTGCAGATACTGTAAATCAGAAACGAAAAGCTCAGCAGATCTGGCAGCATCTGTGGAGAGAAATCAACATTAACGATTTGGATTTAGTGAATTTAGAATTTACCCTGAAAAGCCTCTAGCAGCCCATTACACTCTTGCCTGTAACACTCATACATTATAGACCTGCCCAATCTACAGCCACTGCTATGCGCTTATCTGTTATAAACCTATAACTTACGCACCTATATCACCCAGTACAAGTCTACCAATCACACATTATATACCCATCTGCCACACATACTTCTTGACACACTCACCCATAAAAATGGCCAAATGTTATATAATCACTTGTTCCTTATTCACCTATTACAAATCAACATGTTAAACCCCACTTGTTACCCATTAAACCCATTACACACCTGCATGTTATATACCCGTTTGCTAATCGCATTTATTGAAATTGTGAAACTTGTCAAATTTGGATTGATTTTCCAGTATTATTAGGAAGGTTAACAGCTCAATGCATCAGATATAACAGAATTTGGCTATTTCACTGGATCCGAAAGGTTAACTCTGATTTCTCTCCACAGATGCTGCTAGACCTGCTGAGCTTTTCCAGCAATATCAGGTTTTGCTTCTGATAAGAGGTGAGCTGTTTGGCCGCTCGAGCCTACCCTGCTCTTCAATAGGATCATGGCTGATCTGTCATTCCTCACGTCCGTTTTCCTGTCCTTTCCCCCAGCTGGTCAAGAATCTGTCTCAGCCTTAAATATACACACAGGCTCTGGCCCTACAGCTCTCTGTGGAAAGGAGTTCCAAAGACTCACAACCCTCTGAGGGAAGAAATTCCTCCCTATCTCAGTCTGAAATTGGCCCCTTTCCACTGAGTCTGGGCCCTCTGGTCCTCAATTCTTCCACAACGGGAGCCATCCTCTCAGCATTTGTACTTTGGTCCAAAACTTGGTGCTATATTTCCTGTTCATTCCCTGCCAGATATTCTTAAAAGGACTGTTGCTCTAGTCCATTTGGCTTTCCCAAGGAGACAGTGAGGACTGCAGATGCTGGAGACTAGAGTCGAGAGTGGGGTGCTGGAAAAGCACAGCAGGTCAGGCAGCATCCGAGGAGCAGGAGAATTGACATTTCAGGCATAAGCCCTTTATCAGGAATGTGGCCTTATGTCCGAAACGTCGATTCTCCGACTCCTCGAATGCTGCCATGAATGCATGTGTATTTGGATTTAAAGAGGGTAAGGTTTAAGTTTTCATTAGTAACTAATCATCTACCTTTGACTCATATTAGAGGCTAATTGGAATAACAGGTTTTTGTTTCTTATTCATTCATGAAATATGGTTTGAGTTTCTTACATGGTCTGGCCTACATGTGACTCCAGTACTACAGGCTGAATAGGCTGGAACTGTTTTCCCTGGAGGGTCAGAGGCTGAGGGGTGACCTTGTAGAGGTTTATAAAATCATGGGGGGGGGAAATGAATAGGGTAAATAGCCAGGGTCTTTTCCTTGGGGTGGGGGATCTGGAACTAGAGGAGCATAGGTTTAAGGTGAGAGAGGAAAGATTTAAAAGGGATCGAAGGGGTAACTTTTTCACCCAGAGGGTGGTACGTGTATGGAATGAGCTGCCAGAGGAAATGGTGGAGGCTGGTACAATTACAGCATTTAAGAGGCATCTGGTTGGGGACATGGATGGAAAAGGATTTAGAGTGATATGGGCGAAGTGCTGGCAAATAGGACTAGATTATGTTAGGATAGCTGGTCGGCATGGAGGAGTTGAACCGAAGGGCCTGTTTCTGTGCTGTACATCTCTCTGGCTCTATGAATCTTAACTGCTCTTTGAAATGGCCGAGCAAGGGATTCAGTTCAAGGGGCAGTTAGGGACAGGAAACAAATGCTGGTCTTGCCAGTGTCATCCACATCCCAGGGAAGGATAAAGTAAGAAGTTATTTTTCTTTTTCCCTCTGTCACACTCAGTCCCTCTTGTAGCAGAACTAAGAGATAGAGAACACTCAAACAATTACTAGCTGACTCGGGAAGCCTTAAAGGATGTGTGCAGATGGGGTAAAAAGGCAAAGACTTTCTTGATTAATTTAATGAGCTTTCAAATAATCTTTGTTTTATTTCCTCTCGTACATGCTATTTTGCTTGCTGCTTCTCACACTCACTACAATAGAGTCACTATGTAGAATTCAGAGCACAGAAACAGGCCATTCGGCCCATATCTATCGTGCTGGAGTTTCTGCTCCACACTAGTCTTCTCACACCCTTCTTCATCTCATCCTATCCTTCTTCCAGTTGTCTGCCTTACAGGTGTCATTTGTGCAGACAGGAATCAGCAACATTGATCTTCCTGCATCCCTGTGGAGTTTCCGAGTGGGTAGAATACAGTCCGAGTGAAATCGCTTCCTGGCCAGAAGCACAATACTGCCACCAACCCCAGACTAAGGTGTGAGAGAATCTGAGTCTACACTTCACCTCCAAAATTCACAAAGGTACAACACCATAAGACCATAAAGTAATAAGACCATAAGAAATAGGAACAGGAGTAGGCCATTCAGCCCTTTGAACCTGATCTGCCTTTCAGTAGGATTATGGCTGATCTAACATTCCTTGTGTCCACTTTCCTGTGTTTTCCTGTAACTTTTGGTTCCCCGATTGATCAAGAATCTCTCCATCTCAGCCTTAAGCATACACAGGGACTCTCCCCCCACAGCTCTCTGTGGTAAGGAGTTCTAAACTATCTGTGGCCTAGAGGACCTGGGTTCAAGTCCCACCTGCTCCAGTGATGTGGAGTAACATTGTGGAATAGTTTGATTAGAAAGTAAAAACAAAAGAATTCCAAAGACTCACAATCCCCTGAGAGAAGAAAGTGCTCCTTATCTCAGCCTTTATTTTGAGGCGATGCTGTCTGGTCCTAGACTCTCCTGGTTGGAGGAAATATCGTTTCAGTATTTACCCTGCAGCAGCCCATTGCTCACCTGCCTATTACACTCATACATCACACACCCACCCATTACATAGCCCCTATTATACACTCATCTGTTATAAACCTACACATTACACGTGTGACTGATACACACCCCTACCACCCAGTACAAGTCTATCCATCACACATTATTCTATGAAAGGCAGCGAGGTAGTTACTTCATAGACAGGACTTAATGAATCACTGTTAAACAACTTACTTTTTTATCTGTGACCAGTGTTTAAAGGAGGAAGCTGGAAACTTATCACTTCCAAGCTCAAACTTTCTTTAAATTCAATTTACACTTGACTGCAACAGAAAGTTGGCAAAAAAACAGCTCTTGCCTGCAGGTGGTCTGCTGACGTGAAATGGGTGATATGACTGACTTAATGAGGTTAAAAATCACACAACACCAGGTGATAGTCCAACAGGTTTATTTGAATGTACAAGTTTTCAGAGTGCTGCTCCTTTGTCACGTAGCTAGTGGTGCAAGATCATAGGACAAAGAATTTAAATTAACGATCAAAGTTCTTTCTGTAGGCCACACTGAAAACAACAATTAACTTACCTGATCCTGTGCTGTGACCTCTCCCAGACAGCTTCCTCCAAATTCAGTTGTGAATTTCACTGTTTGTTAACTTTCCCAAATGCGCTCCGATGTCCAGTGGAGTGCCACAACGATCGGTGCTGGGCCCTCTACTTTTTGTCATTTATATAAATGATTTGGATGTGAGCATAAGAGGTACAGTTAGTGAGTTTGCGGAAGACACCAAAATTGGAGGTGTAGTGGACAGCGAAGAGGGTTACCTCAGATTACAACAGGATCTGGACCAGATGGGCCAATGGGCTGAGAAGTGGCAGATGGAGTTTAATTCAGATAAATGCGAGGTGCTGCATTTTGGGAAAGCAAATCTTAGCAGGACTTATACACTTCATGGTAAGGTCCCAGGGAGCGTTGCTTAACAAAGAGACCTTGGAGTGCAGGTTCATAGCTCCTTGAAAGTGGAGTTGCAGGTAGATAGGATAGTGAAGAAAGCATTTGGTATGCTTTCTTTTATTGGTCGGAGTATTGAGTACAGGAGTTGGGAGGTCATGTTGTGGCTGTACAGGACATTGGTTAGGCCACTGTTGGAATATTGCGTGCAGGTCTGGTCTCCTTCCTATTGGAAAAATGTTGTGAAACTTGAAATGGTTCAGAAAAGATTTACAAGGATGTTGCCAGGGTCGGAGGATTTGAGCTACAGGGAGAGGCTGAACATCCTGGGGCTGTTTTCCCTGGAGTGTCAGAGGCTGAGGGGTGACCTTATAGAGGTTTACAAAATTATGAGGGGCATGGATAGGATAAATAGAAAAAGTCTTTTCCCTGGGGTCAGGGAGTCCAGAACTAGAGGGCATAGGTTTAGGGTGAGGGGGGAAAGCTATAAAAGAGACCTAAAGGGCAACTTTTCACATAGAGGGTGGTACGTGTATGGAATGAGCTGCCAGAGGAAGTGGTGGAGGGTGCTGGCAAGTGCGAATGGATTGGGTTGGGATATCTGGTCGGCATGGACAGGTTGGACTGAAGGGTCTGTACATCTCTATGACTCTATGACTATGAGGCCTGGCGAAAGGTTTCAGCCTGAAACGTTGACTTTCCTACTCCTCTGATGCTGTCTGATCTGCTCTGCTTATCTGGCTTCACAGCCATTGACACATTATACACCCATCTGCTACACATATTCCATTACACACACACACACTCTCATTACATGACCAATATAATCATTTGCTCCTGATTCACCTATTACAAATCAACATGTTACACTCTACTTGTTGCCCATTACACACCCACCCATTCCACACCTGCATGTATATATACCCGTATATATAATTACGTTTACTGAAATCATGGAACTTGTGAAATTTGGGTTGACTTTCCAGTATTTTTAGGAAGGTTGACAGAACTCAATGCATCAGATGTAACAGAACCGCAAGTCATTATCACCGTGCTTATACAGGTTAACATGCTGCACACTGCAGAAGGAAACTGGTTGCCATGGTGACTGCTTACACATCCTGGAATTCTTCTCTCCTGCTAACTTTAATAATCAGTTTCTCTGAGTTTCAGGGACGTACCTGAGTGACAGTCAGTCTAATGGGGACATAGGGCCGCTCTGGCTGAAGGCTAGAATTGATCGAGAAGGTGATTTGACAGAAACAGTCCCCTCATTAGCTCCAGTGTTATGCTTTACTGGGAAGCCGGCAGCTCACAGGGGGCTTTGTGATATAAGGTTTATCCTCAATTTAGATGGACTCACACATTGACACAATCCCGCTCATCCATGCACACTCTTGTGTTTGTAGGGAATCCCTCAGGATTGAGAATGACTCACTTCAATTCCATTTGTAGAGATTTGAAGGTGGCTGCTATGTTCAGTTCACAAACTGCAGATTCTGCTCCCAAAGGGGGCAAGTGGAGCTGGTGGCTTCTGGGTTGTTGTCCCATGTGATAGCCCCATCAGTAAGGCTCAGACAATGCCCTTAAAGTATTCCTGACATCTCCCTGGGTTTAGGATCTCCTGCTGTGACTGAGTTCCCAGATGAACTATTGTTTGCGGCAGTCTGCAGTCGGCATTCGGCCAATGTGCCCCATCCTGATGAACTGGTAACGAGGGATTAGCATTTTGACAGCAAATTGGCTTGGGAGAGGACACTGTGATTGGACCGTCCTCCTTGTCAGCAGATTGCAGGATGTTTTAAAGCTGCCATGCTGCAATCTCTCCAGCGTTCTGAGGTTTCTGTGGTCGGTTACCCAAATTCCTGAATCCCACAGGAGTGTAGGCTGCCCAGTAAACTATGCCCTTAGACTTGGTACGAGATCAACCTGGGATTGTAATGATAAGAAATCAGAAAACATAACAGCCACTGGCTAAGAATTGTACAAATGTGCTCATGGCCAAACAGGAAGAGAAACAGATTCCAGTTCTTTCTCAGTAGAAGTCATTGTTGAAACTAATTCTTTCAAAGCTATGGTGAGGATTTGAACTGAGAGAGAGTCAGCTCCTTCAGGAACTATAGCCCAGTAAATGCCAGTCCCTTAAGGAACTGTATTCCCTTCAGAAACTGTATCCTAGTAAGAGTCAGCTCCTTCAGGAACTGTATCCCAGTGAGTCAGCCCCTTCAGGAACTGTATCCCAGTGAGAGTCAGCCCCTTCAGGAACTGTATCCCAGTGAGTCAGCCCCTTCAGGAACTGTATCCCAGTGAGAGTCAGCCCCTTCAGGAACTGTATCCCAGTGAGTCAACCCCTTCAGGAACTGTATCCCAGTGAGAGTCAGCCCCTTCAGGAACTGTATCCCAGTGAGTCAGCCCCTTCAGGAACTGTATCCCAGTGAGAGTCAGTACCTTCAGGAACTGTATCCCAGTGAGGGTCAGCCCCTTCAGGAACTGTATCCCAGTGAGAGTCAGCCCCTTCGGGAACTGTATCCCAGTGAGAGTCAGTTCCTTCAGGAACTGTATCCCAGTGAGAGTCAGCCCCTTCAGGAACTGTATCCCAGTGAGAGTCAGCCCCTTCAGGAACTGTATCCCAGTGAGAGTCAGCTCCTTCGGGAACTGCATCCCAGTGAGAGTCAGTTCCTTCAGGAACTGTATCCCGGTGAGAGTCAGCTCCTACAGGAACTAAATCCCAGTGAGAGTCAGATCCTTCAGGAACTGTATCCCAGTGAGAGTCAGCACTTTCAGGATCTGTATCCCAGTAGAGTCAGCCCCTTCAGGAACTGTATCCCAGTGAGAGTCAGCCCCTTCAGGAACTGTATCCCAGTGAGAGACAGCCCCATCGGGAACTGTATCCCAGTGAGAGTCAGCTCCTTCGGGATCTGTATCCCAGTGAGAGTCAGCCCCTTCAGGAACTGTATCCCAGTGAGAGACAGCCCCTTCGGGAACTGTATCCCAGTGAGAGTCAGCTCCTTTGGGATCTGTATCCCAATGAGAGTCAGCTCCTTCAGGAGCTGGATTCCAGTGAGAGACAGCCCCTTCGGGAACTGTATCCCAGTGAGAGTCAGCTCCTTCAGGAACTGTATCCCAGTGAGAGTCAGCCCCTTCAGGAACTGTATCCCAGTGAGAGTCAGCCCCTTCAGGAACTGTATCCCAGTGAGAGTCAGCACCTTCAGGAGCTGGATCCCAGTGAGAGTCAGCCCCTTCAGGAACTGTATCCCAGTGAGAGTCAGCTCCTTCAGGAACTGTATCCCAGTGAGTCAGCCCCTTCAGGAACTGTATCCCAGTGAGAGACAGCCCCTTCAGGAGCTGGATCCCAGTGAGAGACAGCCCCTTCAGGATCTGTATCCCAGTGAGAGTCAGCTCCTTCAGGAACTGTATCCCAGTGAGAGTCAGCACCTTCAGGAGCTGGATCCCAGTGAGAGACAGCCCCTTCAGGATCTGTATCCCAATGAGAGTCAGCTCCTTCAGGAACTGTATCCCAGTGAGAGTCAGCACCTTCAGGAGCTGGATCCCAGTAAGAGTCAGCCCCTTCAGGATCTGTATCCCAGTGAGAGTCAGCTCCTTCAGGAACTGTATCCCAGTGAGAGACAGCCCCTTCAGGAACTGTATCCCAATGAGAGTCAGCTCCTTCAGGAACTGTATCCCAGTGAGAGTCAGCCCCTTCAGGAACTGTATCCCAGTGAGAGACAGCCCCTTCAGGATCTGTATCCCAGTGAGAGTCAGCCCCTTCAGGATCTGTATCCCAGTGAGAGTCAGCTCCTTCAGGAGCTGGATCCCAGTAAGAGTCAGCCCCTTTAGGATCTGTATCCCAGTGAGAGTCAGCTCCTTCAGGAACTGTATCCCAGTGAGAGACAGCCCCTTCAGGAACTGTATCCCAGTGAGAGACAGCCCCTTCAGGATCTGTATCCCAGTGAGAGTCAGCACCTTCAGGAGCTGGATCCCAGTGAGTGACAGCCCCTTCAGGAACTGTATCCTAGTGAGAGTCAGCACTTTCAGGATCTGTATCCCAGTGAGAGTCAGCTCCTTCAGGAACTGTATCCCAGTGAGAGTCAGCACTTTCAGGATCTGTATCCCAATGAGAGTCAGCTCCGTCAGGAACTGTATCCCAGTGAGAGTCAGCACCTTCAGGAGCTGGATCCCAGTAAGAGTCAGCCCCTTCAGGAACTGTATCCCAGTGAGAGTCAGCTCCTTCGGGATCTGTATCCCAGTGAGAGTCAGCCCCTTCAGGAACTGTATCCCAGTGAGAGACAGCCCCTTCGGGAACTGTATCCCAGTGAGAGTCAGCTCCTTTGGGATCTGTATCCCAATGAGAGTCAGCTCCTTCAGGAGCTGGATTCCAGTGAGAGACAGCCCCTTCGGGAACTGTATCCCAGTGAGAGTCAGCTCCTTCAGGAACTGTATCCCAGTGAGAGTCAGCCCCTTCAGGAACTGTATCCCAGTGAGAGTCAGCACCTTCAGGAGCTGGATCCCAGTGAGAGTCAGCCCCTTCAGGAACTGTATCCCAGTGAGAGTCAGCTCCTTCAGGAACTGTATCCCAGTGAGTCAGCCCCTTCAGGAACTGTATCCCAGTGAGAGACAGCCCCTTCAGGAGCTGGATCCCAGTGAGAGACAGCCCCTTCAGGATCTGTATCCCAGTGAGAGTCAGCTCCTTCAGGAACTGTATCCCAGTGAGAGTCAGCACCTTCAGGAGCTGGATCCCAGTGAGAGACAGCCCCTTCAGGATCTGTATCCCAATGAGAGTCAGCTCCTTCAGGAACTGTATCCCAGTGAGAGTCAGCACCTTCAGGAGCTGGATCCCAGTAAGAGTCAGCCCCTTCAGGATCTGTATCCCAGTGAGAGTCAGCTCCTTCAGGAACTGTATCCCAGTGAGAGACAGCCCCTTCAGGAACTGTATCCCAATGAGAGTCAGCTCCTTCAGGAACTGTATCCCAGTGAGAGTCAGCCCCTTCAGGAACTGTATCCCAGTGAGAGACAGCCCCTTCAGGATCTGTATCCCAGTGAGAGTCAGCCCCTTCAGGATCTGTATCCCAGTGAGAGTCAGCTCCTTCAGGAGCTGGATCCCAGTAAGAGTCAGCCCCTTTAGGATCTGTATCCCAGTGAGAGTCAGCTCCTTCAGGAACTGTATCCCAGTGAGAGACAGCCCCTTCAGGAACTGTATCCCAGTGAGAGACAGCCCCTTCAGGATCTGTATCCCAGTGAGAGTCAGCACCTTCAGGAGCTGGATCCCAGTGAGTGACAGCCCCTTCAGGAACTGTATCCTAGTGAGAGTCAGCACTTTCAGGATCTGTATCCCAGTGAGAGTCAGCTCCTTCAGGAACTGTATCCCAGTGAGAGTCAGCACTTTCAGGATCTGTATCCCAATGAGAGTCAGCTCCTTCAGGAACTGTATCCCAGTGAGAGTCAGCACCTTCAGGAGCTGGATCCCAGTAAGAGTCAGCCCCTTCAGGATCTGTATCCCAGTGAGAGTCAGCTCCTTCAGGAACTGTATCCCAGTGAGAGACAGCCCCTTCAGGAACAGTGTCCCAGTGAGAGACAGCCCCTTCAGGATCTGTATCCCAGTGAGAGTCAGCCCCTTCAGGAACTGTATCCCAGTGAGAGTCAGCACTTTCAGGATCTGTATCCCAGTGAGAGTCAGATCCTTCAGGAACTGTATCCCAGTGAGAGTCAGCCCCTTCAGGAAATGTATCCCAGTGAGAGTCAGTGAGTGTTGATGGAGGATTTCTGTGATTTTTACTGACAGTGGATGAGCTGTAATTACTTCAATAGCCCATCAGGTGGCAGTACCTTATCGTCTTTGGGTCATGTGGATGCTACTCGATAATTGAAGGATTCAATTAAATTTTTGATTTAAATACTGGAGAGTGTTCCTTCAATATAAGGGAGAGAAAACTGCAGTGAGGAAGACTAGAGCTGTTTCTGCATCTCTAACAAGACTACCAGCTTTTGGCTGGAATCCAGTTCCTTCCTCAGTGAGAGACAATATAACATAGCGACTGTGAGAACACACTCACTATCGAAAGAATCCATCACTGTCACAGACCCTTAATAAGTGTGGAGCCTGTTACCCTGAGAACACAGAACAAGTTTATATCACATCATCTGGCAATACGCTGAGCTCAGTACGAATTCAGCCCAATAATTGTGCCATGTTCTTTCTCTCTGACAGAACAACCTCTGTCTGTAATACCAACTCTGATAATGTTAACCATCATTAACAATTAGCCTGGTCCTTTTACACTGGCCCTATAGCTGTAAGCATCCCTGCACACCAGTTTCCTCATTTCCCCTCCCCCCACGTTATCCCAGTCCCAAGCCTCTAAGGTGGCACTGCCCTCTTGACCCGTCCATTGTCTTTCCCACCTATCCACTCCACATCTCTCCGACCTATCATCTTCCCCCACCTTTATCCGCCTATTGCATTCTCAGCCACCTCCCCCCTCCCCCAGCCTCACCCCCCTCCCATTTATTTCTAAGCCCCCCCGGCCCATAAGCCTCATTCCTGATGAAGGACTTATGCCTGAAATGTCAATTCTCCTGCTCCTCGGATGCTGCCTGACCTGCTGTGCTTTTCCAGCACCACACTCTTGATTCTGATCTCCAGCATCTGCAGTCCTCACTTTCCCCTCTAACCTTATGTGTCTGACACTGTATGCAGCCTATATTAACACTCTCTGCCTTGTATCCCCATCAAAATTGGATGATGTTGTTGCAGGTAGACAGATAGTGAACAAGGTGTTCAGAACACTTGCCTCTATTGGTCAGTGCATTGAATTAAGGAGGTGGGAGGTCATGTTGCAGCTGTACAGGATATCGTTTAGACCACTTTTGAAATGCTGCACTCAATTTCTGGTCTCCCTGCTATAGAAAGGATTGAAAGGGTTCAGAAAAGATTTACAAGGATGTTGCCAGGGTTGGAGGGTTTGAGCTACAGGGAGAGGCTGAATAGGCTGTGGCTGTTTGTCTTGGAGCGTCGGAGGCTGAGGGGTGACCTTATAGAGGTTTATAAAATCATGAGGGGCAGGGATAGGATAAATAGACAAAGGTCATTTCCTCAGGGTCGGGGAATCCAAAACTAGAGGACATAGGTTTAGGGTGACGGGGAAAGATTTAAAAGAGACCTAAGGGGCAACTTTTTCACACAGAGGGTGGTACGTGCATGGAATGAGTTGCCAGAGGAAGTTGTGGAGGCTGGTACCACTACGACATTTATAAGGCTTCTGAATGGGTATATGAATAGGAAAGGTTCAGAGGGATATGGGCCAAGTGCTGGGAAGTGCAACTTGATTAATTTAGGATATCTGTTTGGCATGGACGAGTTGGACCGAAGGGTCTGTTTCTGTCCTGGATAGCTCTATGACTCTGTGAGAAAACAGTTTCAGAAAAGGAAGAAGTCAAATGGTTACCCATCTACACTGGCTCCCAGCTGAGTAACACCTCCATTTTCAACTCTCATCCTTGTTTCCAAATCCTTCTAAGACCTCACCTATCCATAACCCTTCTCATATCTCTGCATTGCTTGAATTCTGGACTCTTGAACATCTTTAATTTTAAACCAAAAGCAAAATACTCTGGAAGATAGGAACAGAAAATCCAATATAGTCAGCTGGAGTAATATTTTGGACTAAACTGGAACCTTAACTCTGTTTCTCTCACCACAGATTCTACTAGACCCATTGGATGCTGTGTTGTGATTCATGGTCAGTGTACCTTTAAAAGACGTGCTGGTGACATCATCACTGGCATATGACCTGAGTGTATAAAGATCTCAGACTCCAGCTTATCTTGGGCTGCTTGATGTCTGATATATTCAAGGCAGTAGGTTGTGAATGGCTCTTTTCATGTAGAGCAGTGAGTTATGTTAAATATTCTATTGGATTCCTCAATACCACACCATTCCTGATGAAGGACTTTTGCCTGAAGTGTCAATTTTCCTGCTCCTCAGATGCTGCCTGACCTGCTGTGCTTTTCCAGCACCACACTCTTGACTCTAATCTCCAGCATCTGCAGTCCTCACTTTCGCCTCCCACATCACCTATGTCTAGTTCTAATGTTAAGAAGGATGACATGAGCAAAGTCACACTGGGAAAGGATGTGTGGCTGGAGGCAAAAATGCACATCAGCAAGTGTATCCAGTATTCCTTATTTTAATCTCTCTACCCTAGGCTCTGGACTTCCCTCCTTGAGAAGCTCCACCCCTCTCTCTCCTTCCTTGGACACTCCTGAAAACCGAACCCCCCCCCATGTCTGTGTGTTTGATGTGCTTGGCTGTGACATTTTGAGCTGAAAATGTGTTGCTGGAGAAGCGCAGCAGGTCAGGCAGCATCCAGGGAACAGGAGAATCGACGTTTCAGGCATAAGCCCTTCTTCGTGTGATGTTTTGTGTAATGTGTGCTCCTATGAAGCACCTTGGGATGTTTTACTTTGTTAGCAAGCTACTTAAATGCAGGTTGTTGTTGGAACACTTTCATTTATTTGTTTCCCTCAGTTCAGTTGGTATTTAGCCGGTGCTCCCAGTGTGACATGGAGGGTTCGTGGCATTGTCAACAGATCCTGTCTTTTGGGATGAGTCATTTCTGGTGGACCTAAAGGATCCTGGGACACTAGCGCAAGGGAGTTCACTCCCTCCCTGTGTCCTGGGCCCGATATTTAACCCTCAGTCTCTCAGTCAGTGGATTGGGGGCATTGCCACCTTACAGTTTGTGGGAGCTTGCTTAGTGGAAATTGGCTGCTGCATTTCCTGCATTACAACAAGGGCCGCACTTCAGGAAGTCCTGCAGTGACTGGGAAGTAGTGAAAAGCGCTATGTTAATGCAAATTTTGATTTCTTTATAAATGTTGGAGGTGGAGAAAGAGATTGGGGTGAGTGGAGAGTCACAGTCATGTGATATGAACATACCAAATAGGAGCAGGCCATTCAGCCCTTTGAACCTGTCCTGCTATTCAATAAGCTCATTGCTTGATCTGTTTGTTTTACATTCCCTCCTCCACCCATCGCCCTTTGGTTTCTAACATGAATCTGTTTACCTCTGCCTTAATCATATTCAATGACTTGCCTCCACTCGCATCTGGGGCAGTCACACAACCCTCTGAGGGAATAGCATTCCCTTCCCTCTCTGCCCTGAAAGGTACCCCTGCCTTTTTAATCAGTGCCCCCTAGTTCCAGACTGACCCACCAGAGTGACCATCCTTTCCCCATCCACCGTGTCCAGACCATTCAGGATCTGATATACGTCAATCAGATCACCCCCTCACTCTGTAACCCCCAGTGGGGACAGGCCCAGTCTGTCCAACCTTTCCCCATCAAACAACCCCCTCCTTCCAGGGATCAATCCAGTAAACCCCCTCTGGACCACCTCCAGTGCATTTATATAAGGAGACCAAAGCAGCACACTGTATTCATAGAGTCCCAACAATGTGGGAGCAGGTCATTGAGTCCACACTGACCCTCCAAAGGGTATTCCACCAAGATGTACCCCCTCCGCTGTCCCTGTCCCAATAACCCTGCAACTTCCATGGCTAACCCACCTAACCTACACACCCTTGGACACTATTGGCAATCTAGCATGGCTAACCCACCCTAACTGCCACATCTTTGTTAAAAGTCACACATCGCCAGGTTATAGTCCAACAGGATTGGAGCACTACTCCTTTGTCAGGTAGCTGTGGTCCTGCTCCACAACTACCAGATGAAGGAGCAGTGCTCCGAAAGCTAGTGCTTCCAAATAAACCTGTTGGATTATAACCCAGTGGTGTGTGATTTTTAACTTTGTCCACCCTAGTCCAACACTCCTCCAAATCATGCACATCTTTGGACTGTGGCAGGAAATCGGAGCACCTGGAGAAAACCCACACAGACACGGGGAGAATGTGCAAACTCCACACAGATAATCACCCGAGATGTGGTCTCAGCAATGCCTCGTAAAACTCCACTGATGAAAGGTGAAAGTTACATTGAATTTGAATTGACGCATTAGGATATTGAGAATGCAGAATGAGAAGGGTTGTGATTGTTGGTGAACCACACCAGAGGCTGTGATACACTGGGGCTGGGAACTGGTCAGCTGGAACCAGATGAAGGCCAAGCTTTGATTAAAAGTAAACTCCAACCCAAGAAAGGGGGAGCGGGGCAGGGAGGAATAATTGGTACAAGGGTTCAAAGTATCTCCCCATGGGATTGGCAAATCGATTGCCATCGATCGATCAGGCCTGACTCCTGAAGCCCAGATAATAACCTGGTTTGGAATTTGGCCCCTGGGTAATGCAGCGGCTGAAGGTCATGAGAATTAAACACCAGGAAATTAATCAGAAACAAAAACACAAATTGCTGGAAAAGCTCAGCAGGGTCTGGCAGCATCTGTGGAGAGAAGTCAGAGTTAATGTTTCGGGTCCAGTGACCCTTTACTCACCAGACCCAAAACGTTAACTCTGACTTCTCTCCACAGATGCTGCCAGACCTGCTGAGTTTTTCCAACAGTTTCCGATTTCCAGCATCTGCAGTTCTGAGATTTTTCGGAAGATTAGATTCCCTACAGTATGGAAACAAGCCCTTCGGCCCAACAAGTCCACACCGACCCTCCGAAGAGCCACCCTCCAAAGAGCAACCCACCCAGACCCATTCCCCTACATTCATCCCTGACTAATGCACCTAACACTACGGGCAATTTAGCACGGCCAATTCACCTAACCTGCACATCTTTGGATTGTGAGAGGAAATCGGAGCACCAGTAGGAAACCCACGCTGACACAGGGAGAATGTACAAACTCCACACAGACAGTTGCTCGAGGCAGGAGTTGAACCTGGGTCCCTGGTGCTGTGAAGCAGCAGTGCTGACCAATGAGCCACCCCAGTTCTTTCGGTTTTTCTTATTTGAGAAATTAATTAGTCTATCCCAACCTGTGTACAATTCACCAAACGCTTCCTCATTGAGGGTTGACAGTGAATGTCCCTGACTCCATCATAACCATTCCTGACATGCACTGGCCCCCACATGCTATCAGCAATGCATGATCCTGCAGGAGTACTTATAAAGACATAAACCCTTCGGTCCAACTCATCCATGATGACCAGGTATCCTAACCTAATCTAGTCCCATTTGCCAGCACTTGGCCCATATCCCTCTAAACCCAACTATTCATATAGTGTTGGATCTGGACCCTATGACATCTTACAGCAACAGGTCAAATATGGGCAAGGACATTTCCTGCTGTTTATCATGTGCAGTCTTCCCTCAGGCTGATAAATCAGTGTTCCATCATAAAATACATGAACGGTGGTCAGGTCAGTGAATGCACTCTAGGTACTGACCTGCTATGCCCATTACCATCACCAGGAGTGCATTGGTGTCAGGAGCAACTTGACCAGGATCTCAAGAAGCTGCAGCAGGTGGAGGGAAAATCACTAAGAGGGACCAACCTAGTTAACCCCATCCTCTCCCAAAACCAGCTGCCTCAGAGGCACCTCGCTAGCTGCTACTGAGGTCGATAATGCCGATAGGGGCAGACTGAAGCTCAGAGAAAATTTACAAAGTGGAAGATTTATTTAAAGTAACAATTGCTGTGTGAAAGTGTTGGCAATTTCTAACACCTCAGAACATTTCTCATCTTCAGCGCAATTCAGAATAAACTCAAAGTGTAAAATGCATCAGGTATATTTTTAAAAGTTCCGATAATCTTGTGAAGATTGTGAACACTCGGCCATGTAATTAGCTCAGTGTCTCTATGCTCGCTCACACAGAAGACTTTCTGTGCAGGCACGTGGTCTGAAGTGAGGGATAGGCCGTAATGCAACACCGACAGTCACAAACGTGTTCACTTTCTCATGTGGTGTCACAGCTACAGCTCCAAATAAGACTCCTTGACGATGTGAAGATTGCTTAAGGTTTGGATCTTCAGTACAGTTTGAGTTGGAGCCTCTGCTCTACCTTTTGATCACTCCGTACAGACTCGCCCTTCCTGGTTGTCTTCCTCACTGTTCTCCCGAACACACTAGGCTCTCCACTTGGCAGTGCCAGACCGTCTACAGTCCAGCTCTTCAGAAGATGGCCCAACACCAACGTGCTCTGCTGTGCCCACTTTTCCAGTTGTGGGAAACTGGCCATTGGTCAACAAGAGGTTAACCAATCCTCAACAATTCACATTGAGTCCTGTTTTTCCATCACCCTGTGTTCACTGACCCTACATTGGCTCTTGGTCCAGTGTAGCTCTGTCTTCAGCACATAATGGAATTGTCACTGGGCGAGCAATCCAGAGATCCTGAGTTTAAATTCCACTACAACAGTTGGTGAAGTTTAAATTCAATAAGTTAAAAACTGCAAGTTGGGCTCTTCTGGCACAGTGACAATGTCCCTTTCTCCAGGCCAGGAGACACCTGCTCCACAGGTATGTAATCACATTGCTGAACAGGTTGGTTAGGAAAGAAAGGCTTAAATAAAAAAAACTGAAAACTGTGCTCTGTGGCACAGTGATAGTGTTCCTACTGCTAGATCAGGAGGACCTGGATTCATGTCCCACCTGAGCTGAAGGTGTGTAATTACATCCCTGGCTAGGTTAATTAGCAGATTTTAAAATTTGAAAGTGAGTCTCAGTGACAGCGAGTGTGATCAATTGTTGTAAAATCTCATCTGGTTCACTTGAGGGAAGAGGATTTGCTGTCTTTACCTGGTCTGGTCTAACTATGACTCCAGCAATGTGGTTGACACTCAACTGCCCTGGGGAAGTCACTCAGTTCAGGGGAGGTTGGGGATGCCAGCAACACCCACATTATATCAAAGAATAAACTAAAATTTGGCATTACAATTCTCATCTTGTTTTCCGACCTGTACGTTACCTCACTCACCCTGTCTCTCTTAACTCCTTCAGTCCCATAATACTCAGTTCTGAGAGGGGTCACTGAACCTGAAATGTTAATGCTGGTATCTGTCCATAGATGCTGCCAGACCTGTGGAACTTTTCCAGCAATTTCTGCTTTTGGCTCTGAAGTTTTGATCTTGTTTGTTCAGGGGACGTGGGCATTGTCCACTGGGTCAGCATATATGTGGCCTATTTCTCCTTTCCCTTGAGAAGGTGGTAGTGGTGAGCTGCCATTTTGAACTGCCATTGACCTTTGGAGAGAATAGAAACCCTCACAGCGCTGTTAGAAAGTGCCCTTCACATTATAGTTACTATGCATCAGCTTCGAAGAGAATGGTGCTGAAGGTAGTGGATGTGGTGCCAATCAAACAGGAGCTGCTTCGTCCTGGATGCTGTTGAGCTTCCTGAGTGTTGTTGGAGCTGCCCCGATCCAGGGCAAGTGGAGAGTATTCCATCACACTCCTGACTTGTGCCTTGTAGCTGGTGGACAAGCTTCAGTGGGGAGTCGGGAGGGGAGTTACTCGCTGCAGGATTCACAGACTCTGACTTATACTCCCCCAATTCCGCTTTCTTGTCCTTTCCCAACTGTAATCATTCCGACACTGGGGACCGTGCCTTCAGTCGCGACAGCTTCAGAAATCCATCTCCCAGCCGCTCAACCTCTGCCAACCAACCCCCCTCCCCTCCTGCTTGAAACCAGCCAAATTTTGACAATTTGGGTTATTTCTCTCCAACTCCCAATAAAGAATCTCATGTGGTTCAGTGTCAAACTTTGTCTGGAAAGGTTCCTGTGCAGTGGCCTTCGGGCTTTTGAGTAGCTATCTGACAAAGGAGCAGCGCTTAAAGGGCTTGTACTTCTAAGTAAACCTGTTGGACTATAACCTGCTGTTGTGTCATTTTTAACTTTTGGTCATATTAAGGGAGCTATATAAATGGAGGTTGTTGTTGCTACAGTGCTACCCACTTGCTCTAAGTGGATTCCGCCCTCTCTCACAATCACTGACCCCTGGATTCCTGTCTCCCCCACAGGCCTCCCATACTCTGGGTCAGTTGTTCGAGTGAGAGATCATTGGTACAAATCTCAGACACTGCCACTTGGTGGTGCTGTGCACCCACATGGAAATCCTTGACACCATTTTAAAATATCGGTCACGGAATTAAAATGTTTAATTCAGTACCTGAGAGTAATAACAATCAACATTACAGACCCGGCCACCAACGTGGGGTGTGGCCTTGCAAGCATGTTACATGTTTCACTCGTGTGACTAAATGTGGCACGTGTTGCTGTCCATTACACAGTGTGCTGTATAGATTATTCCACAGGGCTGTGTGCAGTGGTAATGTCTGCACCTCTGAGACAGGAGGCCTGAGTTCAACCCTCACCTACTCCAGAGATGGGTCCTAATAAGTCAGTTAGAAAATGTCTAGAAACCTCTTTGTCCCGTCTCACTGCACTGGTCCCTGCTGTCTGAGTGGGAGAGATAGCCCCTCCTGGCTTTCATTGTGAAGCTCAGTTATTGAGGATGTCAAAGCTGGCCATTGAACAGGGGCCAATGCTGACAGGGAGGGGATTTATCACCACATTGGGACGAAGGAGTTGATTGTAGGTTGCGGCTGGGGAGTAAACCATTCCCTTTGGGCGGTTTGAAAATCCGCATTGATCCCCAACAGGAGTTGATGAACCAACATTGAGATCAAAGAGATTTGAAATGAAGTCATTGGGCAGTTTGTTCAACTTTGCTTACTTAGCCAGGGCAGATTGTTGTATGCAGTGTCTGTCAAGATTGAGGATATACCATGGGCAAAAGGAAATCCGACTTGTTCTTGCACAGCTATTTATAAAATCCGTCCAGCTTTCACAGTCCTTGAGTAGAATCTGGTTTATTGGAGATTCAGCCCCTCATCGACACAATATGATTTAAATCTGCTCCATGTTCTATTTTTAGTTAAGGTGCTTACTTTTGAGTAAAGGATGTAGCTTTCCAAAGTTGTTGTTCACCCTCTGCTGGATTAATTACAGTGGCACAGATAGGGATTTGGCTAGAATGTAAAACTATCCATCAATCCCACCCTTTGATCTTCTTACCAAATATCGTAGGGACCTTCTTATAATCTCTTACAATTCTCCTTATTTATCTTCTCTCCATTCCACCACATCCTCAGTTTGTTCCTTACTCCTCACTGTCTCACCACATCCTCCCACCTCCACCTCATTTGCTGACTTTTCATTGTGTTAATTGCAATTCTTTTATTAGGTTGGAGCTTAAGATGATGGGAACTTTGTGAAACTTTGTGGTTAAAGAGAAAGAACAGACCAAAAAAAGTTCTGTTTGTTTTTGAGGACTTCTGGATGTTAATTGAAGCCTGATTATTGATGAAAAGGATTCTTACCGACATGGTGGTCCCCAAGAGTTGTGCATAAACCAATAGCAGAGGTTGGCCATTAACAAGGTCATTACCTGGGAATTGGTTCCAGCAAGTCTGTCATATTCAAGCAGATGTCGAATGGTAGTTGAGGCATTGGGAAGTCATTGTCAGTCTCTGAGGGTGGAATCAGAGTTGAAGTTAGTTTTTTTGCCAACTGTGTTTTCTGGAGGGAATACGTTTGGTTGCTGACGATTTGAAGATTTGAAGTGTGAAGATTTGAAAGCTTCCTGCCGCATCTTCCACCCCAGCTTCGGAAAGCCCAGTGAGTAGAAAGCTGAGTTAGCAATATTACTCTGTGTACCCGAGTGAAATGAGAAAGTGAACCTGATAGACAATTCCAGAAAAGCAATGGAGGAGTCCACATCCCTGCCTGGGATATAGAGAAAGGTGATTAAGAGGGATTGAGAAATATGAGAAAAAAGGAGATTCTGTGGGATTGAGTCATTGTGAAATGTAACTAATCAGGCCAATTTTGTTATTTTCTTCTATTTATCCCTTAACTGTATATGTCTGTCTATTTGTCTGTCTGTCTTTTCCATGAATGGGATTGAAAGCATTTTTCGGGTTTAAGGCAAGGACATTAGTCAGCTCACCAATTTTGTTCTGATAAAGTTAATGTTTATTTAATAAATTGTGAAGTCTTTTATTCAAGATAGAAAAACAGTCTCTGGAATTAATTACTCACAAAAATTGGGATTTGTTATTCAAAAAGTTTGTGTACAGGAATAGTGGCAGAAGATTGGAGGACAGCAAATGTCCCCTTGTTCAAGAAGGGGAGTAGAGAGAACCTTGGTAATTATAGACCAGTGAGCCTTACTTTGGTTGTAGGTAAAGTGTTGGAAAAGGTTATAAGAGATAGGATTTATAATTATCTCAACAGGAATAAGTTGATTAGGGATAGTCAAAACGGTCTTGTGAAGGTTAGGTCATGCCTCTCAAACCTTATTGAGTTCTTTGAGAAGGTGATCAAATAGGTGGATGAGGGTAAAATAGTTGGTGTGGCGTATATGGATTTTAGTAAGGCATTTGATAAGGTTCCTCACGGTAGGCTATTGCACAAAATATGGAAGGCATGGGATTGAGGGTGATTTAGAGGTTTGGATCAGAAATTGGCTAGCTCAAAGAAGGGAGAGGGTGGTGGTTGATGGGAAGTATTCATCTAGAGTTCAGTTACTGGTGGTGCACCACAAAGAAGTGTTTTGGGGCCACTGCTGTTTGTCATTTTTTTACAAATGACCTGGATGAGGGTGTAGAAGGATGGGTTAGTAAACTTGCAGATGACACTAAGATCGATGGAGTTGTGGATAGTGCTGAAGGATGTTGCAGGTTACAGAGGGACTTAGATAAGCTGCAGAGCTGGGCTGAAGGGTGGCAAATGGAGTTTAATGCAGAAAAGTGTAAGGTGATTCTCTTTGGAAGGATTAACAGGAATGCAGAGTACTGGGTGCGTGGTAAGATACTTGGTAGTGTAGATGATCAGAGAGTTTTGGTGTCCAGGTACATAGATCCCTCAAAGTTGCTAGCCAGGTTGATAGGGTTGTTAAGAAGGCATACAGTGTGTTAGCTTTTATTGGTAGAGGGATTGAGTCTTGGAAGCATGAAGTCATGCTGCAGCGCACAAATCTCTGGTGTGGCCGCACTTGGAGTATTGCGTATGGTTCTGGTCACCGCATTATAGGAAGGATGTGGAAGCTTTGGAAAGGGTTCAGAGGAGATTTACCAGGATGTTGCCTGGTATGGAGGGAAGGTCTTATGAAGAAAGGCTGAGGAACTTGAGTCTGTTTTCGTTAGAGAGAAGAAGGTTGAGAGGTGACGTAATAGAGACGTACAAGATAATCAGAGGGTTAGATAGGGTGGACAGTGAGATCCTTTTTCTTCGGATGGTGATGGCTAGCACGAGGGGACATAGCTTTAAACTGAGGGGTGATAGATATAGGACAGATGTCAGAGTTGGTTCTTTACTCAGAGAGTAGTAGGGGTGTGGAACATCCTGCCTGCAACAGTATAGACTCGCCAACTTTAAGGGCATTTAAATGGTCATTGGATAAACATATGGACGAAGATGAAATAGTGTAGGTTAGATGGGCTTCAGATTGGTTTCACAGGTTGGCAGAACATCGAGGGCTGAAGGGCCTGTACTGCGCTGTAATGTTCTATGTTGTATGTTCTAAAGTCTGGTTAGGATGCATTTGTGCCATAACAAGTTTGACTCTTCAATTCTATCGCTACTGATGAGGAATGTGATCAGGGATCATGAGAAAGCTCAGAATGGGGTGTCTCTTTATTTGAGTGATTTTGACGCAGGAGATCAGTTGGAAGCCAGTCAGTCCGGTTTCTCTGTGATTGTACAGAGTTTCGCAGCCACGCTGTAATAAGCAATAACCTAGACAAGCTGAGAAACAGCAAGGGCAGGATTAAACTGTGCAGTGGGATGACAAACCCTGCTGGGCTCTGATTACCTGTCTCTCTCAGTTCATTAGCAGCTTATTGGCAATGAAGATAAATTTTATTTTTAAAGAAGCTGCAAATTGATTTTCTTTGTAATTTCTTCATCAGTGCTTGCTTGTTTGAAAATGGTGGTTTATCCCAGGGTGGCCTTGACTGGAATTCTCCAGATCCTCTCTCCGGATCGTTCTCTGTGTGGGAGATGAAATGCAGATTTAGCAGAATTCTCGTCCTGGGAAGCGCAAGGTTCACTCCCAAATCTCATGTGCTTTTTCCCTCTGCCTTTTTCTCTCATGTTCACCTCTCCTAACACTCAAACGCAGTTCTGATCAATCTCATCACTGGGATCCATGGATGTTGTGCGCTATGTAGAATCAAGAGATCATTCTGCCCATCTGCTCCATGTTGGTGGTTCTGCCCCACATGAGTCTCCATCACCATCTCGCTCTGTCTCTTCCTTTCTCCTTCATACCATAGTGTAGGAAAGGTTGGCAGTTTCTTAATCAAAAGGGATTTCGTGACCCAATAGGTTTCAATCAATGACAGATTCATGGTCATCATTAGATTCTTAATTCCATATCTTTATTTGATTGAAATTTGAACCTGGGTGCCTGGTCATTACCTGGATTAACAGTTCAGGATCATACCAGTAGGACCATTGCCTTCCACTGGTAATTGATGAGGAGATGTGTGGAAACAGGTGCACAAACGCTTGGAACCTGGCAGAGGCAATGGCCAAGAGGCATTATCACTGGACTGTTAATTCAGAGACCCAGGTAATGTTCTAGGGACCCAGGTTCAAATCCCACCATGGCAGAAATTGAATTCAATTTGAAACTGAGACCACAAATCCATTGTCAATTGTCAGGAAGATCTCATCTGGGTCACTAATGTCCTTCAGGGAAGGAAACTGCCATCCTTACCTGACCTGGACTACATGTGACTCCACACCCACAGCAATGGGGTTGACTCTTAACTGCCCTCTGGGTAATTAGGGATGGACTGTAAATGCTGGTCTAGACAGAGACACCCTCATCCCGTGAATGAAGAACAAAACGCTGTCCAACTAGTGAAAACCTGTCACACACACATTGGAATGGATGTTTGTGAATGAGGGTGTTTTCCTTGATAAAGTATCATTGTTAACATAGAAACAAATCAAGCAGAATTATGTGAAACAAAGAGAAATGCCTGTCCCCAGAGAGTGGGGGAGCCTGGGGAATTCTTCATCACAGAAAGGGGTTGAGGCCAAGACATTGAATGTTTTCAAGATGGAGGTAGATGTCGTTCTTCGGCTAAAGGGAAGTGTGTGGGGAGAAAGGAGAATGGGGGACTGAGCTGGATGATCGATCACGATTCTAGTGAATGGTGGAGCAGGCTCAAAGGGCTGAATGGCCTCCTCCTGCTCCTAGTTTTTATAAAGATTTCCCATGTACATGGGTATCTGTCAATATTCGCAGAGTTTGTGTGGGTGGATGAAGAGGGTGAGCAAGCCTATTAGCATTGGTGTATAGGGGCCTAAGGGATGGATAGAGAATGTTAGGTTGCATGGGTTGGCATGGGTGGGGCATGGCTCAAGAGTGAAGATCTGAGATGTACTCTGGACTGGGAGGCCCCGTGCAGTGTTTCAATGCTATTTTTGGGAGGTTGCAGAATGCAGCTTGCCTGCTGGAATAGTTACCCTTCAAAGAATTGACTTCATTGGCTGTAAAGTGCTGTGGACCTCCTGAGGCTGTGATAGGCACTACAGAAATGCAAGGTTGTCTTTTCTCCTTGCTAAGCTGGTGTCACCAGAGTTCACCGACAAGTCAAATGGTAGCAGGGTGAGTACTGAGTAGCTGAGCAATGTCTTTGCTCCTTCTGTATTTTACTAAAATGAAAGATGACTATGTTGGACCAGTGAAACGACTCCATACAGGCCAGTATCCCATCCCCCTTTACTTACACGCGGAGAGTCCTTGACCCTGACTCAGGTCCCTCAGAGCCAGCTCTCAGAGTGAGCAGAACACCTGACCCTCCTGTTTATATCTGTCAGCCAGGGCTCCCTGATTGGACTAGGTTAACAACCCTAATCAGGGAACTCAGATTCTATGAGGTCCACCTGGGGCTGATCTCATTACAATCACTACAAACTAGGACCATTCGAATAGATCGAACTGATAAGGGCTTTAGTTTTTAATCAACCTTTTCAGAGAAACAATTCTGCAGCAGTTCGACTTGAACCCAGGCCTCCTGTCACAGAGGTGGGGACTCTACCAGTGCACAACAAGAAATTCTTATAAATCTTTCTGCCTGGTTTTGAACCAGGGCCCGTCCATGTGTAAAATGGATGCGATAACCACTACACGACAGAAATGGAACAAAGATGCCACGTGCAGAATAAAGTTAAAAATCACACAACACCAGGTTATAGTCCATCAGGTTTATTTGGAAGCACTAGCTTTCAGAGTGCTGCTTCTTCACCAGGTAGCTGTGACAGCTACCTCCACACCATGTGCAGAATAATGTTCCCAAGATCAGGCCATGCATGCTCCCAATGACAATGAGAATATGCTAACAGCTGGGAATGGTTTTACTCCATCAGCCTCTGGGTTGCAGGCCCAGAACAGGCTTGTTGCTCCACTCTGGTTGCTATGCAACCCCTGATTCATGATGAGTGTGCAGCAGCGATTGAGTTTCATTGCTGATGTTCAGCAAACATTGGGAAAAAGATGCTAAGCATGTTCAGTACAACGATACAGTGGCAAGCCTACAGTATTCACTAAATATTCTCTTGATAAGATAATAGTGAGACAATTGGCTGATTCATTACAGGCAGATTCTCACCCATTAAAAGCCCAATTGACTTCAAGTGGAAAGTATTTATCGAATGTATGAACTGAGCTGATGTTGGGATGCTGCAAATAGAGGATGGTGTTTGCATTAGTGTTCACTATATTCTGTGATGTGAACATCTCCCAGAGTTATACTTCACATAGACTGAGGTCAGATAATCTTATCTCAGCAAGACTGGTATAAACACAGCATCTCAAAGTGAGATTCTGCTCTCCTGCTGCTGATAAAACAATGTATACCATCAAACCGCTGCTCCCAGGCAGAGACACAGCTTCATAGTGTTGGTGTGAGGCAGAGGGGGTGGAACCTCCAAACCACTGCCAGTAGGAAAGGTCCAAAATGGATAGAAAGCTCAGGATTTTCCCTTATTCCTTACCCCCAGTACTCACCCTTTTGAGTACTCGATGCCTAACACTGATGGGAGGCACAGAGAGAAAGAGAAAGATAGAGGAAGAGAGAGACGGGGTGGGGGGGGATTGAGACAGAAGGGGAGAGAGAGAGTGAGAGGATGAAGCTGGAATTAAGGTAAGGCATGGAGAGACAGAAAGTGCGAGAGTCAGGGAGCATTGTGTACCAAAGGTCAAGGAGAAACAGGAAGACGGGGAGACAGGGGATCAGGGAGAAGGGGATCAGGGGATCAGGGGAGATGGGGAGACGGGGAGAAGGGGAGACGGGGAGAAGGGGAGACGGGGAGAAGGGGAGACGGGGAGAAGGGGAGAAGGGGAGAAGGGGAGACGGGAGACGGGGAGACGGGGAGACGGGGAGACGGGGAGAAGGGGAGACGGGAGACGGGAGACGGGGAGACGGGGAGACGGGGAGACGGGGAGACGGGGAGACGGGGAGACGGGGAGAAGGGGAGACGGGGAGACGGGGAGAAGGGGAGAAGGGGAGAAGGGGAGACGGGAGACGGGGAGACGGGGAGACGGGGAGACGGGGAGAAGGGGAGACGGGGAGAAGGGGAGACGGGGAGAAGGGGAGACGGGGAGACGGGGAGACGGGGAGACGGGGAGAAGGGGAGAAGGGGAGACGGGGAGACGGGGAGACGGGGAGAAGGGGAGACGGGGAGAAGGGGAGACGGGGAGACGGGGAGACGGGGAGAAGGGGAGAAGGGGAGAAGGGGAGAAGGGGAGACGGGGAGAAGGGGAGACGGGGAGAAGGGGAGACGGGGAGACGGGGAGACGGGGAGACGGGGAGACGGGGAGAAGGGGAGACGGGGAGAAGGGGAGACGGGAGACGGGGAGACGGGGAGACGGGGAGACGGGGAGACGGGGAGACGGGGAGAAGGGGAGACGGGGAGAAGGGGAGACGGGAGACGGGGAGACGGGGAGACGGGGAGACGGGGAGATGGAGAGACAGGAAGATGGGGAGATGGAGAGACAGGAAGATGGGGAGACAGGGAGAAGTGAGAGGGTGCAGTGCACATTTGTAAAGAATCACAGAGCAGATTGCCAGCTACATTTCTGAGAGAATGTGTGCAGTGATACCTTGTGAAGGTTAATCAAACCATACATAGCATCTCAACTTACACACAACTTCCATCACGTTTTAATAATGTTGATAATTTTTCTGTGCTCCTTGTTACTGTAATTTGTAAATGTTAGTTTGAGATAATGACCTCTGTTCAGCCCGAGGTGAGCATGATAGCGTATTTCAACAGAATAATTAAAAATTGTCAACCAACAGATTAGTTTGGTAAAACAATACACCAGAGGAAGAAGGTCTGTGAAAGCACTGAGAAAATCCCACCACAAACAAGGAGCTCGCTGATCAGGGGACAGTTGGGTGATGGATAATGAATTAATGATAGTTTCCCTTCTGTCTGATTTCAGAATGAATGACCAGCCAGATGTGAACACTCTCCAATCTCTGCTTCCTTCAGCATTTCGATATTTCCCTCTGCTGCCTTTTCCACATTGGCATTTTGATGTAAATCCAACCCCTTGATCTGATTAACCCTCTCGCTGCCCATCCTCCCTCAGCCCCGGACACCGAGATTCCATTTCAGTGAGGTCGGAGCCATCACTATCACCTCTCCCTGGGGTCAGGGGTCAGCTTTCACCTTGACTCAAACTCCCCTAGTCCTTCAAACCTCCATGGAACATGCTCCTGGTGATAGCACACGGTGCATTCTGGCCAGATTGGAGACTGCAAGGGTGATACAGCGCAGAAAGAGTCCATTCAGCCCAGCATGTCTGTGCTGGGATTTGAAAGAGCCACTCAATCAGTCTTACCCATCTCCCTAATCCTTACACAGAGCCCGATAATGTTCTCCTTTGGGTAAACATTCAATTCCTTTTGATAATAACTATTCAATCTAAGACTAGTGTTTTTAAATGTAAACAAAGGCGTATGGAGTTGGAGATTGTGGAGAGGAGCCTCTGGGCATATTTATTGCGACTCACTTGAATAGTGCCCTGGAAACTCAACCCCTCTATTTCCAGAGTAGACACAAAAGCGAATGGTTTTAAAAAGTACACCAAGTTCCTCAATGTACTTGACATTTCGACCCAGGTTGATAGAAAACATGAACTGGGTTTCTGAACTAAAGAAGAATCACTATTTAATGAAACTCTAGTTACACTGTTATAAAGTGTCAGTGTTTAACACTAATAAATAAAACTCTAATCCCCTTCTGAACTCTCCCTTACACACACTCAACTGCTCCAAGGTTCCTCGGAGTTTTTGCTCACATCACTCAGCATGTTAGCACACGGGCATCCAGTTTCAGAGTGACCTGAGGGGTCTGCGCACTAATAAAGAAACAAGTTTGTTCCATTGAGAATGTAGCCCCTACATTCATGTCCAGGACTTGAGAATATGACAGAGAAGCCTCCAGATTTCCTTTCGCTGTCACCACTGTGGTACTCCTTCACTCTCAGCCTCACCAGGCCTCACCAGGCCTCACCAGGCCTCACCAGGTTTCACCAGGCTTCACCAGCCCTTACCTTGCTTCACCAGGCCTCACCAGCCCTCACCAGCCCTCACCAGGCCTCACCAGGCCTCACCAGGCCTCACCAGGCCTCACCAGCCCTTACCTAGCTTCACCAGGCCTCACCAAGCCTCACCAGGCCTCACCAAGCCTCACCAGGTTTCACCAAGCCTCACCAGGCTTCACCAGCCCTTACCTAGCTTCACCAAGCCTCACCAGGTTTCACCAGGCCTCACCAGGCCTCACCAGGCCTCACCAGGTTTCACCAGGCTTCACCAGCCCTTACCTTGCTTCACCAGGCCTCACCAGCCCTCACCAGCCCTCACCAGGCCTCACCAGGCCTCACCAGGCCTCACCAGGCCTCACCAGCCCTTACCTAGCTTCACCAGGCCTCACCAAGCCTCACCAGGCCTCACCAAGCCTCACCAGGTTTCACCAAGCCTCACCAGGCTTCACCAGCCCTTACCTAGCTTCACCAAGCCTCACCAGGTTTCACCAGGCCTCACCAGGCCTCACCAGGCCTCACCAGGCCTCACCAAGCCTCACCAGGTTTCACCAGGCCTCACCAGGCCTCACCAGGCCTCACCAGTGAGGTTCTTTTACTTTTAGTGAATGATGTTGGAAACCAAGAAAGTGTCTAAGAGGCAATGTAGAAATAGGGTTCAATGAATATGTAAATGAATTTATGTGCTGATCTCTGCCAGGAGCTTGGAACCTGTATAGTATATGTTGCTCTATAGCTTTATCACCACATACAGAATATTTGTAAATACTGTTTAAAAGTAATTTGGAAGCCTAGTGTGAGCTGGTAAGAAGCTCCTAAGAAACCATTTTAGAACTGAGTTGCCTAAAGTGAACAAGAAAATAGGTTAAGAGTTAGGTCAGTAGAAATATAATGTCGGACATTAAGGTTATATCTTATAATGTTTGGAAAATATACATTCCAGTAAGAAAGAATGGAAAATTCTAAGAGATGAGATTTAGGTCAGCACAGTATCTCAGTGGTTAGCACTGCTACGTCACAGCACCAGGGACCTGGGTTCGATCCCACCCTCAGGCGACTGTTTGTAGTACATTCTCCCCTGTGTCTGCATGGGTTTCCTCCGGGTGCTCTGGTTTCCTCCCACAGTCCAAAGATGGGGAGGTTAGGTTGGATTGGCCATGGAAAATAGCCCATAGTGTCCAGGGAATGTGGGTTAGCCATGGGAAATGTATGGTTACAGGGATAGGGCAGGATCTGGGTGGGATACTCTTTGGAGGGTTAGTATGGACTCAGTGGGTCAAATGGCCTGATTCCACCCTTTAGGAATTCTATGATCTATTGAACACGATGAGCAATGTAGTGTGGCCAATTCACCTAACCTGCGCATTTTTGTATTTGTGGGAGGAAACCAGAGCACCTGGAGGAAACCCACGCAGACACGGGGAGAATGCGCAAACTCCACACAGACGGTCGTCCAAGGCTGGAATTGAACCCGGGTCCCTGGTGCTGGGAGGCAGCAGTGCTAACCATCCAAATGTCTTCACCCAGAAAGTGGGGAGCCTGTGCAATTCACTACCACAGAAAAGCCAAAGCATGAAATGTTTCCAAGAAGGAATTAGATATAGTTCTGAGGGCTAAAGGGATCACAGGGCATCGGGAGAACATAGGATCAGGGGACTGAGTTGAATGGTCAGCCATGATCACAGTGATTAGTGGAGTAGACTCGAAGGGCCGAATGGCCTACTCCTGCTCCTATTTTCTATGTTTCTATATTTCACAACAATGTAAGTAACTCAGTAGGAACCCTCTGAAGAGAATGCAAGAGCTGCCATTAAAATGGCAGGTAAAGATTGAGAATAAAATCACAGTGTTCAGGAACCTTGTACCATCAGAGATGGACTGACGAAAAAGTATAGCGTTTTGGAAGAATTCCCAGGAACTTGAGATACACTAGTTGCATTTCCCTCTTTGAACCATGCTTGGGTGGAGAGTTGGTGAAGCCAGACGTGGATTACTGCTTCAGCTAATGCTGGGACCCCTCTGGGATAATGACTGTAATTTTCTCTGATGTCAGGTTCCTCAGTGTAACTCTCTCATCTTCCTGCACCACCCACTCCTCCCTGATGGGTCTTATCAACAAACATAAAGCACAAAGGCTCACAATAGGGACCTGCCATGGTTTTCACTTCAGGGCGGGATGATACCCTGTCAAAGTTTGATACGTTTGGCATTTTTCCACTTTCCTTCCTTTGATCCTTTGTGTGTTTCCAACATCAGCAGGTTCCTTTTCCACCATCAGTGGGCCCTAGTCGATGTTCCCATCCTTCATTCATCTGGAGTTCTAACCCCAAAAAAGCTGTTTCTGGGCTTTCATTCATGGGACGTGGGCATTGCTGGCAAGGTAGGCATTTGCTGCCCGTCCCTAGTCACCCTTGGGGAAGGTGGTGGTGAGCTGCCTTCTCAAACTGTGAATATCCATGCAATATGGTACACTCACAGCACAGTATAGATATACTCACAGCACAGTATAGATATACTCACAGCACAGTATAGATATACTCACAGCACAGTATAGGTACACTCTCAGTACAGTATAGGTACACTCACAGCACAGTTAGATACACTCACAGTACAATATAGATTCACTCACAGTACAGTATAGATACACTCTCAGTACAGTTTCAGTACACTCACAGTGCAGTATAGGAACACTCACAGTGCAGTATAGGAACACTCACAGTACAGTATAGGTACACACAGTACAGTATAGATTCACTCACAGTACAGTATAGATTCACTCAGTACAGTTTCAGTATACCCGCAGCACAGCATAGATACACACAGTACAGTATAGGAACACCACAATACAGTATAGGTACACCCACAGCGCAGTATAGGTACACCCACAGTACAGTAAAGGAACACCCACAGTACAGTATAGGTACACCCACAGCGCAGTATAGGTACACCCACAGTACAGTATAGGTACACCCACAGTACAGTATAGGAACACCACAATACAGTATAGGTACACCCACAGCGCAGTATAGGTACACCCACAGTGCAGTATAGGTACACCCACAGCACAGTATAGGAACACCACAATACAGTATAGGTACACCCACAGCGCAGTATAGGTACACCCACAGTGCAGTATAGGTACACCCACAGCGCAGTATAGGTACACCCACAGTACAGTATAGGTACACCCACAGTACAGTATAGGAACACCACAATACAGTATAGGTACACCCACAGCGCAGTATAGGTACACCCACAGTGCAGTATAGGTACACCCACAGCACAGTATAGGAACACCCACAGTACAGTATAGGTATACCCACAGTACAGTATAGGAACACCCACAGTGCAGTATAGGTATACCCACAGTACAGTAAAGGAACACCCACAGTGCAGTACAGGTACACCCACAGCACAGTATAGGTATACCCACAGTACAGTATAGGAACACCCACAGTACAGTATAGGTACACCCACAGTACAGTATAGGAACACCCACAGTACAGTATAGGAACACCCACAGTACAGTATAGGTACACCCACAGCACAGTATAGGTATACCCACAGTACAGTATAGGAACACCCACAGTACAGTATAGGAACACCCACAGTACAGTATAGGTACACCCACAGCGCAGTATAGGTACACCCACAGTACAGTATAGGTACACCCACAGTACAGTATAGGAACACCCACAGTACAGTATAGGTACACCCACAGCGCAGTATAGGTACACCCACAGTACAGTATAGGTACACCCACAGTACAGTATAGGAACACCCACAGTACAGTATAGGTACACCCACAGCACAGTATAGGTATACCCACAGTACAGTATAGGAACACCCACAGTACAGTATAGGTACACCCACAGTGCAGTATAGGTACACCCACAGCACAGTATAGGTATACCCACAGTACAGTATAGGAACACCCACAGTACAGTATAGGTACACCCACAGTGCAGTATAGGTACACCCACAGCACAGTATAGGTATACCCACAGTACAGTATAGGAACACCCACAGTGCAGTATAGGTATACCCACAGTACAGTAAAGGAACACCCACAGTGCAGTACAGGTACACCCACAGCACAGTATAGGTATACCCACAGTACAGTATAGGAACACCCACAGTACAGTATAGGTACACCCACAGTACAGTATAGGTACACCCACAGTACAGTATAGGAACACCCACAGTACAGTATAGGTACACCCACAGTACAGTATAGGTATACCCACAGTACAGTATAGGAACACCCACAGCGCAGTATAGGTATACCCACAGTACAGTATAGGAACACCCACAGTACAGTATAGGTACACCCACAGCGCAGTATAGGTACACCCACAGCGCAGTATAGGTACACCCACAGCGCAGTATAGGTACACCCACAGCGCAGTATAGGTACACCCACAGCACAGTATAGGTACACCCACAGCGCAGTATAGATATACTCACAGCACAGTATAGATATACTCACAGCACAGTATAGGTACACTCTCAGTACAGTATAGGTACACTCTCAGTACAGTATAGGTACACTCACAGCACAGTTAGATACACTCACAGTACAGTATAGATTCACTCACAGTACAGTATAGATACACTCTCAGTACAGTTTCAGTACACCCACAGTACAGTATAGGAACACCCACATTACAGTTTCAGTACACTCACAGTACAGTATAGGTACACACAGTACAGTATAGATTCACTCACAGTACAGTATAGATTCACTCACAGTACAGTTTCAGTATACCCGCAGCACAGCATAGATACACACAGTACAGTATAGGAACACCACAATACAGTATAGGTACACCCACAGCGCAGTATAGGTACACCCACAGTACAGTATAGGTACACCCACAGCACAGTATAGGTACACCCACAGTGCAGTATAGATACACCCACAGTGCAGTATAGGTACACCCACAGCGCAGTATAGGTACGCTCACAGCGCAGTATAGGTACACCCACAGCGCAGTATAGGTACACCCACAGCGCAGTATAGGTACACCCACAGCGCAGTATAGGTACACCCACAGCGCAGTATAGGTACACCCACAGCGCAGTATAGGTACACCCACAGCGCAGTATAAGTATACCCACAGTGGTACTAGTTCCAGGATTTTAACACAGCAGAAAATGACCATTCTCTCCATCTGCTCTGTGTTGGTGTTTCTGTTCCATATAAGATTTTTGCCAATCAGAATTTAATTCTCCTCCTTTTGACCTTATTTGGTTCCCCTTTGAAGTATCAATGCTGTTCACATTGAGCACTCCTTGTGTGAGGGAGTCCCACTTTCACCACTCACCGCCCCCCCCCCATCCCCCACTCCCTGTGGAGGGAGTCCCACATTCCTCCCCCTCCTCCCCATTCCCTGTGGGATCAAGTCCCACATTCCCACGCCCCCCCCCGCACCCCCTCACCGAATCCCTTGGGAGTGAGTCCTGCATTCTCCCCTCCATCCCTCGGCCCACTGCCTGAGCAAAGAGAGTTCTCCCTGAATTCCCAATGGGGTTATTAGTGACCCTTTTCTCTGGATGTCCCCTTCATGTGGAGTCATCTTCTCAACATCTAGTGTGCCCAATAAGACATAGGAGCAGATTGAGGCCATTCAGCCCATCCTATCTGCTCCATCATTCAATTATGGCCGATATGTTCCTCAACCCCATTCTCCTGCCTTCTCCCTGTAACCCTTGATCCCCTTATTAATCAAAAACCAAGCTATCTCTACCTTAAATACACTCAATGACTTGGTCTCCGCAGCCCTCTGTGGCAATGAGTTCCACAGAGTCCCCACCCTCTGGCTGGAGAAATTCCTCCTCACCTTCATTCTAAAAGGCCGTCCCTTCACTCTGAGTCTGTGCCCTCGGGTCCTAGTCTCTCCTACCAGTGGAAATATCTTCTCCACTCTATCCAGGCCTCTTGGTATTCTGTAAGTTTCAATCAGGACCCCCCATCCCCATCCTTCTAAACTCGATCGAGTACAGACTCAGAGTCCTCAATCACTCCTCATAAGAGAAGCCCCTCATCCCTGGGATCATTCTTGTAAACCTCCCCTAACCCCCTCCAAGGCCAGCACATCCTTCCATAAATACAGGGCCCATAATATTCCAAATGTGGTCTGACCCAGAGCCTTATCCAGCCTCAGCAGTACATCTCTGCTCCTGTATACTAGCCCTCTCGAAGTGAATGCTAACATTGCATTTGCATTCCTAACTTCCAACTGAACCTGCACGTTAACCTGAAGAGAATCCTGAACTCGGACTCCTAGGTCCCTTTGTGCTTCAGATTTCTGTAGCTTTCCATATTTAGAAAATAGTCTATGCCTCTATTCTTCTGACCAAAATGTATAACCTCACACTTTTTCACAATGTATTCCCCACTCTCCCAAGTCCTTCTGCAGCCTCCCCACTCCCTCAACACCTACCTGTCCCTCCACCTATCTTTGTGCCATCTGCAAACTGAGCATCAATGCACTCAGTTCCTTCACCCAGATTGTTCATGTGTAACGTGAATATCAGGACGTGAAAGTGAGGATTGCAGATGCTGGACATCAGAGTGTGGAAGAGTGTGGTGCTGGAAAAGCACAGCAGGTCAGGCAGCATCCCAGGAGCAGGAAAATCAATGTTTCGGGCATAAGCTCGTCATCAGAAATGGGGCTTGTGGGTCGGGGCTGCGAGATAAATGGGAGAAGGGTGGGGGTTGGAGGCAGGTAGCTGGGAAAGCAATAGGTGGATGAAGGTGAGGGCGAAGGTGATAGGTCAAAGGGGGCAGTGCTGGATAGGTCCGGAGGGCAGTGCTGAGTTGGTGGGGGGAGGGGAAATGAGGAAGCTGTTGAAATCCACATTGATCTTGTGTGGTTGCAGGGTCCCAAGGCAGAATATGAGGCGTTCTTCCTCCAGGCATCGGGTGGTAAGGGTTTGGCGATGAAGGAGGCTCAGGACCTGCATGTCTTTGATGGAATGGGAGGGGGAGTTCAAGTGTTTGGTTATGGGGAAGTGGGATTGGTGGGTGCAGGTGTCCCAGAGATTATTCTCTGAAGCAATCTGCAAGAAGGCATCCTGCCTCCCCGATGTAGAGGAGACCACACTGGGTGCAACGGATGCAGTAGATGACATTACATGAATATCATGTCATATTTTAATTGAAGCTCCTTCATAATTATAAAGACAGGATCCACCCTCCGTCCCCCTCCCCCAAACTTCCCTTCTCCTTCCCATCCAGCACAGAGTAACCTTCTGATCCTTGGGTTGTGTGACATTTGTACAATAATTGTTTCTCGGAGTAGGAGAAGTCTCCTGAAATTCCCAGATACGTGGAGCGACCACATTAAATCTCTGTCTGTGAGTTAGCTGTGGTGTTCAAATTC